>NW_027204492.1:13187500-13497500 GCF_024711535.1 Dipodomys merriami
CCGCAGGATATCAGCAACAAAACCCAATATATTGCCAGTTACCTCAAATTAGTCTTAAAATGAAAGTAGTAAAATAGAAATAAAAGAAAACATCTTATCATGAACTTAACAGCCCTCCCAATCATGTAGAAGATTTCCACTCTGGAAAAACCAGATCTATGGTCTTAACAATTTGACATTTTTCATCAGTTTCAAGATAGCTTAAGACTGTTTTTTTTTTTCATTATCTGTTGATACAGGCAGTATGTGAGGGTCCCAGGAGATTGCCTCTCTACTACTTTTTGTAGTCTTTGTTTTTAACTTAATTGATAAGTGACATTGGTTCCTTGTAAATGTGCTTTACATATAAAACCTATGCCCTAGTGTTTCTAAAATTAGAGCTGATTGCTTCAATCAGAAGAATGATCCTAGTATTTCAGATTGTTCAGTAAAGATAAGTCAACAGACTTCATTTAGTACATGTTGGAGGCCTTCTTGGGGAAATGTATGTTTACTGTGTGCCTTTAAATTTATAATCCTCTTCTGGGAGCATGGAAAGAAACCAGAATCTGCTCTCAACACCCAGATTTCAATTCCTTAATCAGTGTTAGCTCAATTTCAGATTTTCACCATTGTCAACACTCTGCCTCCATTTTTGTATTTTTAAAATGGAGATTATGCTATATTTGCATTAAATTAAATGAGAGCAAGAGAACCTATGGGATTCATCAGTCTCTCCCTCTTTCCTTTGACATGCTTTTCCCATGCCTTCCATCTTTGCTCAGATTGCAAAGTATAAAACCTAATCTAAAGAATATGTGGCATTTGGGGAAAAAAGCAACCAGTTTACCATAGCTAGAAAGGAGACTAAATTGGGCCTCAATACAGAGCCATTTATAAGATTGGAGGGCCATGAGGAGGAGTTCAGATATTACTCTGTTAACAATGAGAGGCCATTGAAGATTATCAGGTATATGAAGTCCTGTCTGTGCCTTTAGAAAGATCACTCCCATGGCAGTGTGAGCACGAACTGGAGAAAGGAGAGACAGAGAACAGTCAGGAACTGATTAGAAGCTATCTACAGGTGTCACAAAAGTTTAAAACAGCGATAGTTACAACGGAGGGAAGAAAGATCTGGGTGATATTTAGAAGAAATGAAGATTGTTCTATGTTTGATTCGTGGTGGGAGGAAATGGAGGGAGAAGAGTAAAGGATTCTAGCTAAGACAATTGGGCTAATTGAGGAATCACTAACAAGAGATAACATATAAGAGATTGAAAGTACATAATCTCATTGGGGACATGTTGAGTTAGAAAAGTCTAAGTCATCCATGTAGCAGAGCCTGATGAATCCTTCAAAGTGGGTGTTTTCGTTGGAAAAGAAGGAGCCAAAGGTCTAGATTCAATTTAATCATCAGTATGTAGAGATGGTAACTGAAGGCATAATGGAAAATGACACAGCACTGTGAAGGTCCATGCAGTGAGAGGACAATGCCTAGGGTCAGTATTTAGGAACTAGAGTTTCTAAGGGACACAAGAAGCAGAACAAATAAGTGACTTTCTACAGTTCTGAAGAAGAATGCTCCGGAGATGAAAGTTTTATGAAGTGGGGGAAGAGTCCAAAAAGAACCAAATGCTAACAGTCTAACTTAGATGAGAACAGAAAAGACCCTAAGTGTTACAATTAAGAAAGCATTTGGTCATGGCCAGGTCAAGACAATTTCAGTGCATACAGAGAGACTTTGAAAAAGGACCAAGAAGCAATTAATGCAGAGTGATGGCAAAGTATTCTCAGGAAGCTTAGTGAAAAGATGAAGTTAAGAGGTACTTGTAAACATACAAAATGAATTCGTAAGTTAACGTACGGGAAAGCTCTTTTAAAAATGTACTGGACCATTATTATTCAGCAGAGGTTATTCTCAAAAAAAGTCCATCCCAGCAGTAAAAGGATGAGTCATTAGATACAGGAAATAAATTGAATTTTTGTTACAATTCTGTCTTCATGGAAATGGCAGCAAACTCCATTCTTCTACATTTTGAGGGATCTCATTAGGAAATTATTCCCTCCACTTCCTTTGATATCTAAAGTGGCAGAGGGCAACAGGAAATTGCATTAGGCAAAAGGCCATGACCTCAAGGGGGTACATATATGAAGATCAATCCAATGGCTGACAACTTTGTGCATCGAACCACTCTTGATTTGGTATTGTGTTGACCCAACTTTGATTTCACAATCAACCACCACATGCCTTTATCAAATCACACATCATACATGTGATCATAGCAAGACAGAGCACCCACCATGAGAAATCTCAGAGACAAAACCCAGAGAGAAAGAGTTGTCTGACCACAATAATATCCTTCACAAGGGACAAAGTCTTCCACATGTAGTAATGGCATTTGATCCTATCTGAAAGGGAAGATATGCTGTGATAGCCATTCAGTTTTTCAATTGCAAAAATTAAAAGCCCAAGAGTTAAATGGCACAGACACAAAGCAACAGAGCCAAGGCTCTATCACCTGAATGAGAAGTTAACACCCATACTACCAACTACACAGCCAAAAGAAACAACAATGGAAGAATATTTTTTGGCTCTAGTGGTACGACGGGTACAACCCTGTGAAGTAGAAACAGGTGATTACAAATACTTGGGGGAATAGCTGGAAAAGCAGGCTTTCATTCCTAAGGGTTAACCTTTTCTTTTTGAACTCTATAGATCATCCACTTAAATTCTGTGAATTGCACGGAGATTCTTTTGTCTCCCCCACTGACAACATTGTTTATTCTAGCAAAAATCAATAACGACATAAAGTGCATGCTACTAGAAAGACAACGCTTATTATGCTACTGTAAAAAATCATGTTCATGAATAGTTTGTACTATGAAATAAATATTTGTAATTTTATTTACTTTTTATTATCTTGGAGTTGTACAAAGGAGTTGTCCTTTAACAAAACAGTTTGTGCACACAATATATGTTGAACAATGTTGCCCTTTCCAACATTCTCAGCCATCCTTCCCCTTACCCACCTCTTCCCTTACTTCTTAATTTTGCAGAATATATATTGGATTCTCATCTACATTTCTCCCCCTTTCTCCTCTTCATTCATCTACCCCTCATCCCCTCGACCTCACCCCACCCATTTCAAGTACCTCTCTCAAGTACCCATTTCAACACCTCTTCCTTGTGTTTTATTTCACTGATTCTTTTTTGTTTTTTAAGGAATTACACTTCTTGAGATCTCCCTTGAAGCTACTTTAGTTTAGTTAATACAGTTGTATACACTTGCATAGCAGTCCACATATTTACTTATGAGCTTGTAAGCTGAACCTAGAATCTACATACGAGAGAAAACATGCAACCTTTTCTCTCTAGGCTGTACAGAGATTCTTGTTTGAGGAAGATAGGAACTCTTATCTATGCTGTGTCTGTATCTGATTTTCCTCACTTCATTAAATCCTTCTACATTTTTTTATTCATCTACCCCTATATACACACACACACACACACACATACACACACACACACACACACACACACACACACACACACACATTCAACCAAGAAAAGCTATCACACCTGTGAATCTCACATTCTCAAGATTAAATCACAATCTGGATTTATTTCCATGTCCATTATTACTGCCGGGATGTAAGATGAGGAAAAATGAACATATTAGAGAAATGAATTCAGCATAATGAAGGTCATTTTCAATTGTGACTGCCCATTATACAATTCTTTGGCTAGCATTACAGACAGATGCCATGCAATCCAATTTTTTTCCTGATATCAAGTGAGCTTCTTGGCAGACTAAGGCAGCTCATTAGTAATCTTGGATCTCTTTCCATGTTTGTGATTCAACTCTGGTTGTTATATAGTAGGTGATCTGGGCTGTGTGCCACAAAAAATCTGCAATAGCATTTCTATACAAATCTTGATTATTAAGAGTTCTCTTTCTTCAGATTCTAGTCTTGATTCATTGTCCTAGCTCAGTTAGCCAGGTAAGAGGAAAAACAGCATAGGAGGGAGAAAAACAGCCAGGTCTTAGCTTCACTTTCCAAATAGCCCATTGCAATCTGGATGCTGGTATCTCACATCTGGAATTTTACCTGCTCAAGAGGTAGAGATTTGAGGATCAAGGCTTGAAGTGCACTTGGGCAGGAAAGTTTGTGAGACTCTTATTTTCAATTAACCACCAAAAAGCTGTGGCTCAAGTGGTACAGAAAAAAAAACAAACAAAAAACCCACAGAGACAGCACTCAGTCCCTGAGTTCAAGCCCCATGCCCCCCCATACACACACATACATACACACACACACACACACTCACACACACAAGTATAGCCTTTGCAAAAAAAAAATTTACTAGTGAGCCAAGCCAAGCTACGTAAAAGCCTGAAGGTATTCACAGAAAGGTCCCACATGATATTGCTTATTGAATATATGCACTTCACAGTAATTATTTTGCTTAGCTTGTCCCCTTTTTTTTTGGTGTCAGTCATGGGGCTTGAACTTGGCCTGGACGCTGTCCCTCAGCTCTTCAGCTCAAGGCAAGCACTAAGCACTTGAGCCACAGCACCACTTCAGGTTTTCTGGTGGTTAATTGGAGATAAGAGTCTCACAGACTTTCCTGCCTGGGGCTGGCTTTAACCCGTGATCCTCAGATCTCAGCCTCCTGAGTAGCTAGGATTATAGGCATGAGCCACCAGTTTCTGGCTCCATTATATATATAGCCTATGTTTGTATTTACTGAGAGTTGAGTCCTACTGGGAGAGGCAAAATTGGAGGTTCAAGAGCTGGTTCTTCCAACAGAATGGCTAGAGAAAAGACAAGGGGAGAACCAATGCAACAGTAATACAAGACAATAGGTTGGAAATGATCTATACAACTTGGGGGTGAATGTGGGGAGGGAAAGAGGGAGAAAAATGAGGGAAGGGGTAACAAGTTCAACAACAAATGTGCTTATTACCTTATTTATGTAACTGTAACCCCTCTATACACCACCTTGACAATAAAAACAATAAACAAAAGAGCTGGTTCTTCGTCTAACAATTGGTCTCTCCACTTCCAGTCTTTTGCCCCATCCACTCCCTCATGCAATTTTACAACAGTCACCTCCCTGAGGGCAAATCTGGCCATAGTATACCTCTGTGTAAATGCCTGGATGTCTCCACCGCACACTCCCGTGAACCCTATACTCTCTCCTACACCAAACTCTAAGCTGTTTTCAAAACACACTGTTCTTCACAAGGTGGTAGAGCCATTCATTTGTACCCTTTGAATATGCTCCTAACCCAAAATAAAATTGCACTCATTGAACTAGAGAAAACTTACTAAAAAGATATTAGGATAAAACTTAGAGAAGGAGAGGGAAGAAGTTGGATCTCAGGAACAGCTGAATCTAGGAGTACCATTTGTCTGTCACCCCCACTCTGTCTCTCATTACAGCTTCTGCCTTTGCTTCAGGTTCATTCTCTCACTGCAGATCAGTTTCCCATATGAGGTGGAAAATATGACCAGTGACAACTCCTGGGTTTTATATTAGTGTGTTCACCAATAGACTACTGCAGAAATCTATTTATTCTAGTTTAACTTTCCCTAGAGAAGAAGCAAATCTACTCAGCTTGGGTGAGAGACTCAATGAAATCCTGTGACTAGGACAGTGCAAAGGATGACTATTCCTCTAAACTTCTGTAGACTTTGTTAATACCAAATATCTGTCCCTTGCTCAAAGCACTACCTTTCTCTATAGCTGGAAAATTGAATGGGTTTATTTGTATGTCCAGGGACTTTGTAAGTAAACACATCTTGTGTTTCTTCAGAGTTTCATCCTATTGTTACAAGAATTATCCTAACACATAGTTACATGGGCTTTAACTGAACGTTTGTTAGGATTCCCTGGTTGAGACAATTGGAAGCTGAACAGAACTAATTCATCTACCCACACCTAGCTCCTGCCACTGAATGAAGACAATGAAACTTTGTTGCATTTCATTCACCCATCCATCCACCCATTTACTGGGAGCATTTAATGCATTGTTACTCTTTTCCTGTCACTGTGTTAGGTATGGAGGGTACAAAAATAATTATATGGACTGGGAAGGTGGCTCAGTGGTAGAATGCTTGCCTTGCATGCATGAGGCCCTGGGTTCGATTCCTCAGCACCACATAAGCAGAAAAAGCTGGAAATGGCGCTGTGGGTCAAGTGGTAGAGTACTAGCTTTGAGCTGAAGAGCTGAGAGACAATACCCAGGCCCAGAGTCCAGGCCCCACAACTGACTAAAAAAATAATAATTAGATAACATATCTGCCCTGAAGGTCCCAGTATAGCTGGAGAAGACATGGAAACAAGCAGTTCTAGGAAGAGAGTATATAGTGCTAGGTGGGAGCAGAAGGGATTATAGAAGGGTTTCTGTTGCTGGAATTCAAATGCCTAGGACGTAACACTCTAATTAATAATTCTTTTTTGTTGGTCATGGGGCTTGAACTCTGGTCCCAGGAGCTGTCTCTGAAGCTCTGTAGCTCAAGGCTAGTGCTCTACCACATGAGCCACAGAGCCACGTCCAGTTTTCTGGTGGTTAATTGGAAATAGAAATATACTTATTGGCTTATGTATGTTACTGTAAACCCTCTGTACATCACCTTTACAATAAAAGTAAACAGTTAACAGCAAAAATCAAGAGTCCCACAAACGTTCCTGACCGACCTGACTTTGAACCGTGATCCTCAGATCTCAGCCTCCTGAGTAGCTAGGATTACAGGCGTGAGCCACCAGTGCCCGGCTTCTAATTACTAATTCTTCACAAATTCTTTACAAGTTTATGAAAGTCCAAAATAGGTGGAAGAAACTATTAGAAGCAATTTTCACAATCAGTTTTTGTACAGTGTTCAGGCACATTGGCAAACTATTTTCTCTTACCATCATCCTGATTTATAACAAATAGTTTTAGGCATTCCCTTTTAGTTGTGCAAAACTGATTTGTTTCCAAAGCACATGTAGGAAATTATCCTTTAGAGGTTCCCAAGATCATGAAAGTGCAATGTAACCAGGTCAGAAATAGGGAAAGAAGAGAGGAGAATTAAGCAACAGACTGCACAGATTCAAAGAGAAAGGAGGATTTCTGCTAAACACTTAGCATTTCTGGAAATCTATCTTTTCGGCACAGATGTTGCCTCAGAAGTCAGCCACACCTTCACCATGCCAATCCCTCACACAGCTGTTCCTGGGAATTGGACAAACAAATCACACTAATGATATGAACATGTGCTATCTGAACTCTCAGTGGACATGAAGCCACTCCCAAGAATCTCCCAATGTGACTTTCAGAGCATGCGCACTCTACTTAAGATGTTGGGGGGAGAGATACCTGTGCCAGGGCAATTAAGGCACTCTACCTGGTTTCCAGCATGCTAATGATGAGACACGTATGTGTGAATTCCACCAACTCCTCAGGTTTTACCCTGAGTGGCTTCTCATCAGTACATGTATAAACGAAAATTCCAATTTGCCATGAAAGTGTAGTCTACTATTACAGGGGCTTTGTACCCAAGCATTTCAAATGTCACTCCATCACTGAAGTTTTCCTTGCCACTGACATCAACTCCCTGATGACATCTACAAGGTGGCCCATGTTAGTGTGATGCCCACCAGTGTTTCCCTTTTAATTACCAAAATACCTGTCCAACTTGCCAGCAGATAGCCATTAACTCTAAGGGAGTAGAAAAGTTCTCCTTTCTGTGGACCTATTAAAAGTGAACAAACTCCCCCTGCTATCAGAATCTCAATGATCAGATACAAACCCTTGCTCACACGACCCCTAGTGGTTGTCAAAGTTAATTCCCCCCCCATACTGATTATATTATCTATTCATTTTTTAAAACATTGGTCACATTATCACAGAGAATTCCTCCTTTATTCGGCCATCTCTGGAGTGGATTAAGCCTCCATGACATCTGAGCTAACTTCTATTAGCAATAGAATACAATAAAAATGTCTTGTCAGGCTGGAATGTAGCTCATTGGCAATGTAGCTCAGTGGCAAAGTGTTTGCCTAGCAAGTGCAACATCCTGGGTTCGATCCCCAGTACCAAAAAAGAAAAGACAAAAATTAAAAGTTAAATAAATAAATAAATGTCATTATATCACTCCACTAACTGCATTCCTCTGAGTCCTCTAAACCAGGGTCCCAAGGTAGGGTTTGGTCCACAATAGAGACACATCACATATTACTCTAATTAATGATGGTAAGAAAGATTCCTGACTTCTCTGTCTTCATTGTAACCTTAGGTTTATGTCCATGGGCTTCTCCATCATATTTCTCTTTATTACATTGTGTAGGACCACACACATTCAGACACGCTTAGCTGTCTACCATAATGAACTCAAAGTCAGAATTCTATGAGTATTCTATATATTTACCATGTGTTATACCTAGACATAGCTATTACAGTAAATCAAGGGGTATCCTGTGCCCATGCACACCATGGATTCCTGAGAATTCTTGGCACTGATTTATATTGCAAGGTTTAATTCACAGCAAGCACTGTTTAACAACATTTGTTCAGTAGTTGGTATATGAAGCTGGCAAGCTCCCATTCTCCCCCGCCCCCCGCCCATACACTGCCAAGTTCCTGTTCTTGGGAGCCAAGAGTCTTCCCATTCTGGCTTTATTGCTTCTTCTGAATGCCCTCTTGCCTCTCTCACTTCAGCCCTTCAACCAACCATCTCATGGTGGGAGCTGGACCTACACACCTGTCATCTGTTGTTCCAGCTGTGAATCAGCCCCACCCTTCTTAACACCAAAACTTGATCCCCATTGATCCCCAACACTACGCCTGAATTATTCCTTTCCTTATTCACTTCTATATTACTTTTTTTGCTTTTATTTTAGGAAAAGAATTCCTTTTCCAGTCTTAAGGTGGAGCCTTAAGACATGCATGGGCAAATCTCAAGTGACTGTCATGGAGAAGCTCTGGGGTGGTTCTATGTTTTGCATTCCCAGTGATACTCATAGACTTGTGGAACCTTGAATCTGGAGTAGAAGTTAACGTTCCTCTAGTCTTATCCCTGCAAAGCCTATATTCCCTTGATTTACAATGGATTAAGACCATCACTGTCCTTGCCTTAACTGCCCATATCTGCCTTTTGTCTTAGATCCCAGATGATTTTCCTTTAACCTAGACTTGATACCCTACTCTCCTGGGATCATCATGAGAGAGGCAATATAGGCTTCTAATTTGATGCAGGGGGCTTATATTCACTTATAATGATACCCCTTCGCACCAACACATACTTTACATTGATTCTTCTCAGAAGTGTCATGCTTGGGTATCACTATTGACAACTTCATAGTTCATCAGACAACTTGACACTTAAAGTGAAGCAGAGCCTAGACAAGTTGGCAATTTGGAAGAAAAGCCATAAGAGATGAATGTTCCTTGACTCAGTGGCCAACTTTTTTTAAGGCTCTGTAAGAAAAATGGGTGCAAAAATTTAGCATGCATATGATCCTGCAGCATCATTTATAAGATTGAAAATGTGCCCAACAAAAAGAATAATTTAAAAAATTATTTCTGGGTGAGAATGTTAAAAGGGGTGACATTGATCAAGATGTATTGTACTCATAAACTGTTTTGTTAAATGGCAATTCCTTTGTACAACTACTTAAAAGTAATAAAATAAAAAACACTTTGTGCAATGATTTAAAGATAATAAGAAAGAAAAACATTATTTCCATGTTATGGAATACTATACATTCATGAAAAATAGAATGGATTCATATTTATTCATATTCATTTGCAGTCAAAGATGGTATGACTACACTGCTCATTGTAGTTTTAAAGCAGTAGATATGTTATGCTCTCATTCAACAATGGCTTGTCATGCCTACTATAGACATGGACAGCCACAAGCTGAAGCATCATGACCTAGAGGAGACATCTTCAAGATAACCTAGTCACAAGGCTGGCAGATTAGTAGTATTGCCATCTAGAAACAGAAGGAACTCTCCAATTGGGGTATGTGCCCCTTTCTTAGTGGGCTCTTTCACAGGGCTTCTAGGTTTTTCAAGCACAGGAACTTGTGCTGCCGCTGTAAGGCTATGTATAAGTTGGCTACAGAAGGACCTCAGTGTCCATATTACAGTGTCCACCATATTTGATAGCCAAGCAAATCACTAGTGCCAATCCATGTTCAAAGGGACAGGAGTTAGACCCTGCATTGTTTTATGTGAGTAATAGCAAAGTATTTTCCATCTTTAATTCACAATATATCATAAACACAGAAGTAGCTATTCTACTTGATCAAGGACTCAAGAACTTACAAAATGAATGACACAAGTGTAAAATGGGACTGTCTGAGAATGGGAATCCATGTGAAGGAGAAGTAAATATAATCTACATACTTCCTACATGCTTACGAAAGCACAAAATGGAACTCCCATAAAAATGTCAAAAATGAGGTAAATGAGAATGAGAAAGAGTAATTGAGGGAGTGAATTTAAACAACTACATTACATGCATGTGTGAAATCATCACAACGAAACCTGTTTGTACAATTAATATACATTAACCCTACCATGCCGTTCCATTATTCATCTTTTCTTTTTGCCAGTCCTGGGGCTTGAACTCAGGTCCTACGGTCTATCCTTGAGCCTCTTTGTGGCTAATTGGAGATGAGTCTCATGGACTTTCTTGCCCAGGCAGCCTTGGAACTGTGGTCCTCAGATCTAAGCCTTCTAAGTAGCTAGGTTTACAGGCATGGCCCACCCGCACCTGGAGATTAATCTTTTTTAAACATGCCCTAAAAGCATATTTGTGTGAATAGGTTTCCACTTTTCCATCTTCTTGCCCTTGTTCTATGCAGCTATTTCTAGAATGCTGTTCCCCGTCAATGTCCTTTCTACTTGTAGTTCAAAGCCCTGCTTAAATCCCATCCCCTCCAGAAGTATCTGTCTTTGCGACCATCAATGTCCACCTCTCTAGAACAGAGACTTGCTTGTGCTAGATGTGAAATAGTCACTTCATGGACAAATAAATGAATGGTAGAGTTAACTAGCATAATTGTCTTCTTTGCTAAACTAGGAGTCCCTCACTGTCAGGATCTGTGTTACAGTATTCTTTATAACCTCACTCCATCCTTCACCTAAAAAAAAAACAAAAACTTGAAATTTGCCTGGCACTGGTAGCTCATGCCTGTAATCCTAGCTACTCAGGAGGCTGAGACCTGATGATTGAGGTTCTAAGCCAGCCTGGGCAAGAAAGTCCGTGAGGCTCTTATCTCCAATTAATCATAGAAAAAGCTGAACGTTGTGCTTTAGTTCAAGTGGTAAAGTGCTAGTATTGAGCAAAAGGAGCTTAGGGACAGCGCCCAGGCCCAGTGTTCAAGGTCCAGGACCAGAAAAAAAAAGCCTGAAATTCATCCTCCCTTGCTGTCTTGTTCTTACCTCTCTTTCTTTTCATTCATTTCACAATGATATAATGAAGTACTGACATGTGCCAAACAATATGTTGGTGCCTGTCCTCTTTGATCCTATATTTTCACAGGAGAAGCAAACAAAGTAAATATGATCTGTGCTCTAAGGTAAAAGAACAACATGCCATGAAAGAGGACAATGGAGATAACACTTAGCTAACATCAAAAGAGTGAGCAGGAACTAGCCCTGGGAAGAGAAATGACTGAACCAGGGCTTCCTCTTGTGCTGATTGCTAAGTTTAATCTTAATAACTAACGTTTCTCATTTTCTAACTTTGCCCATTCCAGTTCCTGACAGCTCATTTTAAAGAAAACCAATATTTAAAATAATTATTTCTCATGAAATGATATGATGCCGAGTATTTCCTTCAAAATAATCTCAAGGAGAATAAGGAAGTTGGTGATGAGCAAACCAAGACTGGCCATGATGTGATCATTGTTGAAGCTGGATGAAGAGCATCTAGAGGTTCATCATACACTTCTGTATACTTTGGCCTATAGTAGAAGTTTTATATATATATATATATATATATATATATATATATATATATATATATATATATATTTGTTGATAGTCCCTCCATAGTTTCCATAAGTGTGTCAATTATTGATTATGCAAAATAATGGGGGGGAGACTACACGAGAGACTGGAGGAGGCAGGCAGGTGGTTGAGGACTGCAATAGGAGGATTTCTCTGCTACGTTTCTAGATGTGGTGCCTAAAGTGGTGCTTGGTGAGTGTGCAGAAGCTATTAGCTCTCCAGAGCTTCAACGGCAACAGAAACTGCTTTGTTTTTTACCTGCCAGAATAACAGCAATATTTCACAGCCCATCTTGCAGGGATTTAGCAGTAACTGCTAAAATTTTGGCTCCATGGACATGAAAAGAATGACTTTTGCAACTTCCACTTTGCATTCCTAAAGAAACAGAGCACCTCTTCCCCTCCTTTGTCTCTTTCCATTTTCCATTGAAAGCAATAGGGACAACGTTGTGAGTATGATAACATCCCCAGGGAAGCTAAGCAAGAAGAAATAAGGAGACTGGATCCTAGGAAGAAGCATAGAACAAAGTCACTAAAATAGCCCAGAATCTTGTGAGTGAGAGAACCAAACTTCTGTCCTTTGGAAGCTCCTTTTATTTTGTATGTCTTATGTTTAGTAAAACCTATCTTCTGTGTTTGTGTGTGTGTGTGTGTGTGTGTGTGTGTGTGTGTGTGTGTGTGTGTATGTATGTGTGTTTGTGTGTGTGTATGTGTGTCCATGTGCCAGTACTAAGGCTTGAATTCAGTATATTGATGCCTGAATGTTATTCCTGAGCTTATTTTTTAGCTCAAGGATGGAGTTCAACCACTTGAGCCACACCTCCACTTCTGGGTTTTGGGTGGCTAATTTTGGAGATATGCCCAAGCTGGTTGCAAACCACAATCCTCAAATCTCAGCCTCCTGAGTAGATGCAATTATAGACATGAGCTACCAGTGCCCAGAGCAGAATCTGTTCTTAACTAACTCATTAAATGAGATTGCAAAACAAGCAGGGTTTGGAAATCTCAGTGCAGAATATATTCTTTTAGAGAACGCTGCCTTTGGATCAGAAATACCCAATGCAATCAACCAGAATGTTTTGTAGAGAAAAAGCAAACAAACAGCTAGCAAACATGCTATCAAAAGCAAAGGATGCCAAATCCAAATTATTAACAGTGTCAACGTGTAGGCTTAATTCAATATAGAATAAAGTACATGCTGTAGGCAAATTCTGTCTATAATAAAGATGACAAAAGATTTCAGGACATTGCTTACAAGGAACTCAGGCAAACTGAAGGGAAAAAACCCAAAGTACACAATTTAATACAGTATAGGCAAAAGAAGTGAATAGTTAAGTTAGAGAAGAGCAAATCCAAAGAACCAAATAATACACGGAAAGGTGCAGAAACTCTCTGGTAGTTAAAGAAATGTAAGTGATGTAGCAGACATTATATCTAACAGACTGGTGACTATTTAAGTGTAGCAACTTACATTTGTCACTTGAACTATAAACCATGATAGCCTTTTGATAAAAACAATCTCCCATTAAAAATATGATGGCCTTCTACTCAATAATCCCACTTCTCAGAAAAGATAATAGAAATATAAAAACAATAGTTCATAATGATGATGCATGACTGTTACAATATTGTTCTTATTGGCAACTTTCTAAACAAATTGATGCCCATAACATGGAAAATAATAAAATAAATTTAGGGACACATACATTGGCAACATGAAATATGCATATTCATTGTGTGTAGGGGGGGTAGGGGGTGTGTACATGTGTAAGAGAGATGCAAAGAGAGACAAAGACAGAGTGAATGTGAGAATAAAAGCTGTGCTCTTTGACGTGGAGGAATTTTCCATTTTTCTTTGGAGACCAGGTATTTCTTTTTTCTTTTTTCTTTCTTTCTTTCTTTTTTTTTGCCAGTCATGGGCCTGGGTGCTGTCCCTCAGCTCTTCAGTTCAAGGCCAGCGGTCTACCACTTGAGCCACAGCACCACTTCCGGATTTTTCTGCTTATGTGGTGCTGAGGAATTGAACCCAGGGCCTCATGCATGCAAGGCAAGCACTCTACCACTGAGCCACCTTCCCAGCCCTTGAGACCAGGTATTTCTGTGTAGCTCACACTCGTCTCAAAGTTTTTATCTTTGTGTTTCTGCTTTCAGAGTGCTTGAGATTATAGACATGTACTACATGCAGTTTCTATAGGATATTGATGAGTGAGAAAAGCAAGATGTACAATTATATTCATGTGGGTATTTTTCAAAACTAGTAAGCAGGAGACTGCATATTCATGATGTATGTATATGTGCTTATAAATTATTATATGAGCATGGAGGACTTATGGAAGGATAAACAGTAGTGTTTTTGTGTGACTAGGCACACACCCAATATAAAAGATTGCAAACTAGAAACATCAGAGAGTAAATATTCTTTTTAAAAGAAAAATTTTGGGGCCAGTTCTGGAGCTTGAACTCAGGGCTTGGGAGCTATTCCTGAGATATTTTTTGCTTAAGGCTAGCAGTCTTCCACTGATCCACAGGTCCACTTTTACCTTGTTGATGCTTAATGTGAGGTAGTATTACAGAATTTCTTGCCTGAGCTGGTGATCCTCAGATCTCAACCTCCAGAGTAAGTAGGATTACAGGCATAAGCCACAGGTGTCTGGCCACAGTAGTACTTTTAATGTAAATTTTATTTTAGAATATAGTTATTTCTAGAAAAATTTAAAAGATAGTAATAAAAGTACATCCCAAATCAAGTTTTTCCTGATATTTTTTTATTGTCAACGTGATGTACAAAGGGGTTTCAGTTACATAAGTAATGTAATGAATAGATTTGTTGTCAACCTTGTTACCCCTTTCTTCAATTTTCTCCTACTTTCCTTCCCCCAAACTACACCCCCAAGTTGTACAGATCATTTCCAACATATTGTTTTATGTATATTGCTGTTGCATTGGTTCCCCCTTGTCCTTTGTCTCACCATTCTGTTGTTCCCTTCCTTCCCTAAGTTTTTCCTATTACTAACATCATATATTAGGATGCCACATTTGTTATAATTAGCAACATTAACATATTGATATATTGATATTGATTTAATATCAATATTGATATGTTATTAGGCAAAATGTATTGATTTTCTTTGATTTTTACCTAATGTCCTCACAATACCACATTAGAATGCCACATTAGATTTAGTTTAATGTCTCCTCATGCTTTATTTTTGAAAATTTTTAACAATTACAAAGGGTAGTGGCCATCTGTTTTTTACGATATCCTTTTGGTACTATTTATCTGATGTCTTTTTCATGACATGTTTGGGCTTTGCGAACTATCATCACAAAGATAAAGAGTTATTCTCTTCACCTTGTGCCAAGAGGAACATACTATCCATATGATTTATCACTATAAATGTTATCTTGTTAACCTGGCAAAAGTAGTGTTTGTCAAGATTCTTCTTCCTGTCTCTCTCCTCTCTGTCCCCTCTCTCTCTTACATAGTAGACTCTTCTAGACTATTTGGAAGGAAGTTAGTATGTACAGCCCTACTTAGAGAGTGAAGACTCATGGAAGAATTGCCACATAAGTGATTTATGACTTTTTGTACAAATTTGTCCTTAGTTCCATATTTGTTTCTCATTTAACCATTTATGTATGAATAAAATAAATCCATGTACATTTATATGTATTTCATTATAATTCAACATTGCTTTGTCTATTTTTATTGTAAAGATACTGTACAGAGGGGTTACAGTTACATGAGTAAAGAGTACATTTCCTATCTATCATTGTTACCCCCTCCTTTGTTTTTCTTCTACCATCCCTTCTCTCCTCACCTCCCCAACACCTTCCTTCCCACTCCCAAGTTGTAAAGTTCATTTTCAACATAGTACCTTGCACATCTCATTGTTGCAATGAGTCAACCTGTATCCTTGTTTTAGCATTTTGTTATTTCCCTTTCCTTCCCTGAATTAGAAAAATGTATATACAAGATGAAGGGCACTAGAATAAAATACAGTGAAAACAGGGGTTATACCATGGGGGAAGAACACACAAAAGAAACCAAAAATCACATGATACATTAACAACAAAAGCGGTTTTGTCTACTTTCATGCTCACATTGTTTCATGTTTTGGTCATTGGGAACTCTGTTGATTGCAGAGAACATTTGCAATTATTGTCATTATTGTGGTCTACTTTTCTTGTATATTTTTTGTGCTGGTAATGGACTTGAACTCAGACCCTAGGTGCTATCCTTTAGCATTATCACTCAAGCCACTCTACCACTTGAATCACAGCTATGCTTCTGGTTTGGGGCAGTTAATTGAAGATAGGAGTCTCATGGACTTTCCTTCCTGGGCTGGTTTTGATCTTTAATCCTCAAATCTCAGTCTCCTAAGTAGCTAAGATTATAGGAGTGAATCATCAATGGCTCGCCTTTTCCTGTACATTTTGACTATATCTCATCATGACATTTTCATACATGTAATGAATGCACTTTCATCATATTCACCTCCCATTACCCTCTCTTGTCACTCCTCCCCCTCACACTAATCTTCTTCCTCTTCCCAAATACTATCTCTCTTCTTTCACATCTTAAAAATCTGGATTCCATGGGCTGGGAAGGTGGCTCAGTGGTAGAGCGCTTGCCTTGCATGCATGACACCCTGGTTTCGATTCCTCAGCACCACATAAGAAAAAAGCCGGAAGTGGCGCTGTGGCTCAAGTGGTAGAGCGCTAGCCTTGAGCTGAAGAGCTGAGGGACAGTGCCCAGGCCCAGAGTTCAGGCCCCACAACTGGACCCAAAAAAAATCTGGATTCCGCATATTTATCTTTCTGGCTTACTTTGGTCAACACAATGATCTTCAGTTCTATCCATTTTCCTGAAAATCACATAAGTTTGTTCTTTATCACTGAATAATTCTCCATTGTGGATATATACCTCATGTTTGTTCCTTTTGCAGTTTTCATCTTTTTTTCTGAACTTCAGTGGGTTGTAGAGGAGGTTACAATTTAACATGTCCATCTAGGTGCCCTCAGCCTCATGAGTAGCTAGAATTATAGGCATGAGCCACCAGTGCTCAGCTTAGGTCTTCTTAACTTTATGACATTACAAGATTCTCCAAGAAAATCATATGCATTTCTATCTGAGGTCTAGCGTCAGCATTTCTCTTCAGTTCCCTTACTTTTTTCATCAGAGAATGATATTAAAGACCAAGATGAAAACAAAGGAGGGGGTAACAATGGTCAACAAGAAATGGACTCATTAGGGGGAAGGATGGGAAGGGATGTGAAGGGTAAACAAAGGAGGAGGCTGCAATTCTTGATAAGAAATGTACTCATTATCCTGCCCGTGTAATTGTAACCCCTCTGTACAGTATATTCACAAAAAAATTAAATTAAAAAAAAAAGAAATGGACTCATTGCCTTTCTCATGGAACTGTAACCCCTCTGTACAGTATCTTTACAATAAAATAAAATTTAAAAAAAAGAGAGACCAAGATGGCACCACGCTCATTGCGACTGGGATGCTGCTGCTTCTAGGCCCTCTCTAATAACACATAATGAAGACATTTGTCACAGTAACTCATGTATATCCGCTAACGTATAAATAACTTTGTGTGTAATTCTTATATCTATATTGAGCCAAATATGAGTTTCCATGGGTGTCTCCAGCTCTAATCTTCATTGTATAATTCACTTTAGCCACCACCACCCCTTTTCTTCTATATGAACTTGTACTCCATTGATTAAAAAAAAAATCTGGATCCCTTAACTGACACTTATTTCCTTCATTAGTTGAGTCCATCATTTATGTGGAGCAGAAGCAGAATTGTTAAACATGCACTGCCATGGCAAACGAGTTCGTCCATCAAGTAGAGCACAAAGCATATGTAAAGCTGCTTTTGTCTTTAGTTTTACAGATTCCACTCATTTCCGAAGTTATTTAGGGCCAGCACCTTTTTCCTTCATACCCTGAAGCAAGATCGTTTTATCCATTTGCAACACAGTTAGACTGCTATTCTGAGATTTCTCTCAACCTTCTAAATGACTTTTCAAAAGAATTGGATACATTAAGTTTCATTCTTTGTGTTTTAAAGTTCATTGGGTTTTGATAAATGCAGAGTGTCATGCACTCACAATTACAGTATAATACAGAACAGTTTTGCTGTCCTAAAACATCCTCTGTTTCTCACCCATTCAACCTTTCATCCACTTCTTCTGTACCCTTGGCAACCACTGGCATTTTTACTCTGTTGTGTTTTTTCCAAAATGTCATATAATTGTAATTACACAGTATGTATGTAGCTTTTCCAGACTAACTCCTTTCCCTGAGAAATATGCATTTAATATTCATCCTTGCTATTTCTTGGCTTTATAGCTCTTCTATTTTATTGCTCAATAAGATTCTGTTGTATAGATATACTGCAGTTTGTCCATCCACCTATGGAACTACTTCTTTGTTGCTTCCAAGTGATTATGAACAAAGCTGTTAGAAACATTAATCGGAACCTTTCTACGTAGTCTCAATGTTCAGAACAATTGTGGAAGTACCTAGGAGTCTAATTGATGTGTTGTATGACTATGTTCAACTTTGTAAGTAACTACAAAAATTGTTTTAGAAAATGGCAGTGCCAATTTGTATTCCTACCAGAAATGAGTGACAGTTCTTGTTGTTCCAACTCATCAGCAGCATTTGATTTCATCAGTGTTTGGGATTTTAGCTATTTTTTATTGTGAAAATACTGTATGGAGGGGTTACAATTACATGGGCAAGATAATGAGTACATTTCTTTTTTTTGGGGGGGGGGGTCCGGTCGTGGAAACTCTGGGCCTGGGTGCTGTTCTTCAGCTCTTCAGCTCAAGGCTATGGCTCTACCACTTGAGCCACAGTGCCACTTCCAGCTTTTTTCTTTTTGCTTATGTGGTGCTGAGGAATCGAACCCAGGGCCTCCTGCATGCAAGGCAAGTGCTCTACCATTGAGCCACCTTTCCAGCCCCAATGAGTACATTTCTTATCAAGCATTGTAGCCTCCTCCTTTGTTTCCCCTTCCCATCCCTTCCTATCCTTCCCCTACCCATTCCTCCTCCCCCCTTCCCCCCCACCAAAGTTGTAAAGTTCGTTTTCCACATAACGACTTTTACATCTCATTGTTGCAATGGGTCCACCTGTATCCCTATTTAAACGATTTGTTTTTCCCCTTCCCCTCCACAAATTATACCAACATCAAATACAGTGAAAGCAGGGGTTATACTGTGGGGGATGGACATACAAAGCAACAAAGAAATAATCTTATAAATGTGTTAGAAACAATCGCATGAAAGAAAAAAAACATTTGAATACATATCTTAGGGTTCATTTCCCTAACATCAACTTATCTGACCTTTTCTGCTTGACTCAGACATATACTAGTTATTGCAAATAAGGGAAACCATGGGACCTATGTTTCTTTGGGCCTAGCTTACTTTACTTAATAGAATTTTTGCCGTCTTTCCATTTCCTAACAAATGGGGCAATGTCATTCTTTCTGATGGAGGCATAGAATTCGATTGTGTATATATACCACATTTTCTTGATCCATTCATCTACTCAGGGGCATCTGGGTTGGTTCCATATCTTAGCTATGGTAAATAATGCTGCAATAAACATAGTCGTGCTGGCAGCTTTAGTGTGGTCTTGTTTGTAAACATTTGGGTAAATGCCCAAAAGTGGGATTGCTGGGTCATAGGGGAGCTCTATGTGGAGTCTTTTGAGGAAGCTCCATACTACTTTCCAAAGTGGTTTAACGAGTTTACACTCCCACCAACAATGCAGTAAGGTTCCCTTCTGTCCACATCCCCTCCAACATCTGTTATTATTAGAGTTCTTGATTATAGCCATTCTTTGCATTGCTTTTATGGCTAGGGAGATTGAGCATTTCTTCATGTGTCTATTGGCCATCCTTTCCTCTTCAGAGAAGTTTCTCTTTAAGTCTTTAGCCCACTTATTTATTAGGCAGTTGTTTCTTTGAAGATTGTTGTTGGGGGATTTAATTTTTTGAGTTCCTGGTATATTTTAGATATGAGACCCTTGTCCGTTGTATGGCTAGTGAAGATCTTCTCCCAATCTGTGGGCTTTCTATTGATCTTGCTAGCTATGTCCTTTGCCATGCAGAAGCTCTGTAACTTCATGCAATCCCATTTGTCCAACTTTTCTTTGGTTGTGTTTCTGAGTCTCTATTAAGAAAATTTCGGCCTGTGCCAAGGAGACCTAGAGGTTTCTCCTACTCCATCCTGTAATGTTTTCAGAGTGTCTGCTTTGACTCCGAGGTCTTTGATCCATTTGGAGTTGATTCTGGTGCAGGGTGATATATAAAGATCTACAAGTAGATTTTAGCTATTTTTAAGAGGAGCATAGTAGCATCTCATTGTGGCTTTAATTTGCAGTTCTCCAATGGTAAATAGTTTTGAGCCTCTTTTCATCTCTTCTGTGGTGTTGTGGTCCTCAGGACTTTGAGCCATTGTCAAATTGGGTTGCCTGTTTCCTTGTTCTTTTCTTGCACATTGTAGATACAAATATTTTGAGATGGGGGTTTTGAGAATATTATTTCCCATCCTGTAGTTTCACCTTTCATTCTCTTAATTGTATCCTTCACAGAGCAGATTTTGTAAGTTTTAAGAAAATATAATAGGAAATAAAATATAGAAATAAGAACATAGAACTTGACAGTTTATACTAGCAAGGAGAAAGTTTGAAAGGAAGCCATGAATCCACATCACAGCAGATAAACGTGGCTAGGGAATGTGGTGACCTTTTGTAATTCTCAAATAGATTATAAGGATTTTACCCATTGCCAATACATCTTCCAGGAAAAAGAATGAACTAATCCAGGTGTCAGTAGCTATACCAGTAATCCTAGGAACTCAGGAAGCTGAGATCTGAGGATTGTGATTGGAAGCCAGCCTGGGCAGGACAGTCCATGAGACTATCTCTAATTAATCACAGAAAAAGTTGGAATTAGGGCTATAGCTCAAGCAGTAGAATGTGAGCCTTGAGCAAAAAGAGCTTAAGGGCAGCACCGAGGTCCAGAGTTCAAGGCTCAGGACTGGAGAGAGACAGACGACAGACAGACAGACAGACAGACAGACAGACACATAGACACAGACAGAGAGACAGAGAGACAGAGAGGGGGGATTGGTTTCTATAATGTGATAAGATGTTCATTACATCCAATCTATTTATGAAGTTTAAGTCAGTGTCTAAGTGACTGGATCAATTACATTTTTACTTGAAAACATAATACTCAAACATTTTCTGGATTAATCTAGTAACTACTTGTATGACTCACTGGTTTTTCTGTGTTTGGCTGTTTGGGAAAAAATTTGCCTGGTTGACTTTTCTTTATTTTTTTCTTTTCTTTTCTTTTTTACTTTTGTTTCGTCCCACTCAGGCATTTGCGATGTCTTCCCAGTATCTTGCAGGCAGCTAACTAGTCCAGAATCTCTGGGTATGGTATGCTTGCTCCACAAGGTCTTCATCCCCCGGCATGATAGCTGAGAAAGATATCATGGTTAAAGAACTGGGCCCCAAGACAGAAGAAATGTGTAAAGTTCTTTAAAGATTCCCCCACATTAATTTCTGTCATATTTTGTGCTAAAGATAAAGCCAGGTGCCAGTGGCTCACGCCTATAATCCTAGCTACTCAGGAGGCTGAGATCTGAGGATCATGGTTCAAAGCCAGCCCGGGCAGGAAAGGCTGTGAGACTCTTATGTTCAATAAAGCACTCAGAAAATCGGAAGTGGAGCTGTGGCTGAGGGACAGCACCCAGGCCCAGAGTTCAAGCCCCACGACCAAAAAAAAAAAAAAAAAAAAAAGATAAAAATACTTTTTCACGCAAAAAAAAGTGAAAATATAAGCTACTCACTGTTTTTCATGTATCATGCCTTTAATGTTATATTGAAAAAGTCATTACCTAATGCAAGATAATCTAAACTTTTTCCTGTGGTTTCTTCTAAAAGTGTTACAGCTTGCATTTTGCACTAAGTTTGTGATTCACTTTGAGTTTGTTTTATTAAAGATACAAATTTACTTTTTCAGCATATAGGTATTCAATTTTTCCTGCAACATTAATTGAAGATTATCTTTTCCCAATAGAATTGTCTTTTTACTTTATTAAAGATCAGTTGGCTGTATTTTGTATGTTCATTTCTGGGCTCTTTTTTCTATTCCCTTGATGTATTTCTTTCAATTCTTTTGTCAATAGCATGTAGTCATGATTACTGTAGCTCTCTGGTACTTTTTGAAATCACATGGTATGAGCATTTCAATTCTGTTTTTTTCCTTCAGTGTTGTATCCGCTCTTCCTAAGTCTTTTAGATTCCCAAATGAACATTAAAAATAAATTTGTCAATAAAAATAAAATTCTTGCTAGTATTTTGCTTGGAAAAATAATGAATCTATAGATCATTTTGAAAAGGATTAACATCCTAACAATACTGATCCATGCACATGTACTATCTTTCCATTATTCATTTTTTTTATTTTTAGCAGTTTTGCAAAAATCCAATGTTTAATTTATTGAATGATGTCTAACATTTCTTTTTTTTAGTTGTCAAGGTGTTATATAGAGGGATTACAGTTACATAAGTAAGGTAGTGAGTAAATTTCTTGTCCAACATTTTACCCTTTCCCTCATTTTTCTCCTACTTTCCCTCCCCCTAAATCCCTCCCCTCCCCCAAGGTGTACAGATCATTCCCAACATATTGTCTTGTGAGTATCGCTGTTGCATTAGTTCCCCATTTGCCCTTTGTCTCACCATTTTGTTGTTCCCCTTCCCTTCCCTAATTCAGATAAACGTATACACAATACCAGGGAACCAAAATCAATTACAGTGACAACAGAGCATAAACCATAGAGGGAAGAACACACAAAAGAAACAAGAAATCACATAGTACATTAAAAACAACAAAGAAAAAACTCTTGTGTCCAAGTCTTTGAGTTCACTTCGCTTAGCATCACCTTATATGGTGATATAGCTATTGAGCTATTCTGCTCATCTGCTAACATTATCCTAGACATATACTAATTCTTGCAAATAAGGGAAACCATGGGACTTATGTTTCTTTGGATCTGGCTTACTTCACTTAATATGATTTTTTCCCAAGTTTTTCCTTTTTTTTTTTTTTTTGTCGGTTGTGGGGCCTGAACTCTGGGCCTGGGCGCGAGGGCTCTACCACTTGAGCTACAGCGCCACTTCCGGTTTTCTGGTGGTTTATTGGAGATAGGAGTCTCACGGTCTCTCCTGCCCGGGCTGGCTTTGAACCGCGATCCTCAGACCTCAGCCTCCTGAGTAGCTAGGATTACAGGCGTGAGCCACCAGCGCCGGGCATTTTTGAGACTTTTTTGGGGGGGGTCCGGTCATAGGGCCTGAACTCTGGGCCTGGGCGCTGTCCCTCAGCTCTTCAGCTCAAGGCTAGTGCTCTGCCACTTGAGCCACAGTGCCACTTCTGGTTTTTTTTCTTTTTGCTTATGTGGTGCTGTGGAATCGAACCCAGGGCCTCAGGCATGCAAGGCAAGCGCTCTACCACTGAGCCACCTTCCCAGCCTTTCCATTTCTTTACATATGGGAAAGTGTCATTTTTTTAGAGCTACTATTAGAAACTGTTTTGTTTAATTTCAAAGTCTAGTTTGTTCACATTGATCTATAGGAAAACAATTCAATTTCATATGTTTATCTTGTATCCCTACACCTATCATTGCTTATTACTTTCAAAAGTTATTTTACAATTTCTTTGGGGTTTTATTTTTACATACGCAATCATGTTATCTGTGAGGAGAAACAATTATATTTCTTCCTTCCCAACATGTATACCTTTTGTTTAATTTTCTTATACTATTGCACTAACTTTAGAAATTCTGTTTCAATACAGAATAAAAGTGGTAAGAGAAGCCAACATTGTCTTGTTACTGATTTTAGGTGAAATCCAATTGTTAATTACCATGTTAAGTATAAGAGTCATTGGAGTTTTTTTTCCTAAATAAGTGTTCTTTATCAAGTTGAGGAAGTTTCTTTAGTCTTTAGTTGTTTAATGAGTGACTAGTTGGCATATTAGATTCTCAAAATGAGTCACCTATGTGACACAGTATGTTAATACCAGGGAAAAGGAAAAGTGGAGAAGGAGAAACATGAACATAAAAAAATAACTGTTCGAAATGATGAAGTTTGAAAATATAGTATGACTACGAATCCAATAGTTCACACTCACATATATGCTCATGAATACATATAGGTGACTATAACACAGTCTGCTCCCTGTTCACTAGAGTTTGTTCATACCTTCTTCCTGGACATACAACCAATAGAGGTAGGAATGATTCATAAGACCTCTATGTAGTTTTCTTTGTCCTTCCCCACTCAACTAACTACATGCACACACTAAAAGTGCCCTAAACCAAGGGTTTCTCTTGAACTGGAAGAACACTAGATTTGCGATAACCTTATGGAAGACAGTCACCATGCCAGTGGGCACGTAAGGCAGGAGTGGCAATGATTTAACTGAAAGAATTGCCAAATAAAAAAAGAAGTGCCTTCTTTATTCAATTAATAAACTAGATTGTGCAAAGCAATTGTTTATTATTAGATGAACAATCCAAATAGGAAATTAAAATTCCCCATAGTGAAAAAAGACATGCAACTTATTATCAATCAACTAGAAAGTGGGATCACATAGGTTGTAATCTTAGCTCAACTATCTATAAACTATGTCTCCTTGACTGTTGACATCTGTAAATATTAAGTTCATCTGTAAATGAAGAAAATAATAGTACTTCCACATCTGTTTGTACTTCAGGTTAAATTAGGTAATATGGGTGAAGTACACACCTACGTGCTTTTTGAGATATCCCAAATAACCTTAGATTGAATGTATTTTCAGACTAGTTAAGCTGAGACACACATTTTCTTTCACTTCTTAAAATTGACAAGCACACGCAATCACAGCAATTATAGCAAGCAAACATAGTTAGGGATTTTATCAAGCTTTTTCATATACTTTCTCATTTGAACTCTCCAAGAACCCTCAGAAGCATTGATAACCGATTTTACAGATATAGAAACGAATATCGACAGACAATAAATTACTTGAACTGGTCTCTTAGCCAGTGAACACTCAAAGGCAGGACCTCAAACTTGAATTGTCTAACGTTGGACACCCTGCTCTTCACATTTTCCCATCACCATCAGCCATAGAGGACCATCAGTAGTAATTCTACAATTATATTCAAGACATGTATCTCTATTAAAAAAAATTCCTACGCATGAAGAAAACCATACAGCCTAGATTTCTGTCTGAGGTAGCAGGAGCGCTGTTATAGATGTTGACCTCTGTGTGTGCCTCCATTGCATCTCAGTGAGTGACCTCTGCTCAAAGACTGAGAGCCCATGCATTTGCATTTTTATAGCCCTTTTGATATAACTTCAATCTCATTGAGTTCTTTGTCACAACTGGAATAAAAATACAACTCATCATACTTAAATGGGTTTCTGTTCTTTTGCCCAAATGCATTGCAATTGTCTGACCTCTAACTACCCATGTAGAAGTGTTGAGAGTCTCTTGCATATATGACCAAGGGAGAAAAGTGTACTTTGGGTTTTAGAAATGAAAAACACAGCTACTTAAGGCCCTGGCACCAACAGAGCCCCAGCCATGTCAACACAGGCCACATTTAAATGTCCCCATGAGATCCCTGCTATTGTGATTATTGAATTAATTACTCCCATTATTAGATCCCATGGCAGAATATAGACAAAAATGGTCCTGGGCCAAAGGAAATTTCTTATAAATGAGAGCAATAGTCCTCAAAGCTTGGATGAGCCTAAAGGAAAGTAATGGGTCATTACCTGGCAGAGAAATAAAAAGATTGCTAAACTGATTGTCTCTTTAAGTTACATGAAAATGCAGCCTTGAAAGAGAAATAAAGAGGCGGAAAGGCAAAGGAGCATTTGTATGTGATTGAAAAATGGAGACTTATGCAACAGTACAAATAGATTATGTTCCAAAGGGTCATCTATTTGGCTCTAGAATATACTTTTCCATAAAGAAAATATAGTCCATTTTGGGAGTCCTCTGCTGGCCCTGCAATGGACTATCACATCAAATCTAAAGTCTGTATACCCAGGAAATAAATCCTATTCTTCTAGAAGGAGAAGACATACAAGTGTTTATGCAATACTTATGAACAGGGCTTTGAAGCCAGACTGATTTTTTATTCTGGATCCTTTCACCCATTATCTATAAGACCTTGAGCAAATTTACCATAGAAAAAAACACCTTGAGCAAGTCACCTTAACTCTATGCCATCATTTCTTCTTCAATAAAATGAAGATTAAAATGTCTATTCTACATAGTTGCTATAAAGTTTAATGATATAGCATACATTAAAATTGCCCAACATTTGATAGAAAATAAAGAGTAACCATAAAGAACTGGCCTCAACCTAAATATCAAAAGAGCAATACTATTAATCTTTAACATTCTTCTATCTGCTTTTCATGTAGCATTTGCTTGCTCTTGGCTTGGCTTCCTAAAGCTGTGGTTTCATCTCTGTTCTTAATGACCTACTGGAAAACTTCACCAAGCTGCTTTACCTGGATTAGTGTTCTGTGTCACGAAAATATATATACCTCTCCCCTCTGTCCCTTCTCCTCAATGTGATTTGAAAAATCACAAGCTCCTATAACCATCTGAAATATGTCTAATTGTCAAAAGAGGCTTGGGTAACCTAAATGATATGCTAATCTGTGAACATTGAGGCCGCACAACAAATAATTCTAATTAGTGCCATGGGAATTACTAAGGGAGCTCAGATAGCAGGATAATGACAGCATCTGTTTGTGAGGAACTGCTAAAAAGCACAACTTGGACTTTTGCTTGCACAAATGGGGGAAATGTACTTTTCCTTATTTCTTTCATTAATTGTAATTTCAATCCTGGCCACTTGGTGACCATATACACAACAACCAGGAAGGTACTCTGAAACATGGAGAGAAAATATGAGATTGCTCAAGGACCTTGGGATCCAAGGATTGAAAAAGTGGCAAGTTCCCTAAATTTTCTTTCTGCTTCACATATTCCCAGACATACAACTGAAAAGGCTGATCCCTTGGAAACACTAAAAGAAGCAGCCAGAAAAAAGCCCAACACACAACTGCTATTTTTAGCCAAAGAGCAGGGAATGGATAACCTAGCAAGAAAGGAAAATTGTAGGGACAGAGTGAGGGAAGGGGTGACATTGTGCAAAAAGAAATGTACTGTTTACCTGCTTTATGTAACTATAACTTCTCTGTACAACACCTTTATAACAATAAAAAAAGTTAAAGATTATGCATACTATTGGACATTCAAAGAAGTTTAAATAAATATACAAGAAAGATGCCTGCAAAAAGACATAAAAAGAAAGAAAACATTTTCACAATATCCACTGTATTCCACGTGAATACTGCAGAAAAGGCCATGGCTCCACGACCATTCACACCTAGCAATTGCAAAATAGGATACATAGACCTTCATTGCTACAGAGCTATAACAAGATATCCCACCATCTTTATCACAGTGCTATCAGACAAGGTAGAAATTTCATCTCTGATGATTAATAATCTCCTATCCCCCATAGTGTCATTGAAAATCACATTATGAGTTCACATTTTGACCTACCCTTGGAAGTTATAAGATGATGCTCCCATTCCTTGTTTGTACAGTGTCAGAATAGGCCTAGTGCAGAGCAAACCCCATTGGTTACAAGAACCCCCAACCACAGTGTCAAAAGTGACTATACATGAAGTCAGGACTGCATTTGCCAATACCAGTGAAAAACCAACCCCTTAGGTATCAATGAATACCCAGAGGAAACTTCTACTTCCATCTTACAGTAAAGAGACAAGGCCCTCACTATTTCTTGACAGACCAGTGTCAGAAAATGTCAACTAAAGAGATAATTTCATGCTAATATCAAAATGACATAGATGTTAGAATTAGCTGACAAAGCTGTTAAAGAGGCCATTATCATCAGGTGCCAATGACTCATGTCTGCAATCCTATCTATTCAAGAGGCTGAGATCCAAGTATCGCACTTTGGAGCCAGCCTGGGAAGAAAAGTCCATAAGACTCTTATCTCCAAATAAGCACCAAAAAGCCAGAAGTGGAGTTGTGGCTCAAGTGGCACAAGCCTTGAGTACAAAAGCTCAATGATAGTACCCAAAACCTGAGTTCAAGTGTCAGAACAGGCCAAAAGAGAGAGAGACAGACAGACAGACAAAGACAGAGACAGAGACGAGACAGAGACAGAACCAGATAGAGAAAGGAAAGGAAAGGAAAAAGGAAAGGAAAGGAAAGGAGAGAGGAAAGAAGAGGAGAGGAGAGGAGAGGGGAGCAGAGGAGAGGGGAGGAGAGGAAAGGGGAGGGGAGGAGAGGGGAGGGGAAGGAAGGAAGGAAGGAAGGAGGGAGGGAGGGGGAGGGGAGGGAAGGGAAGGGGAGGGAAGGAAGGAAGGAAGGAAGGAAGGGAGGGAGGGAGGGAGGGAGGGAGGGAGGGAGGAGGGAGGGAGGGAGGGAGGGAAGGAAGAACAAAAAGAAAAGGAAACCATAATTTCAAAGGCCCTGACTTATCTAAATCTTTCAAGGAAACATTCTCAAAAGATGAAAAAATTAAAATCTCAGAAAAGAAAAACAAATCTTAATGAAGATATAGAAATTTGGGGATTATAAATATAACTACAATAAAAGGCTCAATGCACAGACTCAATTGCAAAATAAAATAGAGAAATCGGTGAACTGGAAAATATAACAATTTTACTTAATCTGAACAACAGAGAAAAATAGATAGGAAAAAATGAATAGTACCCCAGAGACATATGACACTACATCACAATTCCTAATATTCATGTCATCAGAGTCCTGGGAGATAAATAAAAGGGCAAGGCTGAAAGAATACTCAAAGAAATAATATCTGAAAACTTTCCCAATTTGAGGAGAGACATACATATATAGATTTCAAAAGTTGTCAACATTCCAAATGGAATAAGCTTGAAGAAATCCATGCCATGAGACATAATTATATTTCTGAATATTAAAGATAAAGAAAACATCTTGAAAGCAGTCAGAGAAAATGGCACTTACTCTAAAGGGGAAAAACAATTAAAATGACAATGGATTTCTCATCAGAAATTGTAAATGCCAGAAAGGAATGGCAAATATATATTTCAAATATGGAAAGAATTGTAAAACCATAATCCAATACACCCCCCCCCAATAAAAACCTATTCTTGAGGAATAAAAGAGAAAATAAAATATTTTAGATGAGGGAAAGCTCAGATAATTTTCACCAGCAGACCTGGCTTCAAAGTTCATTCTCTAAATGGAAAAGAAATGACAAATAAGAAAATTTGGAATACTGCGAAGAAAGGAAGTATACAGGAGGCAAAATATACATTAAAAACAAAACTTTTCCTTCTTTTGATTTTTTAAAATTATATTGATGATTGAAATAAAGATTATAGAACTGTCTGATGTGGGTCTATTCAGGAGCAAAATATTTATGATAATGGAACAGAGTACAGGGATATAAAGGGTGATATGGTCTCTATATTTCAATCTAATGAGTAAACAATTATATGTATATAAATAATACCTAGAAGAGCCACTAAAAAGCTGTACAAAGACAGCATGGTAAATCAGAATAAATTTTTCATGATAAAGTAATAGACAGAGAGGCAGAGAAAGAAAAATAAGCAAACAGAGCAATGAGAGATTATGCAGAATTAAAAAAAAATAAACCATCAGACTTAACATACCAGTAATTACACTAAATATACAAGGTTCAAAATATACCAGTTAAGACCTACAATTAGGCTACCTACAAAAAAGTCACTAATATAATGATATAGACAAGTTGAAGTGAAAGGATAGAAAATGTGTATCGTGCAAAAGAAAAATAGTAGGAGCCCTGGTGTGGTGATACAAGCCTGTAATCTTAGCTACCTAGAAGGTGAAGATGGGGAATCATGGTCTAAAGACATTCAAGACAAAAGAAAAGGTGTGCAAGATTTTATCTCAACCAATGGCTTGGTTCAAGGAAGCTACAGTCCATATTGGGTTGGACATAAAGTGAGACCCTCATCTCAAAAACTAACAAATACAAAAAGGGCTGGCAGAGTGGCTGAAGTGATAGGGTGCCTGCCTATCAAATGTGAGGCCCTGAATTCAATCCTCAGTAGTACCATAAAAAGTAGAAAAGAGATCTGAAATGTATACATTAATATTAGACAAAGTAGACTTTAAAGCAGACCCATAAAGACATGCTATAACAAAAAAAGCATTCCTCCACAAATAGGACATGGTCATTCTAAGTAAATATATACACTGAAGAGCAAGCAGCAGAATACACAGGGCCAAAAGTGACAGAACGACAATAATAAATAAAGGAACAATTATACTTGAAAAATGCAATACCTGGTGGCAATTATTGATAGAACAACTAAATAAAATCAACAAGACTATGGAAGAAATGAGTAACACTATCAAGCAATCCAATCTAATTTGTATTTACAGATTGCTGTATTCAACTGCACCATAACACACATTCAAGTACCCACAGAACAAATACCAAGATGACCATATCTTAAGCCATAAATGAAGTCTCAACAAATTTAAAATAAATAAAATCATGAAGATTGTGTTGTCTAATGAGAATGAAATCAAACTACAAATCAGTTACAAAATGGTAACAAAAATTATTGAAACAGTTGGAATTTTAAGAACTAAATAACCCATCAGCCAATTTCTCTTTGAAATTTTTATTAAATTTATAGACTCTCTGCCCTGAAAAATCCACTTACACATAAAATTTGATATAATATTGAAGGGAATTAGCCAGGATATGATTTGCTCATTTTGGTGAACAGATGAACACACAAAAAGTCAGCAACATAATGGGGAAAGGGGGAGTTATAAGCATAGACAAATTACTACAGATATAACCATCTTTGTTAGCTTCCTATAAATGAAGAATTTACTATGGAATGCCAATAATTGGCAGCATGGACATGTGATGTCCAGAATCTAACAGACTTAGGTAGGTTCTCTAACTTCCCATCAGAATACAACTGAGACATCTACGTACATTTTAAATCTCAATTTCTCTGTCCCATAAAATGGTATCTACCTCCTGGGCCTCTTTTGAGGATTACAAGCAACAAAATTGCACTGCAATTGTGTGTATATGGGTGTGTGTTTGTATGTGAGTGTGCCAATTTATTATATGTTCTATTAACTCAGAAAATTAAACCCAGATCTGGCTACATGAAAGGATTCTGGGAATTAGGTATTCTGATCCTTAACTCATATAAGTAAACATAGTCAATAAATATCTTCATGTAAGAAAAATAAGGGCCAGGCAATGGTTGTTCATGCCTTCATGCCTGTAATCCTAGCTACTTACTCAGGAGGCTGAGATCTGAGGACTGTGGTTTGAAGCCTGCCCAGGCAGGAAAGTCCATGAAACTCTTATCTACTATTAAAACCAGAAGTAGCATTTTGGGACAAAGTGGTTTCTTGAGCCAAAGAGCTCAAGGACAGCATCCAGGCCCTGAGTTCAAGCCTCACAACCAACAAGAAGAAAGGAGGGAAGGAGGGAGGGAGGGAGGGAGGGAGGGAGGGAAGGAAGGAAGGAAGGAAGGAAGGAAGGAAGGAAGGAAGGAAGGAAGGAAGGAAGGAGGGAAGGAGGGAGGGAGGGAGGGAGGGAAGGAAAAGAGAAGAGAAGAGAAAAGAAAAAAGAAAAGAAGGAAAGTCTATGTTTAGCAAGTGAATCACCTTCTACTTAAAAGATTGCTATGCAGTATGGCAGACAATACAACAGACAATTTAAATTATCTTGTAAATAAAGCAAATAAATCTAAGTATTCCTGAGGTTCCCAAATGATACTTTTAAATATTTTTTATTGTAAAGATACTGTACAGAGGGGTTACAGTTATATGAGTAAGGTAATGACTACATTGCTATCGAGCATTGTTACCCCCAATATTTTTTTTTTATCTTCTAGTATTGTACGAAGGAATTGTAATTTAAGAGGCAGTTTATAAATACAATGCCTTTTCAAAAATGTTTTGTCTTGGTCATAATTTTACTTCCTTTAGGTATATTCCCAGTGGATTATTGGATCATACAGTAATTTTATTTGCAATTTTTGAGGAACTTCACACTGTTTTTCATGACTATGTTTATCTTATTTCCTTACAAAACGTAGTATACTGAACACAATTGCACCAAGTCAGTTACTTAATACAGTGCTTCTTGCTCAACATCACCCTTTCAACAATCTCACCCATCTCTCCTCTATCTAGTCTTCATTTTGTAGACTATACATTTTCTTCTGAACTGCATTCTCCCCTCAAATGATATATTTAACAATTAATTTTCTTCAAATTTTAGTGAAGGACTCTACACAATCTAAGTGACTAATATAGAATGTTCCCAGCAGAAAATGTTCATTTGCTACCCCTGTTCTAAATTTAAACACACACCCACAAGTTGTTAAAGGCACTGGGGGCACTGTTTTTCTAGGATATTTGCAACTCGGAATCCCGAGATTTATACGTGTGGTGGTCTTGCACTGCTTGTCACCTAGATTTAGTCTTCTGGCAGCCATGGAGGTGGGCTGCTGAGATGGATCTACAGGAGAGCGATGGTGACCCTTCACCGAGGGCATCTGGCTGAGAGTCTGATCAGTGCCATAGGGCTGTCCTGTAGCCCTAACTTGGGACCCATCCTCCCAGGCTGCCTGTGCCTGGACTGAGAAGAGCAGGTGGTAGGCCCCAGCCGGCATTGCCTGTGTGGATCTATCTCCTCCAGGAGGAAGGTTGGTGCGAGAGGTGCCCATGGGCCTGGCCTCAACTTGCTCCAAGCTGCACCAATGGCTGAGCCTCTGCAGCCCTGGCCCTCCTCCTCTCACATGCGCTAGGGGAACACTGCAGCCTGGAGGTCCTCCCTCACCACGCAGCTCCCCCTCCCTTTTGCCGTTCGTGGATCTTATCTCCAGTAAATAAAGCCTTGTCCTTCAAAGTTTATCTTGGCTTCCCAGAGGACCCAAACTGACAAGTGTGTACTGTGTTTGTGAGCAAAAAGAAACTCAGGAAGTTTACAAATGGTTGAGATCCTGAAAGAGCCAGTGCAGTTAAGAGCATACAGATGTGGACTACAAGAATTCCAGGCAATTGGGATGGGAGTGCTTACAACTCTAAAAATAGCCGGGCTCTGGTGGCTCATGCCTGTAATCATATCTGCTCAGGAGGCTGAGATCTGAGGATTGCAGTTCAAAGCCAGCCCGAGCAAGAATGTCCATGAGACTCTTTATCTCCAATGAAGCACCAGAAAACCAGCATTGGTGCTGTAGCTCTAGTGGTAGAGCACTTGTCTTGAGCTGAAGAGCTCAGGAACAGTGCCCAGACCCAGAGTTCAAGCCCCATGACTGACCAGAAAAAAGTTATGACTCTCTTCCCCTTGCACTCTCATTTAGATGCGGGTACTAAAAGTATCACGTGCCAAATGACCAGTGGACAGAATTCACTAGAACACACAAATTCATTCTAGAATCTTGGTTATTGGGGATGGAGTCCTCATTTCTGCTGAATAGGGTATACGTTTAACTGTTTAATACTCATTTGAAAATTAGCAGTAGTCTCTTCATGCATTTTGTGTGTCACACTGAATGATGAAGACATTGTGAATGAGAAGGTTGATCTAGCTTGTTGTAATTAGTACATAAATTAAGGATTTGTTTAATTGTGTTTTATTCCAAGAACATATCTAACGGATATTCTGAATTAAACCCGAAAGCCAATCCCAGTACTCGCTAAGTTAGCCTTTCTTCCTGGCAGAAACACAAGTTCATGTGTATTCATTAAAATCCCAGTCCTAATTGCTCCCTAGTCAGCTATGAATCTTAAGAAGCCTAGATGTTAAGTGCTTAAATTGTGTTTGCTGACAGAAAAAAATGGAATTTCTGTAACAATTTGCTATGAGTGTCTCCATATTGTTATTATAGTAATTTTGCTCATAGTAAGTTTCAGAGACTGGGGAAAAAGTAGCATTCATATTATAATTTGTTCATTTAAAAATTAAACAGGAACCCTCTCAAATATCAGTTGACTGTAGCAGCTAAAGGGATTTCTAAATCACAGCTATGAAAGAGCTTTAACAGACACAAAACAGATCCAAAGGGACTTCTATCCAGCATTTATCCTGAAAAGATGGCCGTGCAGTTGGGCAGAGGTCAGGATAAGGAGAAAGGTGAGGGAAGAAAAACTCTAGAATGCTTAGTAAGCTCCTAGACCAAGTGAGGTGATCATCCTGTGCAAACTCTCTGCACAGCCTTCTTGGCACTATTGTTTTCACCCAACTAGATTCGTATCAGTAGGAACAGTCCATCTTGCTCATGGGGGGTATGCCTAGCAGCATAGAATCTGGTAGTTTAACAACCTGATTGGCCTTCCCTTATTTTTGAAGCCATTCACAACTGGACCTTTTAGGCACATTCTCATGTGGAAGCCTTATTACCTTCACTAGGCCATTCTATTATAACAGCATTTTCATGTGAGAAAATGGAGACTTTGAAGAACAGACAAGGAGATGAGAGGATGCCAATCTAGCAGTGGAACTTGGAAGCAAGGAGTGGCATACTGGAGAAGTTCTCTCCCATCTTGCCTTTCATGGCTTTTTGTTTGGGGCGGGGAGGAATAAAACCTTCCTGTCTACATTCCTCACTGCCTTCTCCCTCCTCAAGCCCACGCAATTTGGTCTCCTTCCTCAGCTCTACACGGAAGCTACTGAGATCCCCAGTGTCCTGCTCCTAGCCAAACCGAAATGTCTCTATGACATTTTCTTCTGTAGACTCCAGGACTACTTGTCACTTGTATTCCTGTGCTACTCTTCTTGCTTTTCTTCCCCTGCCAAGCTTACTGGCATGTTCCTATACTGTAGGCCACTTGCTTTCACTTTTGCTGACGTTTAAACTTACTCTGTCTCTTTGTCTCTCTGTCTCTCTGTTTCTGTATCTCCTACTCCCAATATTTAAAAAATGGGCACATTTGAAGAAACTGGAATGAGTTGCTGCTGTAAATGTCAAGAAGAGACACAATGCCAACGAGAGTCAGATTCATACTCTTAAATTCTATACTTTCAATAAATAACCTCCTTCTCCCCCCAACTATCCTACCCTATCCCCCCACTGCTTGTCAACAAAGGTTAAATAAAAGAGAGTAGGACCATCCCTAGATGCTCAATAGCTGCCATGTCCATTTAAAAATTACTCCAGAAGTTATCATTGTCACTGAGGGCAAAATGTATGCTTCTTCCTACCTTTTTCCTCGTCTTTCAGTCCTCCAACTTTGGGCATTCATGGTTTGGCAACACTGGAGCCCAATTTACAACCTCCACAGACTAAGGGGTCAGTTTTTCACAAAACAGCTCTTCAAGTCTGGGAAAAAAAACAATGAACCCAGTAATGTCTTTATAAAAATATCAAGATGGAGGTGCCAGGAACTGACAATCAGAATGTTCAGTCTCCTTGGAGACCCCTTGGAGTGAATGACAGCACTAGGGAAGTAGCGTGGGCAGTTGAGATGCACAATGAGCCTGCCGAGCATTATGGATCTTCTGACAATGTGTAAGTGATATGCAAGCGGGGAGCACTCAACCACAGAGCAGCAGAACGGAAGGCCTGTCCTCTGCTTCTAGTTCCACTTCTCATTGGCCATTTAAGATATAAGTATAGGCAATATTTTAAATTCCCCAAGCCTTCATTTCTTGAAATAAGTATCACCCTTTCTTCCCTAAATGGTTACGATTCTTATTAATACTTGCATCTTCCCACAGCATGTAGCTTAATGCTGAACATGGATGAATATGTGGCAAGTATGATGTAAGTTTGTCACAGGGAAATGACCTTAGACAAAGGTATCAGTCCCTGGGGGATTGTTAGCTCCTCATCGGATGCTATAACAGGCCAGAAGCCCAAATGAAAAAGGTCAGAAAGAAGCTGTGGTAACCCACGCAGATGAATGGGAACCACATGCGGACACATGCTCCTTCCTTCTGCTCTGACATCAAGGAACAAAATTCTGCACAAATAAGGCCTTTCAGAAGAGAGAGCCCAAGGCCCTCCATCTCTTTGTCAGGTTAGATAACTCTCATTCAGAGAGGTCTTCCCTGACCTCCTCCTTCTCATGGGCCAACTCTTCATCCAATTTCAGCTTTCCTTCAATGCACTTAGGTCATCGGCTGAAGTTTGCTGTGGCTGTTCAATGTCTTTATCTACACATTGGAAATCAAGATCTGAGAGAAAAACGTTAACTGTTCCCAGTACTCATCTAATGTGATCTTACCAAGCTTGCCCTTAATCTCTTCCTGACCAGTCATATCACATTGCTCCTGATTCAAGTGTCCATGGATCAAGAACATTCTGTCCTAGCTGGGTGCTAATGGCTCACGCCTGAAATCCTACTACTCAGGAGGCTGAGATTAGAGGGTCACAGTTCAAGCCAGCCAGGGCAGGAAAGGCTGTAAGACTCTTATCTCCAATTAACCACCAAAAAACTAGAAGAGGTGCTGTGGCTTAAGAAGTAGAGCACTAGCCTTGAGCTGAAGAGCTGAGGGACAGCGCCCAGGCCCAGAGTTCAAGCCCCATGACTGCCAAAAAAAAAAAAAAAAAGAATGTCCTCACTTGCCCTTTCCAACAGGATTGGCCGGGGCAGGGAGTAGCTCTCATTGGTATCTGCCTCTCTCTCTCTCTCAGAGAGAGATTAAAAAAAAGTGACATTAAATTTTTCATGTTAATCACTTTTGAGTGAACATACCAATGGTTTTAAGTGTATTCATATTGTTGTTTTATAAAACTCTTTCATTTCGTATGCTGACACTCAAGACACACTTATTCTCCTGCCTCTCCTCATAACTCTTGCTAGATAGGTTTCTGTTTCTGTAACACTTCAGACACTTCTGCAAGTGGAACCAAACAGTATTCGTCCTTTTATGATTGGCTAATTTCCTCAAGGCTCATCCATATAGTGGAACATGCCAAGAATCCTTTGAAAAGCGGTATATGACTCCATTGTTTGTATATACCCTATTTTTCCATTTATCTGACATTTGGTGGCTTCCAAGCCTTAACTATTGGGAATAATGCGGGAATACACGAAAGGATGCAGATGTCTTGGGAAAATTTTGACTTGAATTCTTCTGGTTATAAACCCAGAAGTAGGTTCACTGGATCATTGTTTGTATTCTAATTCTTTTGTGAGTGTGTGTGTGTGTGAGTCTTGGGGCTTGAACTCTGGGCTTGGGCGCTGTCCCTGCACTCTTCAGCTCAAGGCAAGTGCTCTACTGCTTGAGCCATAGTGCCACTTCCAGTATTCTAATGGTTTATTGGAGATGAGAGTCTCACAGATTTTCCTGCCCGGGCTGGCTTTTAACTACAATCCTCAGATCTCAGCGTCCTGAGTAGCTAGGATTACAGGCGTGAGCCACCGGTGCCTGGCTGTATTCTAATTTTTTTAGGAATCTCATAATGCTTGTACTGGTTTAAACAACCTGATTTTTCTGCCTTCTTGATCTGTCTATCCTTCATAGACAGGTAGGAAAGTTTCAACAGTAGTGAATTCACCTATTTCTCCTGACTGTTTTAATCTGTTTTTGTCTCATCTTTTGACTCTCAGTCACTATGTGTATATACATTGAGGAATGTTTTATCTTCTTGAAAACTGATGTTTGTTTTTTTTTTTTGTTATATGGAACTCCTCTCTGATACCTTTCTTTGCTATGAAGTTTGTTGTGTCTGAAATTAACATCATTATTAGTTTATATATATATATATATATGTATGTATGTATATATCTTTCCTCGTCTCTTTATCCATCTCTTTGCATCGAATCTACATGCAATTTGTTATTTAAGTGAACTTCTTTGTATAATTATTTTGTACATTGATTCTGAAAATTTGTCTCTCAATTGGCATATTCATACTGTTAATGTCCAAAATAATTGAAAGATTACTAATACCTAGCAAATTTGTCATTATTTTCTGTCACCCTTATTCTTCATTTCTATTTTTGTCTTCCCCACTTTTTTTTTACCTTTTGAGGTTTTAATTCAGCATTTTATATGATTCGCTTTTCTCTTTTCTCTTAGCATATCAGTTGTATATCTGTTGTTGATTTCTTGTTTTGGTGGTTTTGTTTTGTCTTGTTTTATCGGTCGTGAGGCCTGAACTCTGGACCTGGGCACTGTCCCTCAGCTCTTCAGCTCAAGGCTAGCACTCTACCACTTGAGCCACAGCACCACTTCCAGCTTTTTCTGCTTATGTAGTGCTGAGGAATTGAACCCAGGGCCTCATACATGCAAGGCAAGCACTCTACCACTGAGCCACCTTCCCAGCCCTTTTTTTTTTGGTAGGGAAAGTACTTGGATTTTGAACTCAGGGCCTAGTACTTGCTAGCCAGGCATGTTACCATTTGAGCCAAGCACACAGCAGTATGGTTTTTTGCCCTGTGGTTGGCTTTTTGTTTGGGGATGGGGCTATATTTCTTTTTTATACATGCTTCTTTTTAGCAGTTGTAATAAACCATTGCAATAAACCAAAGTTCACTTTCAAATGATACTGTATAGTTTCATAGGTCATGCAAATACCTTATAATAACAAAATATTCCCTCCTGTTCCTTTGTATTCACTTATGCATAAGCATACATAGTCTGCTTTTGCAGTGCTGAGAATCAAACCCAGGACATCACACGTGCTATGCAACTGTTCTACCATGAATCTACAACTTCAGTCTCTATTGTTACCATTTTGAAGAAACTATTGACTGTCAAAGCAATTTAGGAGTAAGAAAAACAAGTTCTTTTTGAACTTTTATCCTTACCTCTTCTCTCATATTCTTTCTTCCTTTATAGTAATCTGAACTCCTGACATTTTTTTCTGAATTTCTTTCAACAATTCTTGCAAAGCAAATTAACTGACAGCACATTACTTCAATTTTTTCTGAAATCAGCTTTTTTTCTTTCTGAAAACATCTTTATAAGGCACAGAAATCTAGATTGGTGGGGAGTGTTTTCTTCTCCTTTAAATATCTCTTTATATTCTCTTCTTGCTTGAATGGTTTCTGAGAAGTCAGTATATGATTTTTATCTCTGCTTCTGTATAAATGAGATCATTTCTCTGTCTTCTTTCAAGATTTTTTTTGCTTGCATGCTAGGTAAGCACTCTACCACTGAGTCACCCCAGCCTATTTTTCTTTATCTTTGATTTTCTATACCTTACATATAAGCATAGCTCAAAGCTTTTTGAGGGTAAGACATTTTTGCTTCAATTGTTGTTTCTGTTCCTTTCTCTTTTTTAATCTTTCAATATTCCATTACATTATTATTTCTATAATTATCTTAGCTTTCAGGTATTTTGTTCACTTTTATTCTTTTTTTTTCCTCTTTGTCTTTCATGTTGGGATGTTTTTATTGACATATACACAAGGTTAATGTTTTTCCCCAGCTATATCCAGTCAACTAATAAGCCCATCAAGGGCATTCTAAGTTTGTGTCACAATATTTTTTATACTCAGTATTTTTTTTATTCTTTCTTAGAATTTCCATCTCTATGTTTACATTATCAGTATATTCTTGCACATTATTCAACTTTTCCATGAAAGCCCTTAAAATATTACTAATTTTTTAAGTTCCTTGTCCAAAAGCTGCTACATTATTGACATATCTAATTGGTTCTGGTTCTGGTTTGTTTCTCTCCATTTCACTTTTTGCCAGTAAGTACAGTATATCTTTTGTTGAGAAGTGTATAGGAAATATCAGATAAAATAAATATCACAAACATATTTATTAATATAATGGAAAGATGCAGGGGTAGGGGATCTGGTCTCTCTCTTTTGTATGAGCCTGTGACCCTGGACTGTGAACTTCACCAGTGCTTCTAAGTCCTCTCCACTCAACGACTAGAGGGGATTGAAACTGAGTATTTATCTTCCTGCATATACAAGATTCAAAGCATGTGGAGTTGGATATTTCTTTCTCCAAGTTAGGTTAGACTCTTTTAAAACTCCTAACAATGGTAGGCCTTATAAAGAAGTACAGAATGCTCTAACATATTTCAAAATAATTCCTTTGCCCTTCTCTCTATTGGAAATACTGTGGATTTTTCTCAGTATTCAGTGATGTCCAGGTTTAAATCCTGGAATTGACATTCATAAAATATAGTGTCTCTGTTACAGGGTACTTTGGAGTTTTTAACCCTCACAGTTGTCCACATAACTCCTCCATTGCCGTTAAGTTTTCCTTCTCCTCACTCGTTCATGGGGAGGCATTTCCTCTTGAGTTTATGACCTAGAAAGGTGAGATCTCCTTTTCTGAGGTGGTTGTTTGTTCTGTGACCTCACTTCTCCGAATAGAGAAGTTTGTTTAGCTTTCTAGTTGTTATAATGGAGAGGTGACTTCCAAGCTATACCAAATTTTCCTTTCTAAGTACACCATTTTCATGAAGAGAGTTACTGTTTCTTATAGTAAAGTGATAAACAGGTTTGATTGCTTTTTAAAAGGAAAAATGACATACAACAATAAAGATGAAAATTGCTTTGAGATTCTTAAATAATATTTTATTTTCATGAACATACTTTCCTGTTGTAAATTTATACTAAGTAAACAATGATGACATTAACTGGCATTCTTTGTGTGCTTTTGATCATCTTTTTCCAAAAGCAACTGCCAAGATAACTTACTAACAAACATCACTTAACCACTAAATGACTCTATTTCATATAAAATGATAGCTTATTTAGATATTGCTCTTCATTCCATTTTCTCCTCTATTCTATTGCCATTAACAATAATGAGATTTCCACACTTTCTCTGAAAAAAATAATAGATTTTTTGAGCAATTGTTTCCCTACTGAATCTTATTGTAGAAAATGGAACATGTCTTCATGTTTAATGGCTCTAGCCTTCCCTAAAGCCTTCAAGCTTAGGATTCTCATCTGATTTGAATTTTATTTATGGCTCTTATCTTCCTCACTGTAACTTCCTGCTACTTGTGTGTCTCTCGGAGATCCTCAAGGGCAAAGGCCACGTCTTATTTATCTCTTTATCCACCATGTCAACACCATGCCTGATGCATAGTTGTTACTGAAGGAGTATTTGTTGTGAACATGGATGTACTTCTCTTACCTCTGCCTCTTTTCTTCCCCATCTATTAATTCATATTCATTGCAATGCATATATGCAAAATATATTCATTGCAATACTTTCCTCTCTGAAAATTAAAATAGAAAATTTTCAAGTGCAACCTTTTCTATTCAGTCTTTTCAAATGAAGGTTTTCATTGTACATCCTTTATTTAATAATAAGATTTGTACTAAGTACTTCACCTATACCTGGCACAATGTTTCGTCCTGAAGCACAAGAATAAAGAAGAGTGGTAAGATTTTTATTCCTATACTGAATAAGACAAACTTTATTCAGTCACAATAGCATGTGTCTCATAAATTGTTTTGAAATTGCCTTTCTTTGTGTATCTACCCTTTGGTCCACAATGTCAGTGGGGAGATCTACCAGTTTTGTTGACATTTATCTTCACTATCTCTCAGCACCTAGCTCAGGGCCAAACACATAGTAAAAGTTCAAATATTAGATGAAGGAAATAAAGAGCTAAAGAATGAATGACTAGCTGAATAAAGATTATCAACGTCACTACAAGGCAAGCTTAATAACATCATCTTCACACTTCCTCGTGAGCAGGTTGACTTGGATCTTACAATAAAAACAACTTAAGAAATCATAGCATCAGGCTGGGAAGTTGGCTCAGTGGTAGAGTGCTTGCCTCATATGCATGAGGCCCTGGGGTCAATTACTCAGTACCACATAAGCAGAAAAAAGCCAGAAGTGCCACTGTGACTCAAGTGGTAGGGAACTAGCCTTCAGCTGAAGATCTGAGGGACAGCATCCAGAGTTCATCCTCCACGACCAACAAAAAAAAGAAAGAAAGAAATTGTAGCATAATATAATCATGGCTTCTGAGATTTAGGCATACCCAATGCACACAAAGTTTATTTTTCCTGCCAGCAGTGGCAACAACTGTGGTAAAAAGTTAAAGAATTGTAAGAAACAATTCAATAATAATGTACAGCATTTATTGAACCTAGATGAAAGTTTGTGCTGACATTTGCGTAAATTAGCTCATTAAGTATTTAAAACAGCTTTGAAATAGTATAATAATCATTCTAATTTTCCTCCCCTCTGAGATTATAGTGAGAATATAAACTGACAAATCAAAATTGTACATATTCATCAATGGGATTATACACACACACACACACACACACACACACACACACACACACACACACACACATAATCTGCTTTCTTAGTAAATCTCAAACCATACCATGTTTTAACTATATAGAATGCTGTACATTGACCCTCCCAACCCTGTTTCTTTATGTTTAAAATGGAACTGTAGCCGGGCGCTGGTGGCTCACGCCTGTAATCCTAGCTACTCAGGCGGCTGAGATCTGAGGATCGCAGTTCAAAGCCAGCCCGGGCAGGAAAGACTGTGAGACTCCTATCTCCAATAAACCACCAGAAAACCAGAAGTGGTGCTGTAGCTCAAGTGGTAGAGCACTCGCCTTGAGCTGAAGAGCTGAGGGACAGCACCCAGGCCCAGAGTTCAAGCCCCACGACCAACAAAAAAAAAAAAAAATGGAACTGTGTGTATATGTTTATGCATATAGAGGATAGATAACAGAAGTGACAAATTACACTAGTTTAAATTTAAGCAAAGATGGTGAACATTAGCCTGCTTATTTGTTCTGCAAAATTGTATATATTACAAATATATATATAGTATTATAGTACCATCATTTAAATATAAATGAATGAGGTTCACAGAACTTAAGTGATTTTTTTAGTAGCCACATGGCTAGTAGATATTGTAACTGGAAATTGAACTCATGGAACTCAAACCTGCTTGTCTCTATAGTTCAATGCTCAAATCCCATGACAGTTGCCAATATAATAAGACCAATGGTTCTCACTGTGGAGAAATGAAATCAGTGCCTGCAGAGGGTCACATCAAGTGTAGGAAAAGTGTATTTACCTAGTTAAAGATACTGGTTGACAGCACATATTTATCTCCATTCTCTCCTAAGAAATCCCAAAATGCTAACAAAGGAATAAAAAGGCATAAAGCTGTAAATCAGGAGAGGAGACACCAATGTGTGAGAGATTTCAACAGTTCTTAGAAGCAGAAAAGAAAAAACTATAACTTTAAATGAATGCAGATGAGGATGGGCGGTATAAGCCTGCTGGTTTGTTCTGTGAAATCTCTGAGAGGCACCAGTAATGCAGGGATGACAGTGGTAGAGGAACTGTTCGTTTGTGGACTGAGTCTTCTCTGAGTTCCTACCTTTACCCAAAGAATCCAGACAAGAAACTGGAAATTTTATTTACAAAGTCATTAAACAGAAAGGGTTAGAACTTACCAAACACCAGATATGCTGAAGAATAAAGGTAAATCTTCAGTTCTTGAAAGTCTGCTCTTATTAGGCTCCAAAATTCACAACAACCAGTATTAGATCCCACTCTCCCATAAGACAGGGAAGACTTGTATTTGGAGAAAATGACCTATCTGAGCAAAATGCTCTCCACATACGACATCTGAGTTTTGAGGATCATTGGGGAAAATCTGGGTACCTGACCACCCACCCTTCTCTATAGATTAATAGTCAATAAACGCATACATGGACTTCCAGTAAATATTTTGTTCCACTCTTAACTATATATACATGTACATATGTGTATATATACATCTATATACATCTATATATAAGTATACATCTATATACCTCTCTATATAAGTATAGATGTATATATACTGTATATAAGTATATACAAAAGTATATATGTGTATATATATATATATACTTCTATATATGCATATATACATGACTGATATCACTGGCCAAGGAAGGGGTGGGTATCATAGCTGAGATGGGAAGTCAGTATATCAGCTCATTCAGTAACAAGGCACATCAGATCACCTTAATATATAGATAATACCACAGCATTTAGTTCAATATAGTATTTTCTTAGGAGAAACAATTTTTAACACTTCTGTAGAAAAGTCTCTCCCAGCATTAGATATTGCCAGTAACTAAACATTGTCAAATTTAGATACTGTAAAAGTGAATATAGGCAAAAAAAAAAATTGAGTTCAGGATAGACTCTTGTGTGTGCCCATCTATGTAACAACTTGGCACAATTTACTTATAAACTAGACTTGTAAAACTGGAGGGAAAGGAGAGGTAGAGAGACTTTCAGAGGACTGAGAGATAGAAATTCCTCCCACATTAATGGTCACTCAGCTGGTGAGGGAAAGAGAGAGAGAGAGAAATTAAAAGACTATAGCCAGTCCTGGGGCTTGAACTCAGGGCATAGGCACTGTCCCTGAGCTTCCTTTGGTCAAAGCTAGCAGTCTACCACTTGAGCCACAGCACCATTTCTGGCTTTTTCTGTTTGTGTGGTACTGAGGAATCAAACCGGTGTTTCATGCAAGCACTCTACCACTAAGCCACATTCCCAGATAAATGTTTATTTCTTTATTTGAGTGGATCATGAAATATAAAACAAAGCAATATAAAATAAACCAAAGGAAAAGATCCATGCAGGAGAGTGGCTTTGTTTGTAGAAGGGCTTTCTAATTTTGTTGTTCTCATTTAAATTGTATTGTGCTCACTATTATATACTACCTGAACTGCAAGAAGTGTAAATAATTCCATATAATTTTGGATTTTCTGTATTAGTACAAAATGGTAGTTCCTATCTTACATTCTTTTTTCTTTGTGCAATATTTCATGCTTATTGTTGTTTAATTTTATCTTGATATCACTTTTCATTAATTATATCTCCTTGGAAATATCTATAAACATACAATATGTTTATACATACAATATTTTTCAAGTTTTTTCTTTCTATTCTTAATCTGGGCAAAAATAGGTTTGACCAATATCTAAACGGCATAGGGCTGGGAATGTAGCTTGCCTAGCATGCATGAAGCCCTGTGTTCGATTCCTCAGTACCACATAAACAGAAGCTAGAAGTGGTGCTATAGCTCAAGTAGTAGAGTGGTAGCCTTGAGCAAAAAAAGCTCAAGGACAGTGTCCAGGGCCTCTGAGTTCAAACCCCACGACTGACAAAAAAGGCACATATTGGGGCTGGGAAGGTGGCTCAGTGGTAGAGTGCTTGCCTTGCATGCCTGAGGCCCAGGGTTCATTTCCTCAGCACCACGTAAGCAAAAAGAAAAAGCCGGAAGTGGTGCTGTGGCTCCAGTGGTAGAGCGCTAGCCTTGAGCTGAAGAGCTGAGGGACAGCACCCAGGCCCAGAGTTCAGGCCCCATGACAGGACCCAAAAAAAAAATAAGGCACATATTAAGTCAATTCCTTTCTGGTTTATTGTGACATGAGCATGAAAATATATACTAATAAAAGCCATAACAATTCTAAAAACTTATGTATGTATGTATATATATATATATATATATATATATATATATATATATATATATATATGGAGAGAGAGAGAGACACAGAGAGAGAGAGAGAGAGATGGAAGGATTGTTATATGGTTGATCATACCATTTATCATCAGCTCTATCAGCACACTTTTCCAGGTCATATTTGTCTTTCATTTGGATTATTGTAATAGTCTACTAACTGGTTGCCCAATTTATATCTTCGATCTCTTACAGTCTATTTTAACAGCATTGTCATGATAAGAGAAAACCCCCATTTGAATGGCTAAAAACATTGACAATATCTTCTTATGACGCACAGCAACAGGACCTCTCAGTTTTCATCCATTGCTTGTGAGATGCAAAATGTCATAGGCAGTGCTAGTCAGATTGTCAGTTTCTTCCCAAATTAAACAGAAACTGACTATACAGCCTAGCAATCCCAATTCAAAGTATTCACTCAGGTTAACATAAAAATAGTGTAATCCTAGCTATTCAGGGGGCTGAGATCAGAGGATCATAGTTCAAAGTCAGCCCAGGCAGGAAAGTCCATGAGACTCTTATGTCTAATATACTATCAGAAAACCCGAAGTGGCACTGTGGCTCAAATGGTAGAGTGCTCGCCTTGAGCTGAAGAGCTCAGGGACAGCACCCAGTTCAAGCCCCAAGACTGACAAAAAAAAAAGATAAAAATAGATGGGTTAATAAGTAAACAAATGACATCTACTATACTGAATTTGCATGTTAAAAAACTTTTCATTGTTGTGACAAAATAGCTAAGATAATCAACTTAGAGGAAGGATTTATTTTGACTCATGTCTTCAGTGGGCTAGCTCCATTATTTTGGGGTCTATGGTGAGTCAGACATTTGTGGTGGAGGGCTGGGAAGGTGGCTCAGTGTAGAGTGCTTGCCTTGCATGCATGAGGCCCTGGGTTCGATTCCTCAGCACCAGATAAGCAGAAAAGGCCGGAAGTGGCACTGTGACTCAAGCGGTAGAGCACTAGCCTTGAGCTGAAATGCTCAGGGACAGTGCTCAGACCCAGAGTTCAGGCCCTATGACTGACAAAAATAAAAGAAATTTATGGTGGGAACATACAATTGTATAAAACTGTTCAACTCATGGTAGCTGGGAAACAAGAGAAGGAGGCTGACGTTCCAATATTCTTTTCAAGGGCATGTGTCCAGTGACAGAACTTTTTTCAACTAGGCCACAACTCTGACAGATCACATCCCTTCTCAATAGTACTACAGGCTGGAAGTCACATGGCCTTTGAGGGACATTTATTATCTAAACCATAACAATATCTCAAACACAAATGTCTAAGCAAAAACCAACAATATAAGCCTGTTTGGAGAACAAAGAAGTAACTACCACAAGGATTGGTTAAGAATGAAAGGATAATGACTCCCTCAGGGACAGGATTGATGAGAGGCAATAGTTAAAATAGACTATTGTTTCTCATTAAAAATACCTTCCAGTATCACTGATTTTTTTAAACTATGTAAATATATTACTTTCATAAAATTTTTAAAAAGTGAAGTCATGCTGTGTGATTCTATTTCCACGAAGCTCTAGAACTGACAAAACTAATTTATGGTTGCTTGCTACTTAGTCTCAAATGATTCAGAAAAATTCCATATTCACAGAAAGAAAGCAAATGCTAAATTAAATGCATTAAATGTTAATGAGAGGTGAATATGAGTGAAGGGCATCCAGAAAATCTTTATACTACTATTTTTGTTGCACATTTTTGCTAAGATTGAAATTATGTCCTCATCAAAGCTATTAAAAATAAACCATGTAGGGAGAATAATCAAAATAATAGTTGCCTTTGGTGGGTAAATGAAGGAGTTCATTGCAAGGGAGCATAAGGGAAAATTCTAGAATGCTGGTAGTGATAGGTATTTGGGTTATGTGGTGCATGCACTAATTAAACCCTATAGAGTAGTAGGAATAAAATTAAGTCCATTTCACTGTATATCAACTTTAATTCAGTAAAAGAAAACACATACTGAGCACAGTAGTATCTATGCTGAAGGGTTTAGAAATAAAGCATAGAAACATTCACAACTTTCATACTCATGCAAAACTGAAAAGCATAAGATGGACTGATAGATGGAAAGAAGCAGATAGGTGGACAGATGTGTAATAAAGCAAAAATAGCAAATATTCATTACAAACCCCAAAAGTAGGCAGTTACTCATTGTAAATTTCTTTCAACTTTTCTGCATGTTTGAAATTTTTCATAATAAAATGTTAGGGGGAAAAAACAAAGGAAAGGAGACATAGAATTTCAAAGTTGGTGAATCAGGTGCACAAGTCTTTCAGATTTTAAAACATTGAAATGGGTCAGGAAACCAAGGTAAAAAGACTTGCCTACAATGACCCATTTTGGAAGTAGAGGTAAACATTCTAGAAACAAGAGCACTGCACAGCACACAAAGCCTTCTTCTGGGACAGCCTCCCTACATCCACAACTACAACCTCCACCACCACACCAGTAGCTCCATCCTCTATCCAGCTGAGCATCATGCACAGGTGCATATTTTTGCATGAGGAAGAGGTCCCACATTTCTTTAATCAATTTTGATTGAATTTTTACTCAGAGTTCTGCTGAGATTAAGATATCATCTTCATTTCTCAACTGAGAATTTTAAATTTCCCTTAGGACATTTTTGAGCATAAAACTTTCATCTCAGCCCTTCCTATGCCTAAGAGGCACTGCTTTCTCATCTTTGTTGAGTCAGATACAAATATTATGGTTAAGTAAACACCCTGGAGAGAACTACCATTGCCTACATCAATCTTGTTGGATCAGATTGCATATTTAAAGACACAAATAACCCCGAAGTCCATCAACAGGAGTGAGCAAATTATGGTGCAGTCATAGAAGAAACACTATGTGGAAATTAAAATTAATGTACTATGTCACTTGCCTACCAAAATGGATAAACCTAAAAAAAATTATTTTGACCTGAGAAATTTGTAGACTATATACAAAATACCACATAATTTTATACACCAGCACTATACATTATTTGAGGATATGTACTTCCATATCAAATGTAAAAGGTATGAAATGATCAAACATATTCTGCATCTTAGTTTCATCTTGGGAGACAGGGGAGTTGTATAAATAGTTCCTGTGATTTCCATTTAGAAACCAGACTCTGTCTTGAAAAGATGGGGGTGCGCTGGGAAGGTGGCTCAGTGGTAGAGTGCTTGCCTTGCATGCCTGAGGCCCTGGGTTCGATTCCTCAGCACCACATAAGCAAAAAGAAAAAAGCTGGAAAAGATGGGGGTTGGTTTCTGGTCACTCTAGATAAAGGGAAAATCAGAAATATTCTCCTCCCAAAAGAAACTAAGAAAGGGGAATATATCTTAAAGAATACATTGTTATAACTATCAGAAGTAATAAAGGAGTTTGGAATTGTCACACTTAGATACAAGTTTGAGTCAAAAAACCCACAGAGGTATTTCATCCACTATTGTTCATGGAGTTTTGACCAGTGCAGCAACAGTGGTTTAAGGTCTTATCAGCATTTTAACAGTGCTATAAGGATCAAAATTAAGGTAGGAATTTCTGTAACTCATGATCCTTTGGGGTTGAGACTTCAAATGGATATTATAATCAAAAGTAGGTAATATAAAAAAAACCTTGAAATAGAATGAACTCTGTTCATTCTTTGGGTCATCTCAAACCCAAAAACTACATCTGAATTCTGCCAAGAACCTAAATGAGCCTGAGTGGACTCTTGCACAGTATTAGCCCAGCTTGTTTGATATCTTCATTTCAGCCTTGTGAAGCCTGAAGCCAAGAACTAAGTCACTCTAGTCCAGCAGACTTCTGATTTATAAAACTGTGAGAGCATATATGTATGTTTCTTTAAGTTGCTATGTTTTGAGTAATTTATTTTGCAGCAATTGGTGTTGAGAGAGGAAACTAGGAGCCCAGTTAAGAAATCAGGGCAGTAACAGACAGTGGAAGACAGTGGTTCAAGCCAAAATAGTAGCCATGGAGATAAAAGTCAGATTCTAGACATATTTTAAAGGTATGGGAAAAAATACACTTGGCATAATAAAAGAAAGAATACAGGGACTGGGAAGGTTGCTCAGCGGTAGAGTGCTTACCTCGCATGCGTGAGGCCGTGGGTTCAATTCCTCAGCACCACATAAACATAAAAGGCTGGAAGTGGCACTGTAGCTCAAGTGGTAGAGAGTGCCAAAGCCTCGAGTTCAAGCCCCACAACTGACCAAACAAAAAAGGAAGAATAGAATTTCTATCTCTTTGGAATAGGCTGACAAGAGTAGAGCCCAAAACTTTCCTTGCAAACTATTATTTCTGAGGTACATATTAAATAACTAAGCCAGGAAAGTATATTAGATCATAAAAGGATTGAGTGTAGAGTACAAGGAGGGCCAACACTTAATCTGAGACACACTAGAGTTAAGTGGTCAGGGAGATGGGCCATGATGGCAAATAATAAGGAACAGTACTTTCTGAATGTCTGTGCCTCAGTATCCTCATTTAAATTATGGAAATACAAATTATGCCTACTTACAGAGTCATTGGATTCCAGAAGTTGTTTTAAAGTGCTCATAACAATGTCTGATGTATGGGATTCGTTCAATAAAGGGTAAGTTATTTTTGGAGAGAGTACAAACCATCTCTTACTTATCTATCTTTATCATCTCCCTCCCCAGCCCATAGCCAGTACCATTGTAGACTTTGCACACAATCATCAGTACATATCTGCTGATTTAATTCTCCATGTTTGTGTGCTAAAACTAAGATCTATCAAGCTCAGCAGAATGTAAATCCACTAGCCATTTGCAACTCCTGATTTGGGGAACAGGAAGGAAGAAACAAAAGTCCTTCATTTCCGAAAACAGTTCCTATTGTTGAGACACTGCCATCTTGGAGCCTCCATAGCTCTTCTTTTTTCCCAAGATTTCCATTGTCAAGCAGACATAAGTGGAAACAACATAGTAACAAACAAAAATCCACGTTGGTCGACAAGACCAGGTCATAGATACTTAGTTTTCAAATGAGGTATCCCTATAGGTTAGCTCATTTTGTGTTTGGACCCTCAAGGTATTTATAAACTCCTAACTCCTAAGAATACTGCCTATGGCAGGTCATAATTCTTTCACATGTGCTCTGTGGTTTCAAACAGCAACCTGAGCAGTGGCTACTGGAAATACTTGTGTGTTTTCCTCCTAAGTTCTCCTCTGAGACATATTTACTGAAATACTTTATTGCCTCTGCATTGAGTATAATTTAAAACTGCAGTTAATCCTGTAGTGGTTAAGTAAAAGCATGCTTCATTTGGATTGAATTTGTTGAGAAAGAATCTGCCATGAAATTTTGAAAATTCTGAGCAATTAGCTCCTTGAAAGGAAAAACTGTTCTAATTTACTCGGCTTTGCAGAAATGCACTCAGAAGTGTAGTTCAAAGCTTCCGCTTTGGCCGCCTGTGTTTCAAGGTAATGTTCAACATCAGCAAAATGTGTGAATTTAATTAATAGTTTAGTAGTATTGAAACAAAAGAAGCATATCCAAAGTGCTCAGGTCTGTATGAGACTACTATGTTGATTTGTTGATGTGAATTTAATTAGTGTCTTCAAGTATAACTCCAAAATCCCCTTTTATCTAATCACATTTATCTAAACCATTAGCACATAGCACTTGGTTTGAAATATTCTGCTACATAATCCAAATGGTTGTCATACCCTGGGACAGTATCTAACAAGCTCAATATGTTTCCATAGAGAAACTTTTATATCCCCAACAAGTAAATTTAAGCTCAAATGTTGTCCAGAAACTAACTTCAAACATGCTTTGGCACTTGTGGAGTAGACGTGATTTAATGTTTTGCTGTCTTTCCATCACTTGCCACCATGAACACAAGGAAAGAAATGAGATTACAAGTGCCCTAACCAGTCTCTGGAAGTATCCCAGCAAATAACTAAACTGAGTCCCAGAGCTCTGGGTTGCAAGAAGTGACAGTGACTGAAGAAACCAGTTTCTGGGGCAATATTGACTTGACAGCTTTAAGCTAAGAAATATTGTTCTGGGTGCCCCAGGAACAATTTCTCAGTAACAAGAACATCCATCTCTCAGCTATTCCCTTCTCCCCCACCCCCAAGGCAAAATGCATTAAAATATTGATTTTGGTGAATGTTGTATTGTTGTACACTCCTAAAATCCAAGAGGGCATGTTTTGGTAATAACTGAACTCTTTAGGAAAATACAATAATAAATCCATAGCCTGCGAGCTAGCTTAAGACTCTAGGCAGGTAGGTATCAATGACAGTAGAGAATGTATCTAAGGTCATAACTCAATTCATTAATCCCAGTTTGGCTCTGCTTTGTAATTTTGCACATGTCACTTCCATTTCTGTAGCTCAGTTTACTTAACAGTAGAATGGGGATGATAATGGGACCCTCTACATTAGTTTGCCAAGACTGCCACAAAAAAATAGCACAAACTGAGGATGCTTAAAGAATACAAATACACTGTCTCCAGGTTCTGGAATCTAGAAGTACGAAATTGAGTTATTAGCTTAAGTTGAGTTGAATCATTTCTTCAAACTTGAGATAGTTCTAAATTCTTAACTCAAAAATACTGAACAGGGCAGATTGGTTTCTTCTGAAGGCAATGTAGGACGCATCTGCCTCGTCCCTTGTTATGTAGATGGATGTTTTCATATTCACACGGCCTTCTCCCTCCTTATATTCTTATTTGGAAATGTACCACTTTGTAAGGATGCCAGTCATAATGAATTAGGGCCCACCCCAACCACCTAATTTGATCTTGGTTACCTCTACAAAGACACTGTCTCCAAATCACATCACAGACTGAAGAGTAGATGTTAAAACTACAAGATATGAATGGAGAGTGAATTCAACACATAAGTTATGAGTTGGTAGGGGCTTTGGGCCTGTAAGGAAAGAATATATATAAATCCCTTAGCCCAGTGTTTGACTCATGTGAGCACTCAATAAAATATACATAACATCAGATGCTTTGGAAATCCATACTTAATGATTTTATGGACTTCATTTATTTTGGGTGCATAGGCTGTTCATACTATTCCTGGAGTTCAGTTCCCTCAAAAAAAAAAAGTACAAATAGACAAAGTGAGAAGAGCTAAATCATTGCAAATGACTAGCATGGGGACCAAATAAGGGCACTGTGATACCATGAAAGGAGAATTGCATTTAGGTGGTAGGAAATGTCTAGCCATTCCTCATCTGCCAGCGAGGCTGCAGGAATCAACAATCAACGTATCAAGCATTCTTGGGACACAGTGAAACACTCTGAGGGCAATTTCAGATCATAAAAAGCCAAGTTAGTCAAGCCCCAGAATAACGGTCCTAGAGCACTTAGTACTACAGACTCCTGTCTTTGGGAAGACAGGAGTTTATGTGCACCATGAAACACTCCCCTAAGCCAAAGGAACAAGTCAATCAGGTTATGCTTACAAACAGTTACAGACATGCCCTGAATGTGCCATCAGAAATCAGAAATTACAGGACACAAACTAGCACAGAATTCAGAGAAAATAGCACAACAGACTCCCAGTGGAGGCAAAGTGTCTGCTTCATGGGCTTTTGTTTTCAGAGATAGCATGTTTTACCAAGCTAAATTCTGTCTTTAATACCTTTCTAGTTAAATACTCGAAGCCACAAAATATTTTAATATAGTATATTCATAAATAAACAACATGTAGCTTGATTATAAAGATATCAAATGGAATCTCTCTCATACTTAAATAAACATACATGCTGCTGCAGAGAAAATGAGTCCAAGTGGCTGGGAATGTGGCTTAGTGGTAGAGTGCTTGCCTAGCATGCATAAAGCTCTGGGTTCGATTCCTCAGTACCACATGCACACAAAAAGGCCAGAATTGTCGCTGTGGCTCTAGTGGTAGAGTGCTAAAGAGTGGTAGAGAGCTTGAGCAAAAGAAGCTCAGGGACAGTACCCAGACCCTGAGTTCAAGCCCCAACCCCAGGACTAACAAAATAGAAAAGAAAATGAGTCCAAGGAAATAGGGAATAGTTGAATCTCTTGTTGAGAAAAAAAAGGAGCTGTGCAGGAGGGAAAAGACTTGACTTCTTGACCTTGACCTGCTCGGACTGTTACCTTCTATAAATCAATTCCTCCCTCTGGGCCATAATGAAATAAGAATGTGTCCTGGATGATTGTTACATTCCAAATTTTGTTTAGTAATTAATGCCTTTATACCACAGGCTAATAAATAATGTACTTGAAACTATTAGTGATGGTTGTGGGAACTTCAAGACCCACAGTTTAATTACATTTTTCTGGAACTTCTGTGTACAATCAAATCCACTGGCATTTATGTGAAGTTCTAGGGAGATCAGTTGGGTAGTTATGGATGTAACTCAGTTGTTTGAACACTTGCCTAGCCTGTGTGAGGTCTTGCTTTCAAGTAAAAACACTTTGCCAAGTGCCATTTTCTTTCAGGTGGTAGCATCCCCCTTTACCTCATTCCTATTGGCGGTAACCCAGGAGACATACTTCATTCCTCAATTCCTTACAACTTCCACAACCAATCAATTACCAATTCACACCAATTCTGTTTCATAATATTTCACAAATGCTTCCATTCCTACAACCCTAATCCAAACTCCACCATCAAGAGTACTGGCAATACTTTTCATTCATCTCCCCACTTCCACATATGCCCATCCTTCCTCTGTCTCCTGCATAACAGTGAATGGTATCTTCTAAAAATGCACATCAGAGCTGGGTGCCAGGGGCTCATTCCTGTAACCCTACCTATTCACAAGGCTGAGATCTGAGGTCTCAGTTTCAAGTCAGCCTGGGCAGGAAAGACCGTGAGACTCTTATCTCCGATAAGCTACTCAGAAAAGGCTGGAAGTGGTGCTGTGACTCAACTGGTAGAGCACTAGCCTTGAGCAAAAGAAGTTCAGGGTCAATGCCCAGGCCTAGAGTTCAAGCCACATAACTAGCCAAAAAATGCATATCAGACCATATTACATCTCTGCCTAAATGCTTCCAAAGGCTTGCCTTTGCACTTGGAATAAAATCTAAATTGTGTAACTCACACCTCTGTCTTTTCAGTTGTCCAGGAACCCATCATCTCTCACATGAGTTTGCTTCCCCTCTACTCCACTGCCTGTCCCATTTGTTTTTCTAACTCAGGACAATATGCAATGAATTTGCCAATCCCATGATTGAAATCCTTCAATTTGTTTCTATTACCAACTGCATTAAGTCCCAAGTCCTTGGTCTGATACTTAAAAGTCTTTTATAGTCTACCAACCCACCCCATCCCTGCCCTGACACCTAATTCACTGGCTTCATCTTTAAAAAATTATTATAAAGGTGATATACAGAGGGGTCACAGTTACATAAGGCAATGAGTACATTTCTTTTAGAACAGTGTTACCCTCTCCTTCATTTTCTCCCACTTCTCACCCCACCAAATCCTCACCCTTACTTCAGGTTGTAAAGTTAATTTCCAACATTGTGTCTAGTGAGTATCACTGTTGTATTGGTTCACACCTTGTCCCACAAATTCTGTGATTCCCCTTTCCTTCCCCAAATCAGATAAACTTGCATACAAGACAAAGGGTACAGAGATCAAAAACAGTGACCAGAGGGAATAAACCAAAAAGGAGGGGGGGAGAAAAAAATAAAGAATTACAAGGGCTGGGAAGCTGGCTCAGTGGTAGAGAGCTTGCCTCGCATGCATGAGGCCCTGGGTTCAATTCCTCAGCACCACATAAGCTAAAAGAAAAAAGACTGAAGTGGTACTGTGGCTCAAGCGGTAGAGCACTAACCTTGAGCTGAAGAGCTCAGTGACAGCGCCCAGACCAAGAGTTCAGCTTCCATGACCGACAAAAAAAAAAAAAAAAGAATCGCAAACAGTATACTAAAAAATCCTCTGTTTAAGGTTGTTCCTGGAAGTTACTATTCCAAGGCAAAATGGAAAACAAAATGAGAAAGAAAGAAAAAATCATCTGCTTCCATTTCTTGAAGTTCATTTCGATAAGCTTCATTTTACATGGTCATATGTACATAGCTATTGAACTATTGTGATCCTTTGCTAAGAATATCCTAGACATATTCTAGGATTATATAAATGAGGGAAACCAGGCAGCTTATGTTTCTTTGGGCCTGGCTTGCTTCACCTAATTTTATTTTTCCAAGTCTTTCCATTTCCTTATTAATGGGGCAATGTCATTCTTTCTAATGGAAGAATAGAATTCCATTGTGTATATGTATCACATTTTCTTGATCCAGTCATCTACTGAGGGGCATCTGGATTGGTTCCATATCTTAGCTATCGTAAATAATGGCTCACCTTTTAACTCTCTTCTCAACCTTCTCTTTCTCTCAATCTTACCAAATCATTCTATCCTAGCTACTCAGGAGGCTGAGATCTGAGGATCGTGGTTCAAAGCCAGCCTGGGCAAGAAAGTCTATGAGACTTTTACCTCCAATTAACACCAGAAAACCAGAAGTGGCACTGTGTCTCAAGTGGTAGAGCGTTTGCCTTGAGCTGAAAAACAGGGACAGCGCCCAGGCTCAGACTTCAAGCCCCACAACTGAAAGAAAGAAAAAACGGCACAACCTACAGAAAACAATGCATTTCTTAGAGAAAAGTTTAAATATACTCAAAAGTAGAGATAATACTAAAAGTTCCCTATATCGCCCTGCTTTGCTATTCACTGCAACACATATAGACGTAGGGCATGAGAAACACCTCGTACAATGCTTAGCACATAGCCAATGCTTCAGGACAGTGGGCCACCATTTGAAAATGAGGTTGCTGACAATCACCCTGTTTGTCCTATGTGAGAAGCAATTGATGGATAATCACCTAGTCCTGCCCACACAGCAGATGATCTTGAGCTGTTGGTTCCATAGAGGTGTGACTCTGGAGGCCACAAACTGTGCTGTTGGTCTTGCACAGCTGTTGCTTCCTACTCCAATTGATCAGCCATCTTAACCACTCCAGGATTCAAGAAAGCCCTAAAGCTTCTTGAGATTGGAGGATGATACCTCCCAAATTACTTAAGATCATCTTTGATTATATGCTGTTTGCTGTAAATTATTAACAGTGTCCTGTTTTACTTACGAAAACGTCACAATTTAGACAATAAATTGTTTCCAAGGGGGAGGCAAAAAGATCTCTTGTGAGAGTTGTTTTGGTGCTGTTTCAACATTAATAGATTGGCTGCTGGGGGGGGGGCGGGTGAGGAGGTAGGACACAAACATCCATTTTTTGTGGCTCCACATAGCACATTGAAGCAGACCACTGGGGAAATTAAGAGTGGTACAAGCAGCCTTGCCTCACAGACTCTGGGTTCATTTCCATTGGGAGCTCGTCTGTGTCAGCATCTGTTTCTGTAACTGCGTAGGCATCATGTCTTCCTGGACCTAAAGGCCATTCTTCTTAGGCTCTACCACCTGTACACTTTTGGGCCACAGGCCCAGGACCTGTATAGGTGGTCCCAATCCCCAAACCTCTCTCCTAGGCTGAAGTTGTAAAGAGGTAATTTTCCAGCCACTCTCCCACCCTACTCTACCCCCACATCACATGTCAGCTCCCCCTCAAGTCTCTTAGCCTCCTCGGGATTTTCAGGGGTGAAGATCTGGAACAAAGACCAAAACCCATATCAGCTGATATAAAGATCTCTACTTGACCTCTTCTTAAAGATGGCTGAGCCTGGTTTTAGCAGTAGTCTAATATGATCCCTTCGAAAACGTTCTGTTAGAGTAGGCCACCGGAATTTACATTGGTTGGTTTATCCCTATTAAATCTGTTTGTGCTATTGGGCATTATAGGCAAAGCATCTCTGTCAACTGTTCCCAGTCAGAAGGCACACCATTGTCATTGTGCATGATGACCCCAGCCAACCTAAACTGTATTTGATTTATGTCTACACTACCCAGCAAAACAGAGGAGACAAAGAGCTAGAAGTCAGGCTTTTGCTCTCTGCATCTCAAATGCCCATTGAGAAAAGCAAAACACGGAAGGGGTGCTGTGGCTCAAGTGGTAGAGCACTCCCCTTGAGCTGAAGAGCTGAAGGACAGTGCCCAGGCCCAGAGTTCAGCCCCACAACCGACAAAACAAAAAAAGAAAAGCAAAACATAATCATGCAGTGAAAAACATATACTGAGATCAGGGATGGACTGTATCATTCCCTCAATCTGTGGATCACCTATAGGGCATCAGGAACAGAATCATAATTGACACAAACACCATTCTTACCTTCATATGACTTACAGGTAAACAGGAAAGAGAAAAAAAATCTACATTTGCTTTTGCTAAATTCACTCATCTCCTTTGAGCCTGGGGTTTAGCTTCAGTTTAAGATGGTTTAGATTCTGTGTCAAGAATCATTGATCCATCTACCTATATGTATGTACACACCTTGGTTTCTGTTCCTTAATTATTTGCAAAATACCCCTGTGGCTCCAAGCACCCTCAGGCTGACCTAATCACTCAGCTAAAACCTTGGGTTTTGATCATTTAGAGGTGGGCCTAACTTTCAAAATATCTTCTATACCCAAATCATATAAACTAGGGAGAAAACATTTCCAGTATTCCACAGTTGTTTACATTATAAAGTCTTCATATTGCAGAGATTTTCAATCTGAAGTATGTTTCCTAATAACAAACACATTAAAAGTACTAAAAATTTTAAACATTGTTGCAATTAACACATAATATACTAATGTTATACTTCATATATTTAATGCTGTGTTACACTAACTATATTATACATCTATCAAGCTGTCAATCTTTCTAACCAGTGGATGCAATTGAAGCAAATTGCAAACATAGTTTCACTTTACACTGAAACACTATAGCATGAATTTGTAATTAGAGTTTGAAATTTGTTATGGTAATTTTGGTAAGATTTACATCAAAGAAAATTCACAAATCTTAAGGGTACCACCAATGACTCTTGACAAATGCAGAAGCCTGAAGAACCCAAAGCTGTACTCAACATTTATAATCAGCTCAGAAAATTTCCTCATGTTTTTAGCCAACCCCTATCCATCTATCAGAGACACTGACTGCTTTGAATTTTTCACCTCAGATGAGTTTTGCTTATTGTAGCATACCTTATAAGTGGAATAATAATAGAATCTGTCATTTTTGTCTTTCTTCTTTTATTTGACATAGTTTTAAGATTTATCCATGCCACCACATGTATTAGTAGTTCATTCATTTCGTTACTGCTGAGTTTATGGTGGTATTGAATATGTAAATACCATTCCATAAATTTTGGAAATCCCATTACCATCCAAAGACTTGTGTGTGTGTGTGTGTGTGTGTGTGTGTGTGTGTGTGTGTGTGTGTGTGTGTGTGTGTGTGTGTGTATGTGTTCTTCTGAAAGAAGAGCTAAGCCCCAGTAGACAAAGCACAGAACTTGGATGTCAGAAGCCAGAAAAGAACAGAGGCCTGGGACCATGTCAGGAAAGAGACTGGAGTAGCCTAGAGACCAAGAAGGTAGAACAGAAAAGCCAATGAAGTCTCAGAATAGGTAAAAGTTGGAAAGAATGTGAGAAGAAGGTAGGACCTTAAGAATAAGTCTTAGGGTAGCTCAGGTCCAATAATATTTTCCCTTTGTCCTCAACTTGAGAACTCCTTCTAGGTACATGCCGCTAGGACAGGTACTGATCAGCCTTGGCCACAGGGGAAAATAAGAATAAGAAATGGAGCCTGATTAACATAGAGTGGTTGATCTACAGTTAGTGTAACACAGCATGAATTATATGAAGCATAACACTAGTAGATGTACGTGTTCATTGCAACATTGTTTCAAATTTTTTGGTAGTTTTAATGTTTGTTATAAGGAAACATACCTCAGATTGAAAATCTCTGCAATATATAATTTATAATGTGAGCAACTATAGAATACTGGCAATATACAAACAGAGACCTCAAGAGTAAGAAGGAGCTTCTCATGCAAAAAGTCCAAAAAACATGTATTAGGAAAATGTTAAGTTTGAATAATAAAAAAAAAATTGATGGGCTGGGAAGGTAGCTCAGTGGTAAAGTGCTTGCCTTGCATGCCTGAGGCCCTGGGTTCGATTCCTCAGCACCACATAAGCAAAAAGAAAAAAAGCCAGAAGTGGCGCTATGGCTCAAGTGGTAGAGCGCTAGCCTTGAGCTGAAGAGTTGAGGGACAGTGCCCAGGCCCAGAGTTCAAGCCCCACGACCGGACCCAAAAAAAAAAAAAATTGAAGAAATGACCAAAGGCCTAGCTTTTAGACAGGCTCCCCAAATGGCTCTAAGTTTAATGTTCAGAGATACTATTCAGAAATGTTAAACACATGAATCAGAAACAGAAGAGATAGGCCTCTGTGGAAAAAGGAAGAAATCTAAAGAGTTTTCAGCACTGAAGACCACAACCATATCCCATGAACAAAGAATGGTGCAGGAAAGCCATTGAAAAAAATGATTACAAAATGTGAGTTTGGACTCTTTTCCAATTCCCTCACCTCACACTCAAATATTGATACCAACCAATCAGTTGTGATTTACAAATATGGGCAGCAGCTGTTTGAGTTCTAAAAGAAGAATCAAAAGAATCATCGAACTTTTTCACCAATTTATTTTAATTCTCTAAAATTTACCTCTTGGCAGAGATATATTAGATTACTTTTGGTATTTTATGGTGATGCATAAAAATAATGTAATTATGAATGTGCCATTTGCAGAACAAAGTCAGTATCTTGGGGAAAATTGCTATTGTAATTGGCTGCAATAACTACCCTGAGCTTAAAGCACTGCAATATGTGATCGTAATGCAGAAAACTTAAGGAAAATTAAAATAAGGACTTTGGTGCTAAAGTACATAACTTGGTTAGCTGGTCTTGGTTAGCGGGGTGCCCTCCTTTGGTCCTAGGCCAAAAAAGGGAAAGCACTTTCTTCCTTTTAAACCTCTACTTGAAAATCATTCAGGTCAAGATGTTGCCCATTAATTACCTAAGACCAAGGCTTTCTCAAAACACTGCAGAACAATGAAACGCTAACATCCTGCTATTACTGAGGTTCTTCTAAAAGAGGGATAGGGGCTGGGAAGGTGGCTCAGTGGTAGAGCTCTTGCCTTGCATGCTCGAGGCCCTGGGTTCAATTCCTCAGCACCACATAAGAAAAAAAAAAAGCCGGAAGTGGCGCTGTGGCTCAAGTGGTAGAGTGCTAGCCTTGAGCTGAAGAGCTGAGGGATAGCGCCAGGCCCAGAGTTCAGGCCCCATGACCGGACCCAAAAAAACATAAAATTAAATAAAAAATTAAAAAAATTAAAAATAAGAGAGGGATATGTTTTCCAGAAGGCAAACAAAAAAATTGACTAGGTATTAGTGTTTATGAAAAACTCCCTAGGTTTTTCTGATGTACAACTAGGGTTAAGACTTAATGTAAAAATATTTGTCTTTTTCTATCTGACTCTTAACCTACCCCCAAAAAAGATTTGTGTGTGTGTGTGTGTGTGTGTGTGTGTGTGTGTGTGTGTGTGTGTGTGTGTGTATGTAAATTGAACCTACTACCCCATGCATGCTGGGAAAAAGCTCTATCATTCAGCTATATCCCTGGTTCTAGAATAGAATTATCTTAATGGTCCATTTCAATGAATGTGGCAACTCCAAGACAGAAAGTCTGAGCCAGAATCCTGGATTTCATATTTGTACCCCACCCCCATTCTCCCACATCCCATAGATCCAGACAGGTTTTTTTTGTTTGTTTTCTTTTTTATATATTTTTATTGTAAAGATACTGTACAGAGGGGTTACAGTTACAGGAGTAAGGTAATGAGTACATTTCCTATCAAGCATTGTTACCTCCTCCTTTGTTTTTTCCCTACCATTCCTTCCCTCCCACCTCCCAAATTCCTCCGTCCCCTGATCCAGCCAGTTTTATGAGGGCATAATGGCAAGTTCTGTTTTATACTTGTTAAGTCTGGACTGCTTGTGGGTCCCCTGGTGAAAATGTTAAGTAGACACTTGGGTTTGGGGATTTGTAGCTCAGGAATGAGGTCTGGGATAGGAATTTGAGACTTAGTTCAAATCCAAACTAGGGAGAAAAGTGTGGCAGGGAAGAGTGTCAAATCCTAGATATTCAGTTTAGGTGATTAAATTGAATTAGGTGATTCACTGGGATGCAAAGAATAGAAGAGACAGTTTTGAAGAAACCTGATGGCATTGAGTTGGAGGTGAGCCTGACACATCCAGATGAAAATCTTAAGTAGGCAATTGCCTATATGGTTTAAACGGCTGAGGATAAAGCCCTGGGGAACATATTCATTTAGTGAATGAGTGGAGGAAAGGGGGCCATGAAGGAGAAGAAAGAGTAAGTGAGGCCCAGGAAAGCTAATGCAGGCAACCTGCATGCAACAGATATATCAAATTATCACTGCTGATCTTGCAGGACTTGATCTTCTCCTTACTTTAAACCCTTCCTGTCACAGCTGTAGTTTGGAAACTCATAAAAGCTCCAGGCCAGAGCTGGATCACATTGTAGAGGTCATCTAGTCTTTAGTGTCCAAGTCAAGTGCACAGACACTGTAGCCAGAATACCTGATCTTAGGTGGGAAACTTGCCCATCAGTTTTCTCATCTGTAAAATATAGACAATATGTGGACTAAGCATGTTAATGTTTGTAAAGCACTTAAAACAGTGTCTGGGGCTAGGTGCTAATGGCTCACAACATTAACCCTAGGGGATTTTGGTTCAAAGCCTGCCAGCCCAGGTAGATAAAATCCATAAGAATCTACCTCCAATTAACCAGCAAAAATGAGGCTGGAAGTTTGACTTAAGTGGTAGAGCACCATTCGAGCAAGCAAGCTGATTTCAAGGTCTTGAGTGCAAGGTCCTGAGTTCAAACACCAGGACTAGCTATAAAACAAACAGCAGAAGAAAAATCGTGTTTAATACATAAGTGAATGCTATTTAAGTGCTGACTAAAATAAAATAGAATCTGTTGGGAAACATTGTGGTTTAATTGATATAGGCTGGAACTAGGTATCAGTGTTTAATGAAAAACTCCCTAGGTGTTTCTGATGGACAAACAGGGTTTAGAATTAATGTAATGCTTCTTCAAGTTTTACTAGAACTCCAAAGATTAGCTGGGTGGTGCCAGTTGCTCATGCCTGTAATCCTAGCTACTCAGGAGGCTGAGATTTGAGGATCACAGTTTGAAGCCAACCCAGGAAGGAAAGTCCATGAGATTTTTGGTCTAATTAACCACCAATAAGCCAGAAGTGGAGTTGTGGCTCAAGCAGTAAAACACTAGTCTGGATCAAAAATAAAAAATAGCCCTAGCAGGGCACTGGTGGCTCATGCCTGTAATCTTAGCTACTCAGGAGGCTGAGATCTGAGGATCGCCATTCAAAGTCAGCCCAGTCAGGAAAGTCCGTGAGACTCCTATCTCCAATAAACCATGAGAAAACCAGAAGTGGCACTGTGGCTCAAGTGGTAGAGCGCTCGCCTTGAGCTGAAGAGCACAGGGACAGCACCCAAGCCCAGAGTTCAAGACCCACGACAGACTAAAAAAAAAAGGGACAGTGCCCTGAGTTCAAACCCCATGACACTCTCTCTCCCTCCCTCCCTCCCTCCCTCCCTCCCTCCCTCTCTCTCTCTCTCTCTCTCTCTCTCTCTCTCTCTCTCTCTCTCTCTCTCTCTCTCTCTCTCTCTCTCTCTCTCTCTCTCTCTCTCTCTCACACACACACACACACACACACAACTCAGAGGCTTTGGAGCTCAGGGTTACTTGAAATGGGATGCACAATCCAATAGATTTCAGTGGCCAAAGGTTATAGGTTGCTGAAGGAATGAATATAGGTAGCTGTGTGAACACCAGGCTCAGCAGGGCCTGGGGGCATGAGTCTGGTTCTTCCTTGTTACCAGCCTCTAGAAAGAAGACTCAAGCTTCACTGGCTTCTTACCCCTCCCTAGCAGCTACATCCCTGCCTTTCCCAGAGGTCTTGTCCCCCATCAGCCGCTCCACCTGCTCCACAACTCATTTGAATGTCAAAACAGCTGTGCCAATTAGCACTGGTCCAAGCATCAAGAGTCCGCAATGCAATGAGGTGTAAATGCAAAAGTCAGGATGAAGACGCCCTTACAAAATACTCTCTTATAAAAAAAGAAAAAGAAAAGAAAAGAAACCCTACCCAGACGTGAATTTCTGTTTCTTTAAGGTAGAGACACTGTTTCCCAAGATGTTGTGGGAGCTGGGAGGGCGACCTCTGTGCAACAGGCAGCCGCTGAGACCCAAAGAGGACCTTAGTGCGCTGATCCCTGCAGGTTCTGTTTGCAGAGCTGTATTGAACGCACTCTGGAAACCTTATGACATTCGATGAAGAGAAGGCAAGTACATCTGTGAGGTGTCCCCAGGGGGATTGTTAACAAGCAGTACACTCGACTGTGTGGATAGATTCATCAGAGACATTAGGAGGGAAAAGCTGATCATTGTGTCCAAATGTGCTTAGGGTCTGTGACAGATACAAGAGTCACCTGGGACTTACCTAAGGTAGATGTTATGCACCTCTCAGGCACCAGGAGAGAATGGCTATTTGATGACAGACAACCGTCTATATTTTAAGTTTTTCAACTGGAGAATGGTAGTAATGCCATAACAATGCAGCAAAAATGGTCCACAAATGCTTTGGACTCCAGATCGTAAAGTTAGCTCCAAGAAACCCACTTGGCTTCTGATTGTCCTCCATCATTAACATAGAGCAGGTGCACCCACTCTCAAATCTCAGATCTGCTGCCACTAATTCTTGTCACTAGATTTAAGACAAAGAATGCCCCCTTCCCCCTGAAAAAGCTAGGCAGCATACTTGAGAACATAGATCACAGTCTGGCAGTTCAGAGTTCAGTCCTTGATCTGCCACAATAATGCACCTTTGGCACTGTCTCAAGTCTCATTTTCCTCAGCAGTAAAATGAGGGAAATATGTGAAGCCAGTTCAAAGATGACCTCCAGGATCCTGCCTGCCAGAATTCCTGCAGAATCTACCGTCTTTCTGTGTTACCTTATATGTTTATGCTTGCATTCCCACTTTCTGCTAAAAAGCCCAAGTCCCCAGTGCTGGAGGAAGGACCCTGATGATCACCTTTAGATATGTTTGCTCTGATCCTGCTTGTAAGAGAGAAACTTCTAGTATATTCCTTGAGTTGGATTTGATATTGAACATGATGATTGAAATTTGGGCTGGAGGAAAAAAATCCCAAGACATCAAGTCTGGATGGTTTGCCTCCAAGCTCTATACACGCTAATTATTTGAGCACATCACATAACCTCTTAGGGCTTCAGTTCCTTATCTGAAATATGTGGATGCTAATGATAGTCCCTAACCACATTGAGTTCTGCTGAAGATTAGAGACAAGACACATGACCTTCCCAAGGCTGGGTGAACATTCAAATGGGTAACTCTGCTTATCCACTTTTCATTTCCCTTCTGTACATGCAAACAGTTGGAAGAGCAGATGTCTCACTACCTGCCAGAGGTTCTCACACACCTGCATATCTATCATAGGTCCTTCCATGGTAACACTGGCACTACTGGTAGATACACAGGAACAATAATTGAGAGGACAGACACACAGGTAGAAGGGAAACAAAGAAAAGAAAATTTTAAAAAAGAAGAGAAGAGAGATGAAGGAAGGAAGGAAGGAAGGAAGGAAGGAAGGAAGGAAGGAAGGAAGGAAGGAAGGGAGGGAGGGAGGGAGGGAGGGAGGGAGGGAGGGAGGGAGGGAGGGAGGGAGGGAGGGAAGAAGATGAATGTTTCCAGTTTTCTAGTGGTTAGTTGGAGATAAGAGTCTCACGGGCTTTTCTGTCCAGGCTGACTTTGAACCGTGATCCTCAGATCTCAGCCTCCTGAGTAGCTCTAGGATGACAGGCTTGAGCCACTGACGCCCAGCAGAAAAAATATTTTGCACTGCAATTGTTATCATTTTAACCTTTTTTTTTTTGTAGTTGTTGGTCATGAGGCCGGGTTTCTGGGCCTGGGTGCTGTCCCTCAGCTCTTCAGCTCAAGGCTAGCACTCTACCACTTGAGCCACAACACCCCTTCCAGCCTTTTCTGCTTATGTGGTGCTGAGGAATCGAACCCAGGGCTTCATTCATGCAAGGCAAGCGCTCTACCAATGAGCCACTTTCCCAGCCCTCATTTTAAACTTTGATGGGAAAAAAATAAAGTCAAATGATCTTAAATAAGAAAAAAAATACATGACCATCTTTCTCCCCAATCAAATCTTAAAATATCACTTTTTCAACTAAGAAAAAAACTATTACTCCTTTCTTGGGATTTCAAAGGCTGATACTGTACATGGCATCAGGGCACTGAATAAATATTGTTTAATGAGGTAACAACTGCAGTGAGTTTGAGGGGCAGAGGGGCGGGGCAGCAGTTGGTGCCAGTTTTGGGGCTGGAAATCTGAGCCTGGGCTTCATTCTTTAGCTTTTCTACTCAAGGCTCTACCATATGAGCCACAGCTCCACTTTCAGATTTTTGGTGATTAAGTGGAGATGAGTGTCCTAGACTTCCCTGCCCGGGCTGGCTTTGAACCATGTTCCTCAGATCTTAGTCTCTTGTGTAGCTAGGATTACAGGCAAGAGCCAACGTCATCATGCATCAAAGATAATTTTAATTTAAAAAAATCAATTCCTCCCTTCCATAGAGTACATCTTAGCTATTCTATAGCACAATGTCCTTCCTTCATTAGCTTTCCTTATAGATCCCCTATTCCAAGAAATATTGGCAGTTCAGAACAGGGGATTTAAATCTCAGGCGTTTATGCTTCAGTGTCCCCATTTTATTTCTTTATTCTTCAATTACCTACTTACTTATTATTTTTATGCTGGTACTGGGACTTGAACTCAGAGCTTGGGTGCTCTCCCTGAGCTTTTTTGTTCAAGGCTAGTGCTTAATCACACTGAGCCACAGCTCCATTTCTAGCCTTTTGGTCAGTAATTGAAGCTAAGTGTCTCACATGCTTTTCTGGCTGGGCTAGTTTTGAACCAGGACACACAGATGTGAGCCTCCTGAGTAGCTACGGTTACAGGCATGAACCACCAGTGCCCAGTTCAGTTTCCTTCACTTTAAAATGAAGATCAGGGGGCTGGGAAGGTGGCTCAGTGGTAGAGCACTTGCCTTGCATGCATGAGGCCCTGAGTTCAATTCCTCAGCACCACATAAGCAGAAAAAAAAAGCTGTAAGTGGCACGTTGGCTCAAGTGGTAGAGTGCTAGCCTTAAGCTGAAGAGCTGAGAGACAGCGCCCAGGCCCAGAGTTCAGGCCCTATGACTGACAAAAATAAATAAATAAATAAAATGAAGATAATGGTAGCACCTTTCTTCCTAGTTTGATTGTGCTGATTTGAATGACTCAGAATGTACAAGGAATCTGACTCATTTGAGATGCTGGAGAGCTTCATGTTATAGGAGCTGTCCATTACAAGTACCATGACAACAGTTTGACCACAAAAGCCAACCTCCAACCCTGATTTGTCCCAAGAAGTAGCCAGAAAATCATCTACCCTGAACTCCAATAAGGTAATTCCAAATCCTTGCTTGCAGCCAATACCAAGTACTAGTAAATCCAGCACTTGCTTGATAGTTATAAACACATACCCTTAGCGTCCTAAGTTCTCACCCTGGAAGAACATTTGCTAAATGAAAGGCTGCCTCCATATGTTTTCTTTCATACACTATAAACTGATTCTCCTTTTTTGTTTTTTGAGGATTGTGGGTTTTGAACTCAGGGCCTGGGCACTATTCCTTCTTTTACTCAAGGCTAGCACTCTACCACTTTGAGCCACAGTGCCTTTGAGCCACAGTGCCACTCTTGATTTTTGAGTGGTCTATTGGAGATGAATCACATGGGGCAAAGGACAAAGGGTGAAGCAATGCAACAGCGATACTCACAAGAAGCTATGTTGGAAATGAACTTTACAACTTAGGGGAAGCAGGGGGGGGCGGGGATTTGAGGGAGAGGTAAAGTGGGAGAAAAATGAGGGAGAGGGTAACAATGTTCAACAAGAAATGCACTCACTACATTACTTATGTAACAGTAACCCCTCTGTACATGACCTTACAATAAAATTAAATTTAAAAAAATGTGTCTTACAGGGACTTGCCTGGACTGGCTTCATATTTAGATACTCTTATCTCAACCGCATGAGTAGCTAAGATTACAGGCGTGAACCATTGGCACCCAGCCTGATTTTCCTTTCTAAGTCTTCTGTAGTCCTGCCAAAGCAAAAGTGATGGCCAAAAGTTCATGAATGCACAATCTTCATCAATTCTGTTGACAAAATAATAGATTTTGACTCAGACAAAAAAATGATGACTATGTTGATTCATATTTTTCATCCTGGCCAACTGGCCAATTATTTTATACTGAACACTCATAGGGCATAGAAGACACACAATCCACATGCATGAAAACGTTTATTGTATGTATTCATTTTTTTCACCATTTTCTGAGCTTCTTGTGCCATTAGTCATCACGCTACATGTTTTCAACACACATTGTTTTTCTATCATATTATGGATAAACTCAACCTTGCTCAGGTTGAAGACCTGTTTGGTATTTTCTAGAAGCTCTGTTAGTAGTAAACAAGGGCTGAATTGTCTATGAACATTGAGATTCAAAGGAAATTCAGAGCCTGACATTTTTTTGACTGCTGGTTCTCATCAGCAGGCAGGAATTCTGATAAATAAAAATATTATTTTCTCTTCCCTCCTTTTGCCTTTCCTTATACTGTGATTTCCTCATTTTCATTCAGGATCCTTTCTTTCTTTTAATGTGTTATGTTGTGTAGGAATGTAAGGTAGGAACATTGAAAAAAGACTCCTTAAGATGAAAAAAAGGGCTGGGAAGGTGGCTCAGTGGTAGAGCGCTTGCCTTGCATGCATAAGGCCCTGGATTCGATTCCTTAGCACCACATAAACACAAAAAAAAAGCCGGAAGTGGCGCTGTGGCTCAAGTGGTAGAGCGCTAGCCTTGAGTTAAATAGCTGAGAGACAGCGCCCAGGCCCTGAGTTCAGGCCCCACGACCAGACCCCCCCCCCAAAAAAAAAGATGAAAAAATATTATCCATCCACAGAAAAAGGATGAACAAATATGACAGGGTGACATTGATCAAAATGTATTGTATTCATAGACTACTTTTTTGAGTGTCAGTCCATTTGTACAACTACTTAAAGACAATAATATATTGTAATAATTTTTAAATATGACAAATGTATCCAATGAAATATTATTCAGTGCTGGAAAAGAAGAAAATCCTGTCATGTAGGTAGACAAGGACAGCCAGTCATCAACAAACAAATACTTTATGATTATGTAAGGAGCCTAGAGTCGCTCATATAAGCAAACATACAGAGACAGAAAGTAGATTAGTTGTCAGGTATTACAAGGATAGGAGTTGACAGCTCTCAAGATGTCAGTTTTCTGGAGATCTGTCTTATGACTGTGTAAATATGCCTAGCACTACCAAACTGTTCACTTCAAATGCTTAAAATGGAAAGTTTGATGTTATGTGTTTATCACAATTAGTTACAAGACCAGATATGGTGGCACAGCACTAAGGAGACTGTAGTGGTAGAATTCATGATGTTGAACTAGCCTGGGCTATAGAGCAAGACCTTGTCTCGAGAAAAAGGAAAAACTAGTTGAAAGACGCAGATTATACAGCAACTAGTGAGGCATTGTGGGGTAGTTTAAGTACAATAGGTTTAAGCGTTTTACAGAACACCTTTCATCTCAAACGGAAACTTCTCTCAACATACGTGGTTCTCTTCCATTAGTATAGCTTCTGTATCCTCATATTTATGATCTTACTAATGAGTTTTGCTTCTGGGTAGCAGATATGGAGATGTAAGAGCATGAAGCAAGCATTTTTTTTATCGGTTGTGGGGCTTGAACTCTAGGCCTGAGCGCTATCCCTCAGCTCTTCAGCTCAAGGCAAGTGCTCTACCGCTTGAGTCACAGTACCACTTCCAGTTTTCTAGTGGTTTATTGCATATAAGAGTCTCACGAACTTTTCTGCCCAGGCTGGCTTTGAACCTTGATCCTTAGATCTCAGCCTCCTGAGTAGCTTGGATTCCAGGCATGAGCCAGCAGGGCCTGGCTTGAAACAAGCATTTCCTTACTAATCACTTTCCAATAGACTACTTTGGAAAGAGAGAAAATAGGGCTCTGATAAAATTTCACTTTATTGACCCTGGCTTTTGTTGGGATTTTTGGCTTGTTTGTTTCTGTGTAATGATTTCTGGCCTATCTGAGATGTTTCAGTGCATTATAATGTGTGTATATACAAGGCAGTTAATTGTATAATTGTTTTAAATATTTCTAGCCTAATTGAGGAGAACATCAATATGGTTTTTTGACCCATAATCATTTGCATAATAAACTCTAAATAAATCTCTCATTACTAACTTCCCTGAAAACTGAACACAATCTGATAAAAATGGAAGAAAGCCCAGAACAGATGGAGATGGGAAAGCCAAGATCACCTTGATTCTGTCCTCACAATGCCCAGAGACTTGTTGTGTACCCATGACCTTGCCATCTTCTCTTCTTTACCTCCCCCAATCCCAACTCCTCCTCTAAGTGACTGCTGACAAAATAATCCTTTAGTCAGTACTCAGCCATTGGATATCTGCATCATACTAGTAGCAGTGGTGATGATGATGGTGATTATGATGGCAATAAATATGATGGTGGTGATGATGATGATAGTGAAGATGGTGGTGGTGATGAAGATGATGCTGATATTCATGATGATAGTCGCGATGATGGTGATAATGATGGTAGTGATTAGAATGATGAGGTAGAATGATGGTGACTACAATTTATTGAAGCTCAGATGTATGCCCAGTATGGTATTAAACATTTTTTAATTTATGTGGCCTTCTTTAATATTCATGTAAAGTATTGTCAAGAAGGTACTGTTGTTACCCCCACTTGACAGAGGGAGAAAATTAAATCAAAAGCTAGGGCACAGAACAAATGAGACAAGACACAACAGGAAGTGGGATTAGGTCTGCCTGACCCTTCCTACTACTACAAAGAGATAGGGAACATTGTAAAGAATGCTGGGCGTTATAATCCAAATACTGCAATCAATGACTTAAAGCTAAAATACAGTTGCTAGTTTTCAGCCAACCACCAGAAATTTGTACCCAAGTGATTGATGACACGGAGTTGCACCCATGGGAGGACAAACACTGATTCCAATGCCATAACATTGTACCAAACTTTCTGCGTCTCCAGATGGTGTGTGTGTGTGTGTGTGTGTGAGAGAGAGAGAGAGAGAGAGAGAGAGAGAGAGAGAGAGAGAGAGAGAGAGAGAGAGAGACTCTGTGTGTGTGTGTGTGAGTGTGTGTGTGTGTGTGTGTGTGTGTGTGTGTGTGTGTGTGTGTGCATGCTAGTGTTATATCTTGAACTCAGGACCTGGGTGTTGTCCTTCAAGTTTTTCCACCTTAAGGGTAATGCTCTACCACTTGAGCCACAGGGCTACTTCTGATTTTTGGTGGTTAATAATAGATAAGAGTCTTATGGACTCATTTCCTACTTGGGCTGACTCTGAATCGTGAGCCTCAGATCTCAGCTGCCTGAGTAGATTTACAGGTGTGAGCCACCAATGCCCAGTTCTGTTTCTCTTTTTGACAGAACTACCACTAAAGCTCACTTTTAATCTACACAAGCAAATCTGTGTCCTTACCAATTCTCAATTCAAACCATTCATTGCCAAGCATGATCACCCACTCTATTCACCAATGTGGGCTTTAATGACTTCTAGCTGTTTGTTCAAATGGAGCCTATTCTCAGAGGACAGGGATTTGTCACCACTGAGGAGATTCAAAGGAACATGTGATGATAGGCTATGAATGCAATATAACAATTAGATTTCTTTCCCCCTCCCCTGTCTCTAGCATCTGGTCAGCCTTTTCAGACTTTCATGGTGAACAGGCAGCAAGCAATCAACAAGTTCCACCCTGAATAGAAAACAAACATTTCCCTGAAAATCCACCTTCCCAATTTGCTTTTTTCTGCAGACATTTTTGAATTCTGGATGTGATATTAGTAGAAACAAGTTGTCATTTGATCTTTCATTTTAAATGGCAGGAATTCACCTGGCTCCCAGGAGGTTATTCTCAATGAGTCAGAAAACAAAGTACTCTCCATAACTCTCTGTCTGTTGCAATTGTTTTCTCCAGGGATAAATTAATTGCTGGTATAAGACTCTATTCCTACTCTAGCTGATGTATATCTGTGAGACGAAAGAGGAAGCATCTTCACCAGGTGTCCTCTTGGAGATAAACGGGCACTGACAAATCCCCTGACACTTGATCGTCTTTTCCACTACTGTACCTCTAAATGCATACTTCAAGCTTTTCCTGCTCCTACTGATAAAATATTCTTGCATATTTATTTCCCAGGAAGTAATCACCTCAACATAACCTGGATGTACCAAACCACATTGCTAACTAAGAAATATGTTTCACGGATCAATTACCTTCATGCAAATAGCACATCACTTTAATTTAACACTCTCATTAAGTGTCCAGCTTTTTGTATTTGAGCTTCACAAAGGGCATATTATTTTGGTGCAAAGGATTTTAAAACCAAACTCACATCCCTGGCTTAAACAATGAGACTTCTTGCATATTGACATGGCAAAAAGAAGCTGGACTAGAAGTTCTTCAAAATGGCCTCAGTATAAAATAGGCAACCTATGGCTAGCCCTTGAAAAAGTATGCAAGTGAACAAAAGCCCTTCGGAAGGGAACCTATGCTGTAATTAAATGCCATGTTACATCCCCTGGATTATATATTGCCTTTGAAATGCCTCGGAGCACTGTAGTCAACAAGCAATGGAGAAAAAAAGGTTTCATGATCTTGTTTTCAAGGAAAGTAAACAGTGAATTGAGTCATTTGTCAGAAGCACCAGGGAACTCAAGTATTTGCCCTTAGATTCCATTGAAAATCTCACCCTGAATAATCTAGGGAGCACTATTCTTGGCAATTTATTGAGTGCTCTCAGGGCTCCTGAGCCTTGTTGCCTCCTTCTTCTTTTGTTTCCAGCCTCCCACACTTCACCCCATCCTCTGATAGCCATATCAAGTATCCCCCACAGATCAGGACTCTGGTCTAACTGCACTGCTATGAGATAACAGACAGTCTTTGTGGCTGTCTTCAACCTTATGTTTGTAAGATACCAAATTCAAGTGAGACCCATCTGAGATACCCAACTGAGGTGCTGGTATGAAAATAACATTATCCACTTAATATGTTGGAATATTCTTACTTGTGAATAGAATTCACAATCTCATATGAGCTAGAATTGCTCGAGTTCTTCCCCAGGGCTTTGCCTCTTGCTGGGCTGCCTTCATGAAAACAAGGCATATGAAAATAGCCTTGATTCGCGCTTGTGAGTATGCAAGCCTTTAACAGGTTTTTAGTCAATCTTTTGCTCTGGCTTAGTTTTTAACATTCCTCAAGGGACACAAAAAATTGCTTCACATGTAACCTGCACACACAACCAATGTCCCAATCATTTTTTAAGCCAGTGGAATAGCATAAGCACTGCTAGAAAGCGATGTCTGTAAATGTTACCTGTACTGATTGCCTATTTGCCCATTAATTGGTATCCATCTGCATCTAGCAATGATTTAACAATATGGCATTACAACGCTAAATGCATTTGACATTCCTTGCATCTAACTAGAAATAGGATGCCACTGAATGGCAGGTTATAGAAGCCAATCCTTCTTCCTCTGCCATATTATTTTCGTCTCCTAGAAACTCTTAATCCTTAGTAAATGCGGCATTTCTTGGTGGCCTGCAAGAAAAGTCAACTTGATGAGAATTTTGCATTGTCCCCAGCTCTTGGCAGACTGCCAGCCACACAGAGACTATTCTCAGGTTACCACTTTTCGTTGCTAGTATGGCATATTGCCTGCCGTGGATGAATCACAGCATATGAACATAACCCCTTGGACCAAGGGTACATTTGCTGCTGCTTAGGTTCGTGGAAATACGAGATTGGACCAAAAGTCATCTCACCTGAGCTTGTCTGGCACTACCTGAGACTAAAAGACTTTCTTCCCTGTACCTGTTTTCAAAATGAGACACTAGGTTCAAAATCCAAATCGTGAGAAAGCTTCTAATGACATTCCCTGCTTTTCAGCCATCCCCAAGTCAAGGCATAAAAGCTGCTCATAGATTCTCCTGTAGCACTGGCAGACTTGGTTAGACAATTGCTTTCCTCTGTAGTATAGCAGAGATCTAATCCTTGCTTAGGTCAAATGCTTCACCAGTTCCATACCCTGCACTGACATTGCTGCTAATTCCCCATGCACCATTCCTTCAGGGCATAAAACAATCTTAAGATTGGACTTGGTGAGTAATGGCTACAGAGACAGGCCTGGGAGGGATGCTGAATATACACTATGACTTGATGAAGTTTTGATGATTATGCGACAGTTCCGAAATCCATTCCTAGCCTGTAACTTATTTAGAACCATGGAGCAGGTGTGTGTCTGTGTTCTGTAAAGTCAATAGGAAATGAGTCGAGTCTCAGTCTTTTATCCCTACTAGAAGATTTCTCAGTGTGCCTGATGTCATTGTTAATACTATTGTTCCGTGTCAATTCAGAAATATATTCTGCAAGCCTTTCTCCCATTACTTGCACAGAAGCTATTCAGTTACTTACTGAGGATGAAATTTAACTGGCTGAAAGAAGCACTCAGCTTGGCTCCTTTCTCCCATTTGGGGGACAGTCCCAGACGCTTCATGGAGCAGTAGAAGCACATAGCAACAGCCATAACCAAGTTTTCTGATTTTCTAATGATTCTAAACTCATACCCACTTTTTAAACAAGATGAGGTCCAGCAAGGAGGCAGAGAGAGAGAAAGAGAGAGGGGGGGGGGAATGGAGTGACTTAGGTTATCCCTACATTGCAGTGAATGTATAGGAATGAACTCTTAGTCACATTCCTTGGAAGAACAGTAGAATTGACCTAAGTATCTAAACCACAAATATTCTTTCTCTAGGAAAAAAATGTACTCTTCTTAAGCACCAAAATATCTTTGCCACAGCCTGTGGTGATATAGCTGAAGTTGGTTTGTTCTTTACACTGTTCCCCAGGATCCTTGTCTCTGCCACCTTGCCTGGCTTCGAATCCCAAGTCTTCTCTGTTCTTGCTGTTAGGACCTTGTGGCAGCTCACATTAGCCCTCTGCACTATTTCTTGCGAGTGGTATACAGAAAATTACAAGACCTACTGTTCAAGTCTATTATGACACCCAAGATCAAGATGAGAAGAGGGAACACTGTGGAGTTCCCTACAGTGCACACGGACTATAAAGCAATTCATAAATATATGGTGGTATTATAGAAAACTTAGAAATAACCTAAGCTCATATGGCTGCTTAGAGAAGATGAGCATTTTGTTTTGTTTTGTTGGTCGTGGGGCCTGAACTCTGGGCCTGGGCGATGTCCCTCAGCTCTTCAGCTCAAAGCTAGCACCCTACCACTTGAGCCACAGCACCACTTCTGACTTTGTTCTGCTTATGTGGTGCTGAGGAATCGAACCCAGGACCTCATGCATGCAAGGCAAGCACTCTACCACTGAGCCACCTTCCCAGCCCAAAGCTGAGCAATTTTTACTTGGCATTTGACTTTATGGGGTTTAATTGAGCAAGAAGTAGAGTTTGCTGCATTCTTACCCATTTACACATGTCATTCATACATGTAGTTCCTATAAAACAAGTGATTGGTCAACCAGCAACCAACCCCATCTCCCAGTTGACCTGGGTTATAGTACCCCAAATCTATTGACATAGAACTGGGTTCACCCATTCTTCTCATTGCCGATCTTACTTTTCCCAGGTGTCAGACACCTTCCACTCAACATGCATGCTTCTAAATGTCTCCACTACTTCCCAGGACTAAATTGCATTTCTGTCAACACACACAAGAGAGATGGAGTGGAAGATGTATGTAGCACGAATCCTTTACCACATATAAACAAATAACGGGCATCTATTTGGCTGTTGGCCATTTAATCGTAGGGCCCATCTGATCATGGGATCACTTTTACTCTTCCTGGGGTAAAAGCTCACAGATGTATATGGGATGGCAATCAGCTTAAGTCACAGTTAACTGATTTCATTCCATCTACACTCCACACACGTATTTATATCTAATTCCAGCATGAATAATCGACTATTAGCCTAATGCCATTGGACAATGTCTGTATGAGACCAGCATTTCACAGAAATAATCCTAGCTATATGGCATAGTATGTATACTATAGTATGTACACTACATGCTTATGAAGCACTTTGACACATATTATTGCATGGTTCTCCTCACAATAATCCTGGGAGGAGGGTAGTCAAGATTAAAACATGTCATTCACAATGTGCTTCAGTGTTATAGCTGGTCAGAGGCCCAAGCCTAAAACCCAGTGCTCTCTCTAGATCCTGGTATACCAATATTTACCATTATATTTCTAAAGAAGAAAGAGAGTCCGTGATAAGACACAGAGAAGCTATCAGAACAGTCACATCAGAAGGAACATGGTCATTGGCTCATTCACATGCAGAAGAACTTTTGAGGCAAGTCCTTTGATCTCTTCAGTAAAACTGGTGACTTTCCAGTGCTGCAGGGAAGGAGAAATGCCCAGTGGTACCAGGCACATACCTTGGCATTCACCAGAAACTCAGGCATTTACCCAGGAGCTCCTTCCTGGACTCGCAGCTTCTGCTGACTCCGGTCTGAAATCCACCAGTCAGCCCTCTAGAATCATTCTTGCATAACCCAGGAATCTTACTATCCCATCACTGGATTCTTTGGCTTCTTGGCTTCTCTGCAGAAACCAACAGGAGAAAAAAAAAAGCATACTGCAAAAAGAATATCTTAGACCACAGCAAAAAAATTAATCAACTCAAATATAAACGGGGTTGCCCTTACACAAGTTGCATTTTCCCTAATTTCTCCTTGATTGTGTGTCTTGTAAGCCTATCTATTTGTCAGAACACTGTTTCTGTTGCTTTTGTATTAACTATCTGCAGGGCTATGAGCTTTTTGAATGGAGAGGAGTTTCAAATAAAGCAGTCATGCTATTAAGCAACAGATATTGCATCTGATTTTTATATGCCCCAGCTCTACTAATTACTGAAAAATAATTATGCAACAGTGAGAGCTTTCAGTGTTTGGACTGATCATAAAGAAAAGTCCTTAGGCAAGTTTGAAGCCTAAAAACTGCTTTGTTCTGAATGGAAGAGAAGAGAGCAGGAGCAGAGCCAAGGAGAAACAGACTGATGCAGGTCTACTCGGAAAATTACCCACCTCAGAAATACAATCAATTTTCTCACAGTTCTTCCAGTATTTTAAGATCAAAGCAAAAGCAGTGTTTGTTGTCCCATGGAATCTTAGCATCTCGCTTATGTGCAATAGGTAGCTCTTTGACTTGATCAATAAAAGCGATCCTTTTGCCAGAAAGAAACCACTTAATTTCATGGTGATTTCTACTAAGGAATTTCAGTGGTCAGTTGGACACAGTGAATCCAACCTGCTTCTCTCAGAGAAGACTGGACCTGGCCTCCTCCAGGTCCCACTCCTTGTCATTTCTCATGGTGAGTCTCATTCATGACACCTATATTGTCACCATTATTTACTTAGGTATCACTTTGATAAGCAAACTTTATATAGGGAAATGCATACACCTTTTCTGGCAGTACTTGGGATGGTACCAATGGCCTTACACAAGCTGGGCAAGCACTCTATCATTGAACTACATCCCAGCCTGGGAAATGCTTAAGTACTGTGAGTACCATTTGGGGAGTTTCAATCAATGCAAACTTTGGTATATCCCAAGCCCCTATTAACATACAAACATTTCAATAACCCTAGAAAGTTCCTTTGGGCTCTGTTGTAGTAAACACACATGCACACACACACACACACACACATACACACACACACACACACACACACACACACACACACACCATCCTCAAAGGCAGCCACTGGTCTGATTATTTTCACCATGGCCTATTCCTATGGAATCATATCACAATGCACTTATTTTCTTTTCTTTTATTTTACTGTAAATGTGATGCACAGAGGGGTTACAAGTACATAAGGAAGGTAATGAGTACATGTCTCGTCAAACACTGTTAACTCCTCCTTCGTTTTCTCTCACTTTCCCTCCCCCACCCCACTCGGCTCCTCCTCAAGTTGTAAAGTTCATTTCCAACATAATAATGTCTTGTGAGTATTGTTGTTGCATTAGTTCACCCTTTATTCTTTGTCTTTATTCATTTGTGATTCCCCTCTCCTTCCCCAAATCAGATAAATGTATATACAAAACACAGGCTAACAAAATTGAAAATAGTAACAAGGGATAAACCAAAGGTAGGAGGGGAGAAATAACTTCACACAGTACATTTAAAAACATCTTGTTTCCATATGTTGGAGTTCATTTTGATTAACATCATTTTATATGGCTGTATGCACATAGCTGTTGAGCTATTTTGATCCTCTACTAGGACTATCCTAGACATATACAAATAAGGAAAACCATGGAGCCTATGGTTTTGTTTATTTTATTTTATTGTAAAGATCTGAACAGAGGGGTTTCACTTACATGAGTAAGGTAACGTACATCTCTTGTAGACCATTGTTACCCCCCTCCTTTGTTTTTCTCCTACTATCCCTTCCCTTCCCCACCTCCTCCACTCCCTCCCAAAGTTGTAAAGTTCATTTCCAACATACTGTCTTGTTAGTATCATTGTTGCAATGTCATCCTATGACCTTGTTTCAGCACTTTGTTATTCCCCTTCTCCTCTCCAAATTATATAAATGCATATACAATATGCAGGGAACCAAAATCAAATACAGTGACAATAGGGATATACCACAGGAGGAAGAAGATATAAAAGAAACAAAAAATCACATAGTAAATTAAAAACAACAACAACAACAAAGAAAAACCTCTTATGTCCATATCTTGGGGTTCATTTCAGTTAGCATCATCTTATATGGTCATATGTACATAGCTTTTGCACTTTTCTGCTTATCTGATAAAATTACCCTAGATTATTGAAAATACCTGAATTACCCTAATTATTGAAAATAAAGGAAACCATGAGACCTATATTTCTTTGGGGCTGGCTTATTTCACTTAATATGATTTTTTCCAAGTCTCACTTAATATGATTTTTTTCCAAGTCTTTCCATTTCCTAACAAATGGGGCAGTGTCATTCTTCCTGATGGAAGCATAGAATTATATTGTGTGTGTATGTGTGTGTGTGTATATATATATATATATATATATATATATATATATCACATTTTCTTGATCCATTCATCTACTGAGGGTCCTCTGCATTGGTTCCATATTATTCACCATAGCTAAGATATGGAGCCTATGTTTCTTTGGGTCTGGCTTGCTTCACTTAATGTAATGTTTTCCAAGTCTTTCCATTTCCTTACAAATGGGAAAATGTCAGTCTTTCTGTTGAAAGCATAGAATTCCATTGTGAGTATGGACCACATTTTCTTTTCTTTTCTTTTCTTTTTTTGCTGTGGATAGTCATTTTTATTGTTATTATAAAGGCTGTGTCCAGAGGGGTTACTATTTCATAAGTCAGGGAATGAGTACATTTCTTTTGGTACAATGTCACTCCTTCCTTTGTTCCTTGGATAGTAAGTTTAATCACCAAGAAATTTTCCTCAGAAAAACAGGAAAGATAGGATCCAATAGACCAACATTTTCTTGATCCATTCATCTACTGAGGGGCATCTGGGTTGATTCCACTGGCTCCATATCTTAGCCATGGTAAACAAACAGCTCCCCTAGGATTCAACAATCCCATTCCTGAGCATTTACCCAAATGATCAGAAACACTAAAGCTACCAGCACAACTATGTTCATTGCAGAATTATTTACCATAGCTAAGATAAGCAGCAATGCACCCTTTTGGCTAAGGATTCTTGCACTTCTGTAGTGATTCCTTTATACAATTGTTTCTTCTTTCTAATCACTGAGCAGAACTTCTCTATATGACTGGAACACAATTTGTCCCTTTGCCAGCTGCTGTTACACTTGGGATGTTCCCATTTGGAGGCTACTGTGAATAAAGATGCTCTGAACATTTCCTTATGATCATTTTTGTGGATGTATCCTTCTATTTCATATCTGTTGGGCAAATTGTAGAAGTGATATTTCTGGGTCATAGAGTAGGTGTATACTAACTTAAATAGTGAAACTGTCAGAAGTTTTTTTTTCCCAAAGTGATTATATCATTTTACATTCTCAACAATAGTGTATGACTCTTCCAATTGCCTCTACAGATTTGCCGATATATGGTATTTTTAATATTTCTTCTTAGCCATTCTAGTGGGTATGCAATAGTATCATGAAGTTTTTAATTTGAATTTCCTTATGACTGATGATGTTAAACAATTTCCTCATGTTGATTGCCTATTTTGCCAATCTCCTTTTGGAAGTATCTGCTTGAATGACATGTCCAGTATTAGTCAAATTTACTTAGTATTAAGATTTGACTATTCCTTATATAAACTACATAAAAATATTTTGTTCTATATATATATAGAGAGAGAGAGAATACCTTCTTCTAGCCTTACCTACTCCTGTTCTGAATGGTGTAATGTAGGGAGAAGTTATTAACTTTGATGAAATCTAGTATGTTTGGTTTTTTCTCCATGACAGAATACCTAAGAAAAACAATCGAGAAAATATGTTTTTAGTGAGTTTAGTCAATGATAGTGGGCAGAGTGTGGCAGAACAGAGAAGAGCAGCTCATATCATGTTAGTCAAGAAGCAGAGAAAGAAAGAGAAAGATCCCCTATGGTCTATCCCCTGTTGTCACGATGTTTGATTTTGGTACCCTGGTATTATATGTGTTTATTTGAATTAGCAAAGGGAAGGGGAACAACAGAATGGTGAGAGAAAGGACAAGGGAGAACCAATGCACCAGCGATACAATATGATGGAAATGATCTGTACAACTTGGAAGATGGGGAGAGAGAATGTAGGAGAAAAATAAGGGAAGTTTGACAAGAAATGTCCTTATTACCTTACTTATGTAACTTTAACCCCTCTATCCATCACCTTGACAATAAAAAAAAAACAGAAAGAGGGAGGGAGACAGAGAGATAGAGAATGAATTCCTACATCAGCTGACTTTCTTGTTTTCCCCCTTTTATACATACATACAACCCCATTCATGGCAGGTCTTCCTCCACCCTTAGTTAAGCCTCCTTCAAAACTCCCTCACAAATTCACCCAAAAGTATGTCTTACTAATCTAGGTATTTTCCAACTTAATCAAGTTGACAAGATTATGTCTAGTTCATCATACTTTTTATTTCATGATGTTGTTCTAGGTCCCAAAAATCCAAGATTTAGAGTCCTGTTGGCTCACATAAGTTCTTGAATCTGACCTCTGTGTTATGCTCTTTCCCTTTTGTAGTAACCAACCCTAGGCTTTTGTCAAGACAACCGCAAGAGTTCATCACAAGTCCAAGTCGAATTGCCAACCCTCCATCTCTGCCCCAACTTGTCCCTTCCTACTTTCTCCTATGTCTTTGAAGGCACTATTCAAGCTAAAACCTAAAAGTCGTCCTGAAATTTTGCTCTTGCTCTTGCTCTCACTCTTCCTATGTCCTACACATTACTAGATCCTTTGACATAACTTCCACAGCCTGACTTTACAGCCCAATGTGACTTCCACACTCAATACAGCAGCAACTCTTCAGTCCCACTCTTGTTCCCTCCAATCCACTCTCCATAAAGAAACGAAAGGGACTTTTCCAGTTCTCCACTCACTGCTGTAAACAAAACACCCCAGAACATTTCATAGCAGAAAACAACTATCATTTTGTTATGTTCCTACTTTCCAAACTGCAAAATTGGGGGGAGGGGGTGGAACATGGCAGTGGAGACTTTTCTCTATCACTTAATATCTAGAAAACTGAGGAGAAAGAATAACTGAGGACTGGAGTAATCTGGAGACTCATTCACTTCTGTCTGGTGCCTGGCCTAGAATGATGTGAAAACTACGTTTCAGTGGATTGTCCAGAAGAGAGTTTATATATGGCCCCTTCATTTAATAGGGGTTTCCTCATGGATTGGTGGCCTGGGAGTGAACAGATATCTAAGATAATGCTTCTGCTTCCAGCAAAGAATATTCCAATGAATATAACGGACCTCAAATACTCTTTTTTTTGGGGGGGTGTCCAGTTGTGGGGCCTGAACTCTGGGCCTGGGCACTGTCCCTCAGCTCTTTACCTCAAGGCTAGCACTCTACCACTTGAGCCACAGCACCACTGCCGGCTTTTTTTCCTGCTTATGTGGTGCTGAGGAATCGAACCCAGGGCCTCATGCATGCAAAGCAAGCGCTCTACCACTGAGCCACCTTCCCAGCCCTCAAATGCTCTTACCTGCCTCCCCTTGGGAAATCTTACAATTTAGTGATCAAAGCAGTCATCACATCCAGACATAGCAGGAGGAGGAATTCTGTCAAAGAATTTGTAGGCATATTTTGAAAGCAGCAGCATGTTGTAAACTACTAAGGAGATTGTGGCATTGGCTGCCAAAGGATTTCAGCTGCCTTAGTAGTGGCTCTCTGGTGGAGCCATCTTACCGTCTCATAAGTCATGAGCTTAGCCTACCACTTTCTTCTTAGCCATGAGCATCTTTTCATCCACCTCACAAAGGGCCACTACCAGCTCATATGGTTCCTTGGTGCCTATTTAAAATGGAACTAGCTAGGTGTCATGACTCACGCCTGTAATCCTAGCTAATCAGGAGGCTGAGATCTGAGAATCATGGTTCAAAGCCAGCCCGGGCAGGAGAGACTGTGAGACTCTTATCTCCAATTAACCACCAGAAAACCGGAAGTGGCACAGTGGCTCAAGTGATTAAGCGCTAGCCTTGAGCTGAAGAGCGCAGGGACAGTGCCCAGGCTCAGAGTTCAAACCCCACGACCAATGAAAAAAGAAAAAGAAAGAAAGTCCTTTCTCTGAGCTCCTGAGCCTAATTTAAAGACTAGAGTTTCTAACACATTCAATTCATTCAGACTAATGTGTTAGTGGCATCACAAATCTCATTTCTTCCTGTGAATATATTAGGCACACACGGAACAAAATCAACACTGAAGGAAAAGGATGATGGCAGGAAAGTTTCATGAAATTATTTCATCTTGATTTTGGCCCATCCATTAAAAACACCCCAATCTGGAAGAACAAACCTTTTCTGTCCATATTAGAAAATATTTCATCCTGCAAGTACTCATGCTGTTCCCTTTCCCCTACATTCTCTTCATGGATGTTTTCTTTTTAGTCCTTTAAGACCATCAAATAATTTCATTTTAACCTATACAAAAATGTTTTAAAACATGTGCCTTTGACCCTCAATAGCCATGCTTCTCAGGAGGTTGAAATCTGAGAATTGCAGTTTAGAGCCCATTTGGATAAACAAATTCCTGGCAGGACAAGGGGAAATTGGTATTTTCTTCTTTTGCTTTCCTTCATGTTCCAAATCCCTTTCACTAACTGCCTATTACTTTCATATTCAGATATCTTAATGAATAATTTTATTTTTAAACAAGGACTATAAAATTCTTAGCTGTGACATCATCCCTGTGTCTCGAGAAAGATTCAGCCCTTACCTAACAATATGCTTTGGTTCTCTCTTAGCAACCCCATTGGCCTCCAAGCTGCAATAGAAAGAACTCTTTCTCACTGAACTTAGATTTAACTCTGTCCCTTCTGCAGCTTCCTGCCTAGTCTGCGACTCTGGTGTACCTTGATATAAGCCCTGTTGTAATCTCTGTTCTGCTTTTGTCACCTGAGCTCTCAGCCTCCTGGACAACCCTACTTCCCCTTCCCTTATTCATTCCCCCCTCTTTCGTCCTCTCAAAGCCTATAGGCTCAAGATGATGTCATTGCAACACCCAGTGTAACAGTTGGTGGGGGAAGTCTGTGTACAGAGTCCTTGCAGTACAAGATTCAGGGGCAAGCCACTACAGCGCTCTCTCTCTCTCTCTCTCTCTCTCTCTCTCTCTCTCTCTCTCTCTCTCTCTCTCTCTCTCTCTCTCTCTCTCTCTCTCTCTCTCTCTTTCCTCTGTGACTTCTTCACTTCCCTCCTCAATTACAGACCCCAAGCTGCTCACACTTCTCTAATAAGGCCCTGGTCAATGTTAAGGACTTATTTTATGATTCCTGCAGGTTGTATTCCTATTATTATTACACATCACAGCATCACATTAGCTTTCAAAAAGCAGAGCAGCATTGATTCGCTGACTCACTCTATGGTCTCCTATGACGCCCAGATCCTTCCATTAGGTTTGCAACTCCAGGCAAGAAGAGAATCGATTTCCTCTCCAGCCTTCCATAAGAGGTTCCTGTTCACTTGTGGCTCCCAATCCTCCCCTCCCCTTCAGTACTGAGTACAGAAGTGGAGAGAGCAGCAAAACTCTGAGGTCTAGTTCTTAAACCCCTGAACAACAAGAAATCAGAGCAAAAGCATCCAAGTAAACTGAATGCTTTTGGCTACTTTCCCCACATTTCTGAATGTGTGTTTTAAAAGAACAGATTGCCAAAAGCATCATTTATTTTACAAGCTGTAAATAGAGTAAGGTAGTTAAAATTTTAAGCTAGAGACTCATAGAGATATAAATACAAATTCCAGCTTCAAAATCTCATTAGCTGTGTGATTTTGAACAAGTCATTTTGCCTCTCAAGCCCTCAGCCTTACTTCCTACAAAATGGGAATAATTACAGTACAGTCAAGTTTTTTGATGATGTAACATGTGTGTTTGTAAAAATCACCACATTAAGGAAAGGTCACATTAAAAGCCATAGGTTTAGCCGGGCGCTGGTGGCTCACGCCTGTAATCCTAGCTACTCAGGAGGCTGAGATCTGAGGATCGCGGTTCAAAGCCAGCCCGGGCAGGAGAGACCGTGAGACTCCTATCTCCAATAAACCACCAGAAAACCGGAAGTGGCGCTGTAGCTCAAGTGGTAGAGCGCTCGCTTTGAGCTGAAGAGCTGAGGGACAGCGCCCAGGCCCAGAGTTCAAGCCCCACGACCGACAAAAAAAAAAAAAAAGCCATAGGTTTATACCACGATAATGACAATGTGCTTCATGAAGGTTAGAATATTTGTGACTTAGAGCTAAGTATCACTATCCCACAACACTGTGAATTTTATGTAATCACTTAATCTCAATAAAAAAAATAAAAATAAAAAGCCATAGGTTTATGACTTTAGAGACACAATAATTCAAAAACTTTATCTTAAAAGACAGGGACTTGGGGATAAAAATGTTCACCAAGAAATGTACTCATTATTTTACACATGTAACTGTAACCTCTTTGTATATCACCTTGACAATAAAACTAAATTGAAAAAAAAGCTTGGGACTTAACAAAAATAATAGGACAAGGCAGGAGAGCAAAAGTGGTCACATTGAGCAAGATGTCTTGTACTCATAAACTGATATGTTGATTTGAAACCCCCCCATACAACTACTTAAAGATAATGTAAAAGAAGAAAAGAAAATATAGACATAAAGCTTTGAAAATCAGTATGGCAGTTTTACACATAAATTATACATTAAAAGTGCTACTTTAAGCCGGGCGCTGGTGGCTCACGCCTGTAATCCTAGCTACTCAGGAGGCTGAGATCTGAGGATCGCGGTTCAAAGCCAGCCCGGGCAGGAGAGACCGTGAGACTCCTATCTCCAATAAACCACCAGAAAACCGGAAGTGGCGCTGTAGCTCAAGTGGTAGAGCGCTCGCCTTGAGCTGAAGAGCTAAGGGACAACGCCCAGGCCCAGAGTTCAAGCCCCACGGCCGACAAAAAAAAAAAAAAAAAAAGTGCTACTTTAATAAGATCTGAAGTTTGGTTGTGGGAATGCCCTTTGGAAGAGTCTGAGTGTATGAGTTCTTGTGACATAGTAAAGGAGGGAGATCTAAAATGAGAGTAGTACCAAGTGGGCTACCAGGCGGGATAGTACATACCTTGATGGACTCTGGAAGCATAGTGTATGTGCATATATGTGTACATGTGCTTTGTGTATTCTTATGTGGTATGGTTCATCTAAGTTCATGTCTATTCATCTAGTGCTTCTGGTAGAAGAAATAATGCATAAGTAAACATGAAGTTCATGTTATGCTCAAATTGTTCCCTAATACATCAATCACATTAGAGAAAATTCACATTTTTCAAAACAAGAGTTATAACAGAACTGACTGTACTAACCTCCCCAGCTTGAGAAGATTACATGAAATAGTGCCTTGGATAATGCCTTTAGTAAAAGGCCTGGCACACTGTAAGCTTTCAATAAATGATATCTGTACTTATCAAAAGCAACGGCAATAGCTCAAACCTATGCAACCCTACAGAGACTGAGGGTGGGACCTAAAACAATCTGGATGGGAGTTTTCCTTCACACATTGGGAGTGAGGTGATGAAAGAAGCCTAATCAAGTTTAACTCCCTTACACTGTCACCTTTCCCTACACTCCACCTTTTCCCTAATCAACTATATCTTACAGTGCCCAAATGGTGGACACAGACACTCCCATCCTCGGCACTAATGAGGATTTTTTTTTTAATTTTTATTTTTGTCAGACATGGGGCTTAAACTGTGAGTCTGGGCGCAGTCCATGAGCTCTTCAGCAAAAGGCAAGTGTTCTACCACTTGAGCCACAGAGCCACTTCCAGTTTTCTGGTGGTCAATTGGAGATGAGTCTCAAGGACTTTCCTGCCTGGGCTGGCTTCAAACCTGATCCTCTGATCTCAACCTCCAGAGTAGCTAGGATTACAGGCATGAGCCACTGGCACCCAGCTAATGAACAATTTAAAACCAAGAAAAATTGTGGTCCATGTTGTAAGAGCATTCTCTCTAACTCTATTCCACAACCACACTGAAACTGAAGCATTCACTTCTTAAACTTGAATGTAATGAAAGTGATTCGAATGAACGTCTCATGATGCAAATGGTAGGCCAAAGCTCTCTTGGTGCATTTGTGGCATCATCTGTCATGAGATCCAAACAAACTCTTAGCAGGCCAGTTGTGAAGAAACTTTGTGACAACCAAATAACCAATGCTGAGAGCTGGCCAAATAATCAGATGACCACCATCTCTTAGATATCTTTCTTCCCTTGCTTTCAGCTGTCATTTATCTTTCTACCTTACTTTCTTTTCCCTTTTTTGGTGGCACTAGGGATTGACTCAGGGCCTCACACTTGCCTTAAGAAAGCACATTTTAGCCAGGTGTGGTAGGTCACACCTATAATCCTAGCTATTCAGGAGGCTGAGATCTGACTATAAAGGATTGAGGATTGCAGTTCAAAGCCAGACAGGCAGGAAAGTCCATGAGACTCTTATGTCTAATAAACCACTAGAAAACCCAAAGTGGTGCTGTGACTCAAGTGGTAGAGTGCTCACCTTGAGCTAAAGAGAGAGAGAGAGAGGAGAGAATGAGAGAGAACATCTTGATTTGGAGCTCTCAGTAGAAGAAAACTTATAAATTACCAGAAATGACCCTTTATTCCCCATGTATATATCTAGTAACCACCACAACAAAGAAATAATTCGATAATGGAGAGGAAAGAAAAGGTAAAACAACCTGAAACAGAGCTCTACAATTTGACCCAATTATATATCCAAATTTCACTAAAATAGCTTGTATAACAAAAGACCAAGATGCTGGTTTGCACTTGTTATATCTAAAGTAGAGGTTCTAGATGAACTTCAACATCTGCGGAAATGCACTGATTGGTAAGCTTTCAAAGCTTTAATTGGTACTAGGGTTCACACTATAATCATACCTGGGGAGTCTCACTAAATTTAAATAGAGTGTCCTCTCAGTGCTTAGGAGAGCTACCAAGTATAAACTAGAGAACAAATTGGTGGCTCTTCCCTTAACCATCTCAACCAAAATTCCTTTTTGGATTATAGAACCTGGTGGAGTTATTTGCTCACAAATATCCCAAACAAAGCCCCACCTGTCTCTGCACACATTTAATATTGTGTTATACCTACCGTCTCACAGAGGCTTTCCTTTTCCTCTTGGGAATAGCTGATATCATCCATCATGACCACACTGTATGTTCACTTCTCAGAATCCACAATCCTGGGCTCTTGAAGATAGTTTTCAATGGAATTCACCTCTCTCATGGGTCTCAAGCTCCAGATCTTGTACAGCACCTTAAAGTCTTACTTAAGTTCAATTTTGATTTTAAAAAATAACACAATGCAGTCATTACTGAAACATTACAGATGAATCTACAGAGTCTGACTCCATTTTTAATGTTTGACTGCTGACAGTTTTCAATCCCCACTTCTCCTTTCCTTCTGCCCCATATTTAAGCAAGCTGCTGAGCTACCTCGCTTGGAGATACTAGGGAAGTTAGAACCATGCAAACCCCACCCCAATTTTATATCCTAAGCACAATAAAGCCAAAGCTAGCCAGGCACCAGTAGCTCACCTCTGTAATCCTAGCTATTCAGGAGGCTGAGATCTGAGGATCACAGTTGAAAGCCAGCCCAGGTAGAAAAGTCCATGAGATTCTTATGTCTCTAATCACCTAGCAAAATGCTAGAAGTAGAAGTGTGGCTTAAGTGGTAGAGTACCAGCTTTGAGCAAAACACACCAAGTGAGATCATGAAGTCCTAAGTTCAAGCTCCAGTACTGCAGCACAAACACAAATACACACACACACACACACACACACACACACCACAAATACACATACATGTATATGTATATATATATATATATATATACACACACACACACACACACACACACACACACACACACACACACACACACACATACACACATATACACAAACAAAGCCAATTGACCTTCCTTTGTTCCTGGCCCCTGGATCTTGGTTGTGTGCCTTCACTTCTCTCTCTGGAAGGCATCATGATGTAAGTGTGCCTTTTCATTTTGCCTTTGTGCCCATATGATATCACTAGCCTCAGATCACAAACCACTTTGCACAAAGGGTTAATCTTATTCTCCTCAAGACAAACTACAAGGCAGATATTTCATCAATCGATAACTAATGTAAAAAAAACTACCATCCCATCTTTAGTATGACCTAACCTCACCTTCAGAAGAAGTTGACTTGTAGTCACAAAGAGGATTTTCTCAATTGTATCTGTAAGAGAAGGAGACATTTTAGAAGCTTACATAACCCATCACATGTCTCCCTCACTCCCACTTAGCTACAGATTAATTTCCCCTCAGATATATTTGCAAAAGCTGTCTTTTTCAGCCAGGCAGGAAAAAAAAAGATGCAACATTCACAAAGCCATCATCAGTACCTAAATCCTAATGAAAAAACGTTAAAGAACTATAGTGTCACAGCTCCCTTGGTATTGTTCATCTTTGAAAACAGGAATCTACATAGCCCAATGAAGCTTTATTACCTCTATAACAATCTCACATCTAACCAAGAAAAAGTAGCAGGAGCAGACTGAAATCTGGAGTAGGTTCATAGAAAAGAAGTGTCTATAAAAGTCTCTATAGTGAAAATGATATTGACAAATGCCATGGCAACCAAAATGCTTTGTGAGCCTTTGAAAATCAAAATCTGCTTGCTGATCTGGCCTCTAGTATATGTCTGTAAATGAGTGTGTGACTATAAAGCTTCTCTCCTAAGAAAAATCCATTTCAGAGTTGCTAGTACTGGCATTGGGTAACAGGAACGTGGATGCTAGAAATCTCTCTTTCTCCCTGTAATTTTGCACAGAAGGTATCCATAGCGGCTTCCCTTATGAACAGAAAGGAGTCATGGATAGTTATCAGAGAACAGGAAGCAGAAAGGTGTCTGCAGAAGGGTACCCATCCCCATCAATGGGATTACGCTCTGCTCAGGCAGAGTTTTTCGTAGCTATTCTCTTACTGCAGAATGAGATTTAATTTTTCTCCCTTGCCTTGGTCCAAGGCCCTCACTCACAGGCTTGTCTCTAAGTGCGACCTACATTCTTCTTGCTACACATTTCAATGATTCTCATCCTTTTGGAGATTATTTTCCTTACACGGTAGTATTGGTAGATTCGATGAAGCTTCACCATCTCATTAGCTTTGGGAGAAATCCTCAGCTCTCTAACCCAGCCTTGTCCATAAGGTTTACAAACTTCAAAAAAGATTTCTATTCAATCACAATGTTCACCGTAGCATTAGTCCATTTGAATATGAATGTTCCTTTCTCATTCCCAGAAGTCACTGCATATCACTATTCCTATGTGGAAGGAATTCTAGTCAACAGTCTTCTTTATCCCTCTACACCCAACCCAGGTATTCTTAGGATATTTAGTCTCAGCAAAGCCAAAGAACGGTAGCTCCAACCCCTCTTATGAGCTTCCCACATGACAAAACTCCCCAATCATTGGTAAGCCCTACAGGTTTCCAATGCCCTCGTCCATATGAGGAAACTGAAGCTTTAAGCCAGAGGGAATTAAGAAGTCAAACATTGGGCTGGGAAGGTGGCTCAGTAGTAGAGTGCTTGCCTTGCATACATGACGCCCCGAGTTTGATTCCTCAGCACCACATAAGCAGAAAAAGCCAAAAATGGCACTGTGGCTCAAGTGGTAGACCACTACCCTTAAGCTAAAGAGTTGAGGGACAGTGCCCGGGCCCAGAGTTCAGGATCCACAACAGACCAAAAAAAAAGCCAAACATTGAACCCATTGGCCCCAGAATCCTCAGGCTTGCCTTGTCCAACTCCTCAACATTGCTCCTGGATCTTCATTGCTCCTATAGATCTTCATCTATAGGAGGTCTTTCACCTTAAAAGATGTTGGTAACACAAGCTACTATAGTCTACTGTGTGAGGCTAGCTTGAAGTCCACATACCAAAGTAGTCTTTTAAGAAGGCCTAGTACACAAAATAAACAAAATGAAGAAGCAGGGCCTGTGGTTTTTTTTCCTCACAGAGTCCTGTCTACTCTCCTCTAAGCCAAGGCTTCTGTCTAGGTCAAAGGAATTGGTCTATATTGCTTTGGATATGGCATCTTCTTTGCGATTGGGCTTGGCATTCCCTCTCAGTTTTTCTTCTTCCAAGGTAGTTGGATAGTGGCACAGGCAAACAACTCTTTGACCTCTAAGAGAAGAAACGAATTGTGCACATATGCAACAATAAATGCAAAAGCTATTGAAGATATATAAGCGACAAATATAATAGAAGTAAAACATACCCCTAAGGAGACCCTCATATACATAATCTGAATGTTTTTGTAAGGTTTGAAATTTCTTATGGTGACATACAAGTGTCTTGCCATTGTGTTTCTCTTGTCTTTCTCCCTCCTGTTGCAGATGTGCCTTTCACAGGAAAGCCTATTTGGTGATGAGTATGGAATTGGAAATGTTCTAGTTGGGATAAATTATCCTATTGTGTGTACAGAAAAGGAGAAGGGATGCTGGGCACTGGTGATTCCTGCCTGTAATCTTACCTACTGAGGCTGAGATGGGAGGATGAGGGTTCAAAGCCAGCCTGGGCAGGAAAGTCCATGAGACTCTTTCCTCCAATTAACCACCTGAAAGCTGCAAATGGCTCTGTGGCTCAAGTGGTAGAGTGTTCACCTTGAGGTGAAGAGGTCAGGGACAGCGGGCAGGCCCAGAGTTCAAGCCCCACGACTGACGAAAGAAAGAAAGAAAAGAGAGAGAGAGAGAGAGAGAGAGAGAGAGAGAGAGAGAGAGAGAGAGGTGAAGAGGGTGGGAGAGAGAGGGAGAGGGAGGGAGAGAGAGGGAGAGGGAGGGAGGGAGGAGGAAAGGAAGGAGAGAGGAGGGAGGGAAGGAGGGAAAGAAGGAAGGAGGGGAAGGAAGGAAGGAAGGAAGGAAGGAAGGAAGGAAGGAAGGAAGGAAGGAAGGAAGGAAAGAAGGAAGGAAGGAAGGAAGGAAGGGAAGGAGGGAGGGAGGGAGGGAAAGAGCCAGGGAGGAAGGGAGGAAGGGAGGAAGGGAGGAAGGGAGGAAGGGAGAAGGGAAAGCAAAAACTCAACTAAGAGAAGATAATGATGGCATTATAGAGGCCATAATAGAGGCCATAATAATTCTTGTCACCTCTTGCAGTTGAAAACATTTTAATATTTGAAGGGAAGAATATGCATTCTCCCCAGTCTCTGCTATGCAAGAATACAATTCATTAGGAGGGAGCTGAGAGAAATTTCAGCGTCATTAAAAACACAGAGCAAGGGGAAAATGAGGGCGGGTGTTACAAGCCCCATGGCCAAATTCGGAAAAGAATGATAATTAGATTGCCATTCAAAACACACAGGCCATCCAGACACCCGTTTTTGACTCTTGTGCATATTTGCAAGAGGAAGAGGTAGACAACGCCTGGAATGTTGTGTGTTAGAAGTATTAATGATGCACTATAAATTTTGTCCACGTATTAATGATAATTCAGTCCTCATTAAGCGTCCGTGCTGATAACATCCCACATTTCGGCACAGCAGGCTCTTGCAAATTTATTTTTCCTTTGTTAAATTCAGTTGACTTTAATAGTTTGCCGAGCGATAGACAGAAGCTGCGCGGGGGTGGAAATCGATTTCCACCTCTGATCAAATACCGGGTTTTCTAAAAGTGCAGCTCTGAAGCAGGAGGGCATCTTCCTGGCTTCCGGTTAGACCAGGCTGTGCCAGCAGCTACAGAGTTCTTTGATAGCTTTACCCCTTTGCCCCTTGGAGAGTTTCCCCCAAGCAAAAATGGTGGCAAGGGCGTGAGGGTGCAGTGAATTGGGGGGGGGGGCTGACAATGGCACTGGGTGACAACGCCCCCCCACCCCACCCCCACCCCCGCCACCGCGTCATCTAGGGATCCGCCAGGAAGTGGCTGTAACCTCGGCTGAACTTGACTGCTGCCGCTGCTATGGGGGAGATGGCGCCCTGGGGCACAGGTCCGACAAAATGCAGCCCTGACAGCGTGCTGGGGCTTAGGTGCGGTTTTGTTAATAAAGCCGCCCTGGTTTTGCATCCTTGGGATCTAAGATGGGGAGGGAGGAGCTAAGACACCCCAGAATAAAGTGAAGTTCGATACATAGCCAAACCGCCTTTGGTGGGTCACGATCCTCTAGGGTCACTGGCTCCCGCGCAGTGACAGCTCCGGAACACCAGAGGGCGCCGTGCGCACAGCTTGCTATCATCGCAAGCCTGGCTAGGGCGCGAGTCAGGGTCTTCCTAGGGGCTGGGAGAGCGTGGGGACGAGCCCACCGGAACCCCAGATCATTGCCCACACTACACCCAGATTGCCGTCCCCCACCCTGCGGCTCACAGGGAGGGGTGTGCATTTCTCAGAAACATGTAGACAGATCATATCTAATGACAGCCCAGCAAAACACAAATGAAGGAAGAGGAAGTATCCATACATACCTACCGAAGCTTAACCAAATGTCATTTTTAAACTTCTAGGGATGAGCAATTGCCATCAGACCCTATCCTGAGGCACATCGCGGTCTCACAGAGCTGGCTCTGCACCGAAGTGTGCCTGTCTAACACATGCAGAGGTCTCTCGTCCTGAAGGGCTTTCTGCTTGGAGCATTGTGGAACTGAAACATAGCCATCAAGACAGCACCTAGTATCGACCCTCCACTGCTTTGAGCATGTTCACACTAAAGCCCCTATTTAATGTTCAAAGCAATCTCAGGAGACCTACTGAGTTCCACGTCATAGTCAGGGAAACTGAGGCTAGGAGAAGTTATAGAACCTGCCCACGCTCACAGAGAACCATGTTCTTTTTACATCTGGGCACTGATGGAGAGCACAGCTGTCAAATGGCTGCTTACACACTTCTTCAAGCCAACAAGAAATATTGCAGCTAAAAGTATGCATATGAGTTCATAAAAATACCTGTGGCTCTAGTCCATTTCCATTTTGGAAATGTCCCCAGAACTCTTATTCCCTGTGAGCACTGTATCTCAGGCTGCTTGAAGCAAACCTGACTTAAGCCAGGAAGTGGTGGCACTTACCACGCTCGGCAGTGCCCTCAGAGCTTTCTTTCAGACTCTTGGACAATGGCTCTTGCCAATCTTCGCAACATCTGCTTTCTGAGTACAAGAGACTAGAAAAATGTCCAGTGAGCCCAGAGTTATCACCAAGAACACTACTTTGAGCTGATGATGCCGGGATCTGATCCCCACCCCCACCCCCGCCTCCAGAGCCTTCAGCCCCCACCAACTTCTACTGCCTCTGACTTGGGTCAGCACTTAATCCATGAGTCCTGATGTAGCAGCTGGCTCATTTCCATCTCCAGTGGTCTTAGTCTATCCTGTGTCACAGTGTAAAGAGAATCATGGCAGCCCTGGACACACGGGCACATTCTGAGTTGTGAAATTGAAGTATAGCTGGAGCCCTTCTTACAACATCTACCTGTTGTCACCAATTAAACAGATGGTCCTTGTTTTCTGTTTCTTCTGGTTTACAACTTTATTTCAAACAACTCTCCTGCCAAGTATGGTTAAAAAGACTACAGAAGGCTGGGAAGGTGGCTCAGTGGTAGAGTGCTTGCTTCGCATGCATGAGGCCCTGGGCTCCATTCCTCAGCACCATCTAAGCAGAAAAAGCCACAAGTGGTGCTGTGGCTCAAGTGGTAGAGTGCTAGCCTTGAGCTGAAGAGCTGAGGGACAGTGCCCAGGTCCAGAGTTCAGGCCCCAAGACCAACCAAAAAAAAAAAAAAGACTACAGAATTATTAAAATGTGTATCGTGTCCCTCCTATAGTTTATTCATTTGGATCCCTGTTTCATCTCTTCTGTGTACCTGCAATTTTGATAACAGGTACTTACTCATCTATGCTATTGGAAGCTCAATACAAAGTAATCATAAAAGGAAACACTTCTGCACACCTGCAATCCCAGTTAGTCAGGAGGCTGAGATCTGAGGATCACAGTTTGAAGGCAGCTCAGGTTTCTAATTAATCAAGAAAAGTCCAGAAGTGGGGCTTTAGCTCAAGTAGTGGAGCACTGTCCTTGAACACAAAAGCTCAGAGACAGCACTCAAGCCCTAAGCACAAGCACCAAAAAAAAAAAAAAGGAAAGATGTTCAGCAGACTTCTATGTTCTCCATCAGTTAAAAGAATATACTTGAAATATTACATGCAATCAGAGTCAATGGGTTGGGTACCACTCTCCCGTCCTGCACTTTGGTGCCTGCTGCTCAGAAGCAATGGGAATAAGGACAAGGAATAAGAACTGATGTTGACAAAATGGGATGGGGGTGGGGAGTAGATGGAAAAGCAACAAGACAACATATGACCATTATTACCCAATAGCTGGGCCTTCAAAAGGTCTGGATGGAAGAGACATTAGACAATGTTCATTGCCCAGGTGGCTTCCTCTAAAGTGTACACATTTGCAGAGGCTTCAGTTTCCATATCCTTTAGCCATTGTTGAGCTACTATCAAAGTTTAGCCATGAGATTCACAGCTAGTTTGCTGCTTTGGGTTAAAAGGGTTCAGAGAACGTCTTTCCAGCTTTATTCAAAAATGGATCCACCTCCCAAATTACTAAATCTGCTCAGTGATCCACAGTAGATGCTAACATCACAAAAAGAGTCAAGTTAGACATGGCCAGCTTCTTGATAGAAACACATAATGCTATCTTGCCAGAAAGCAAATGTGAATGTCATCAATCTACCAATTACAAGACATACACAGAACAGAGGGACATGTTAAATGATATCATAGGGGTGCAATAAGTAAAATTCAGACTGAAAGAACTATCCACATAAAACCTGATCTAGCCAGATGATCTAGCTGATGGCTCATACCTTTAATCCTAGGTACTCAGAGGCTAACATCTAAGAATCACACTCTGAAACCAGTCCAGGAAGAAAGTTCATGAAGTGCTTGATTATAAACAGTTCCCAGATTATCCCATGAGCATGTCCACAACCACCCACAGAAAGGACATTTTGCCTTTAGGCAGGAAAAGTGCTATATTTGGCCAAAGAAAGCTATTTGGTCTCCAAGCCCCATTGACTTGTCCTATACTTGAATTCACCATAGGGAAAGTAGGACTCTCCCCTGTAATACTTACACTACAGCTGCCACTCTGGTTCTTTGGAAGGGTTCAACACTAAAGGGTCAAAACAAAGGCTGAATCCATGGTTCCATGCAGATGCTCAAAGTTGATACATCTAACTTCAATTAGTTGATCCATTTTTTTCTGCCTATTGAATCCAAAGAGATTTTTCTCTACTGTTATCAAACTAGCCAATGTTGTTCCAGAGCTCCATCATTATTCACCATAGTGTCAATCCAACCAGTAGTCCACCGCAACATAGCCTTTATAAGCAACTTTCTGCTTCAAAACTGAATCAAATCCAGTGACAGGAAGGATGTATCTGACTACTCCACACAATGTCTTAGTAATTATTGTCCAACTCTTTCAAATATGAGCTGGGAATTGAACATTTCTTTTACAATCCAATGTGGCCCAGATGAACAAACAAGGTCTTCTACAGGAAGACATGACATCTTCATCCAGGACCAGAATTCAGGCCCCACGGCTGACCCCCCAAAAATGTATACAAGCTAGGTGCTGTCCCTGAGCTTTTCAACTCAAAGTGAGCACTCTACCACTTGAGCCACAGCGCCACTTCTGATTTTCTGGTGGTTAATTGAAGATAAGAGTCTCACAGACTTTTCTGCCAGACTGGCTTTGAACTGCAATCCTCAGATCTAAGCCTCCTGAGTAGCTAGGATTACAGGTGTGAGCCACCAGGACCTGGCTATTTGTCTTACTGTTGGCGTGGCAGTTTTTCATAGATTCTGGCTGGTATAATAGAAAGTAATGGAGTTCCTTCCTCATTGCCCAACCACAGTCATTCCATATCCACCAGCAACTCTTCCCCTGAGGAAAACACTTTGATGTGAGGTGGTGTGAGAAATTGCCCACTCAACCCCATTCCCTCTCCTTTGTAGTGATAGTTAAGCTTTGTACAGCTTCTCAGCTATAGAATTACTGTCCAGAAAAAAGTAAGGCTCTATTTCAATTCTGTTGATTTATTGATAACATACACTACCCATCCTGGTCCATAATGTCAGAGGATAACCAAGCTCTAAGGGAAGATATGGAGCTCAATGCAGACTAAACATTATGTTCCAGAGCAGAGTTGCTAACTAGGGTCCCAAGATTGCCTTCATAGATCTATGAAGCCCTTGCCTGAAAAGACGTTTAGACTCATGGCATATGTTTGTGTGTACACATGCACACATACCCATGCACACAATTCTCCACACACAGGATAGTTAGCTTCTCTCAACTTCTCAAAGGAGTCCCTCATCCAAAAAGTAACTATCAATATAAGAATCACTGTTTTCAAAAAGCTAACCTTGGTTAGCAATGCTCCACAGTCCTTGTGGAAAAGGTTATGTATCAACAGGGTTGAGTCACCCCAAATCTGAAGCCAAAACTCAGGAATATTTACTAAAGAGTTCAAAAATTTTGCTTAGTGCTATGTCAATTGGTGAACTCTTTACTTATGGGTGATAACACATGTTGAAAAGATAGTGATGACAGTGGAATCATTAGGACAAAGGTTATTCCTGTGGACCTATCCACTTCACTAACACGGGAAAACTTTTTCCAGAGAAGGAAAATGGTCTGTTTACTATCAGATGGACCAAATGTATTTGTGCACCCTCAAAATTAGTGTATTGATATTCTAACCATCAGTGTGATCATATGAGAAAGTAAGGTTTCAGGGGAGGCTAATCAGGTCATATAAATGGAGTTGTCATGAATTTGGTTAGTGACCTTAAAAATGGACTTCAGAGAGCTCTTTAGCTCTCCTTCCACTATGTGGGGACATGACAGAGAGTGCTGTGTAATCTACAGGAGTCTTCACCAGAATTCAACCATACTGGCCCCTGATCTCAGAATTTCAGTTTGCAGATGATAAGGAATATTTTTTGTCCAGTATATAGTACTTTGTTATTGAAGCCCAAACTGATTAACACAGTGACAGTCTAGAAGCCAGATTTCCTAATCCTACAGATGACCCATGGACCTTCTCCAGCCTCTTCCTCAACCCCAGATTCCTATGGAAGATGGAGAGCTATCATCAGTAACATTGATTCACAAGGCAGTTATGAGTGAAGCCCTCAAAAGTGATATTCCTAGTCAACCAGTGGGAGAAGGAAAGCCAAAGGAAATTACCCAGCACTTCATTCTAGCAAAAGGACCTCTAAACAATATGAACATTAGCTTGGAAAGAACAGGAGAGCAGTTCAATAATCACAGAATCCTCTAGACAGTCTTTTAAATCTTATTGAAAAATCCATGGTATGCTAAGACAATGCCAGAGACTGACAAAAATGTATCTTTGAGCAACTAAATAGCTGAATGAAAGACATGTACAGTAGGAAATATTTTTTCTTCAAATGGAACAATGACTCAAGCAAAAGGAACAGATATTCCCGAAAAAGGGAAAGGAAGAGGCAAACTAAAACTCAGTGGACACCAAGGTAACAAGAGAAGATCTAGGTGATGCATCCAAGCCTAAGGAGATGAGGTATAGTTTAGGGGAAATTTCAGAGGATACAACCTGTCCTTACCAAGAGCCCCTAGAACAAAGGCTAGAAACATTACCAACATGAATTCTATTCAGAAGATAGGCTTTTAAAGGTGCTGGTTGAAAATCTTTTTCATAACCAAGATGAGTTCAGTGACCATTTACACAATTATTTACACATGAAAGAGTCATGGTTGGTGGGCTGGGAAGGTGGCTCAGTGGCAGAGCACTTGCCTTGCATGCATGAGGCCCTGGGTTCGATTCCTCAGCACCACATAAGCAAAAAGAAAAAAGCCGGAAGTGGCGCTGTGGCTCAAGTGGTAGAGCACTAGCCTTGAGCTGAAGAGCTGAGGGACAGCGCCCAGGCCCAGAGTTCAGGCCCCACGACCGGACCCAAAAAAAAAAAAAAAAAACGAAAGAGTCATGGTTGGTCAATAAGTTTAAAACAGTAAAAACACACAAAAATGAATATGAGGGACTGGGAGTGTGGCTTAGTGGTAGAGTGCTTGCCTAGCATGCATGAAGCCCTGGGTTTCATTCCTCAGTACCACATACACAGAAAAAGCCAGAAGTGGTCCTGTGGTTCAGGGACAGTGCCCAGGCCCTGAGTTCAAGCCCCAGGACTAGCAAAAAAAAAAAAGGAATATGAGAACAGAAACTTTTTTTTATCGATCGTGGGCCTTGAACTCTGGGGCCTGGGTGCTGTCCCTGAGCTCTTCAGCTCAAGGCAAGCACTCTACCACTTGAGCCACAGCGTCATTTCCAGTTTTCTGGTGGTGTATTGGAGATAAGTATCTCACAGACTTTCCTGCCTGGGCTGGCTTTAAACCTCCATCCTCATATCTAAGCCTCCTGAGTAGCTCGGATTACAAGCATGAGCCACTGGTGCCCTGCTAGAAACTTTTGAAATAGTGCCAAATCGCTACAGGATCATGGGTCCCTGATTATATTCTCAGATATGTGAACCCATCTCCACAATCAACTTTAGAATATTTTCATGGCTTTCAAGACAAACTCCCTAACTTTAGTTAACGGTTTTCTGTTTGTCTATACCTCCCATTCCCTGGTAACCACGCATCTACTATCTTTCTCTATGAATTTGCTTATTCCTGACATGTCATACATACAGAAGAAATAATAAGCATAGGGACAGGAAGCATAAGGATAATTCTGACCTCTAGGGAGAGCAATATAGAAGCTACGGGCTCATCCTAAAAACTAGTAGAGGGATCTGTCTTTTTTGACTTACTCAGGATTGATGTAGAGAGTCAGCCTAGTAAAACCCTCAGGTTTCCAGGCAACACCCAACCCTTCTTGGTAGTAACATGTTAAGCTCTTTAGATTAAACTGCAGGAAGATGCTGAGAGGCTGTGTGAGTGGGCTGCAAAGTAGCAGGTGAGCATCGGTGTAGGCAAGTGTAACATAATGCTCTGAGAAAAAAGAATCCCATTAACCACTCAAAATAACACACTGAGCAATCAAGCCTCCTTTGTACAAATCCTTGAGACTCTTGCACCTTACATGAAAGGGTCACTTCTGCTATTAGACCAAGTGACTATAACACAGAGGTCCCCTTTGAGAGTTGAGTATATGGAGGCACCGGAACAGAGCCAGGACTAGAATCCAGACTAGATTTCTTCATCCAATACAATAGGTACTTGTCAAGTGTTAGCCTGTAAGCACCAGTTCAAGGACCTTGGAAACAGTGGAATATCTTGGAGTTATACATTCAAATCTCAGCTCCATTTCAAACTAGGCACAAGTTGAACAAGTATCAAATTTGGAGGACATCAGTTGTCTCAACTGGAAGATAAGAATCCTAGCACACACTATGCAAGGCTGTTATGAGTACAGAAATCTTTTTTTTTTTTTTTGGTCAGTTGTGGGGCTTGAACTCTGGGCCTGGGCAATGTCCCTCAGCTCTTCAGCTCAAATCTAGCACTCTACCTCTTGAGCCACAGTGCCACTCCCATTTTTCTAAGTGGTTTATTGGAGATAAGAGTCTCATGGACTTTCCTGCTAGGGTTTGCTTTGAACCCTGATCTTCAGATATCAGCCTCCTGAGGAGCTAGGATTACAGACCTGAGCCACCGGCATCTGGAGAGGACACAAATCTTTTAAAAGAATTCAACTGAAGGATCCTAATAGACATTTCTCCAAGGAAGGTTTATCATTGGTAATAGGCACGTGTTTGACATCTTAATCAGGAGGAAATGCAATTCAAAACCACAATGAGATATCACTTCACATAGTTCAGATCAAAATTGAAATTGACAAATGATGGTGAGACTGTGGACGGAAAAGATGTCTTATGACATGTACACTGGTACAGCTATGATGGAAAACAATTTGACACATCCTGAGTAAGTTTAACAAAATAATTATATGACCTATAGTTCCACTGTTAAGCATATGCTCAAAAGAATTGGAGACAGGTATTAAAACAAAAGCTTCTAGCCAGGTGCCAGTGGCTCACACCTGTAATCCTGGCTACTTAGGAGGCTGAGGTCCGATGATTGCTGTTCAAAGCCAGCCCGGGCAGGAAAGTCCATGAGACTCTTATCTCCAATGAACCACAAGAAAACCGGAAGTGGCCCTGTGGCTCAAGTGGTAGAACACTAGCATTGAGCTGAAGAGCTCAGAGACAGCGCCCAGGCCCAAAATTCAAGACCCATGGCAGCAAAAAAAAAAAAAAAAAAAAGCTTCCCTAGGAATGTTTAAAACAGTACTATTGATAGCAACCAGAACTTAAAAACAGCCCAAATGTCCATCAGTTGATGAACTGACCAGCCAAATGAGAGATAGCTATGCACCGAAATATTATGTAGATGAAGGACTGATAGATGTGACAACATGGGTGAATGTTGAAAACATTACACTTAGCAAAAGTAGCCAATCACAAAAGACCAGATAGTGTGTGAGTTCATTAATGTGAAATCTTCAAAATGGGCCAATTCATAGAGAGAAAATGTAGATGAATGGTTTCCAGAAGCTGGGAGGTATGAGAAGATTGAAAACTGCCCAGTAAAGGTTATAGGATTTCTTTGGAAGCCAAGGAAATATTCTTTTTTTTTTTTGTGAAAATACTGTACAGAGGGGCTGCAATTACATGGGCAAGATAATGAGTACATTTCTTATCAAGCATTGTAGCCTCCTCCTTTGTTTCCCCTTCCCATCCCTTCCCATCCTCCTCCCCTCCCCCCACCAAAGTTGTAAAGTTAGTTTTTCCACATAACGACTTGTACATCTCATTGTTGCAATGGATCCACCTGTATCCCTATTTAAATGATTTGTTTTTTCCCTTCCCCTCCACAAATTATACCAACCTCAAATACAGTGAAAGCAGGGGTTATACCATGGGGGAGGGACATACAAAGCAACAAAGAAATAATCTTATAAATGTGTTAGAAACTATCACTTGAAAGAAAAAAAAACATTTGAATACATATCTTAGGGTTCATTTCTTTAACATCACCTTATCTGACCTTTTCTGCTGGATTCAGACATATACTAACTATTGCAAATAAGGGAAACCATGGGACCTAAGTTTCTTTGAGCCTGGCTTACTTCACTTATTATAATTTTAGTCATGGAAATATTCTAAAGTTGACTATTGGTGGTGGTTGCACATGTTTGAGAAAATGCAGAGTTTCTCTGGGCCTGGCTTACTTCACTTATTATAATTTTAGCCATGGAAATATTCTAAAGTTGACTATTGGTGGTGGTTGCACATGTTTGTGAAAATACAGATATCAGTTGAGCTATGCACTTTAAATGAATGATAGTATGGTATACAAATTATATTCTGGTAAGAATTGATTTTTAAAAAATAAATTGCAGTGCAGAAAATGATGCAGCTAAATGCTTAGTATCTGGTTCTTATAGAAAAAAAGTCCTGATTCATAATGCTTGCTGATTTGCACAGTAAAAATATTTTCATAGTTGTTTTCAAGAAAGCAATGTGTTGTCAGTGAAGGCAAGGTTTAGAAGAGATGTATAATAACTCACTGCTGTAGAATATTAGCAGTGAGTGCACAAATACAACAAGCCTAAATAACCACAGTGAGGTCACAGATAGTAACCAAAGATGAAAAAGAAAAGGGATAGGATGTGTTTTGACTGTTTGTCCCTTTGTTTCAAATATAATTTAACTATAATTTGATTTTTAATGATTGCTTGTAAAAAAAAAAAAGAGCTGATAAATTTAATAACCAACTCCTATAAACCAGTACAGACTGTTTTCCATACTACAGTCACAGAATGATCCTGAAGAAATTTGCACACACAACTTCTGCAAAAGTGCCAACCACACTTCCTCTGGGCAGAAATTCAAAATCTTATATGGCCATTACAGTTCAGCCTAAACAGGATACTTCCTCCACTAGTGCTAATATCTGAGCCTGGCAGAAATATTTTCCTAACTGTAGAAACAAAATTTTTATTTCCTGTGGGCTCCCTTTGGAGGCATTTGAATACCATCTCTCCAGCCAACAAACAACACTACCAGCTCAAACAATACACCTGGGCACATTTGAGGAATGGCCTTTGTCTGGTTAAGCCATAGGCTCCAACGCTCTCTTTGGTTCTCAACCATCATCAATCTCAGTGTTTGTACTGTTGCATGAAGTCCAATTTCAAAATGCCTTAATGCAGAGACAAACAAAATAAAATTTTGTGTGAAAACTCTACTATCTTTATATTTTTTGCACAGTAATATGAGAGGTTTGAGCAGTTTGATACTTGGACTATTCATTATTAATTAATGCTTTGGAAGTTCGGCCCATCCAGATCTTCCACTCAAGGAAGATTAAGGAATAGGCTGGTTCTACAGAGAATAGGCTGTTCTAATGCTCCTGGTACCTAATACTGAATCTAGGTCATGGCAGATACTTTAGTGTCCGGACAGATAGATCCAAAGAATTAGCCATGGTTCTAGGATGAAGCTGTTTAAGGCTCTCCTGCCACCCAAGAGGTGACAATGAACCAAGTAGCTAGAGAAACAAATTGTGTACATTCATTGTGCCCTTTCTCATCTCTTCAATATGAAATATTAATAATACCCACCTCACAAAATTGTGACAATTACATGAAACAAAATATATATAATCCTTTGCACCTCAGTGATACATAATTTTTTAAATCCTTAAGATACTGAATCAAAATAGCATAACTTTCAGGATCTAGCTTTAAAGTCAGAGTGAGTCATACAGTCAAATTCCAAACTTTCATGCTGCTGTGTGAAGCCACAACTTCTTTCCGAGCCTTTGAGTCCCTGTCTGGGAACAAAGCTAATCATAGCCTCTACCTTACAACAGTCATGAAATGAACTGGAAGAAGGGAAGTGTTAGATCAAGTATAATTCCTCAGTAACTGGGAGATGTTAGACTGCTTTAAGAAAGATGGACTCTCATTTTGCAAGTCTTTAGGAAGTGCTCATATAGCATTCCTATCACAGAGGAAAGATAGAGCAAGGATGCTGAATACCACAATCCATGAACAGAATGATGAGAGCCACAATAGTGGTGCTCTGGGGCCCACTGGTCCCCATGAGATAAAAACATCATTCAGTTCTAATACTAGGTAAAATACCCTAGACATTCGAACCATTAGATATAAGATTTTCCCCCAAGTACCTTCTTTTATAACAATTTTATCCCAGTATAATAAATGTAGATTAAAGTGTAGTATCTAAAGAGTATAATTTGATTGGCTTTAATCTAGGTATGTCCCTATCATCATAACCAAAGTAACAAATATTTGCATCCCCTCCAAATGATTCTTTAGGTGCTTTTATAATTAATCCTCCTTCCCTCTCTCTTATCAGTTAGCCCAATACAACCACAACTGTGCTACATGTCACTTTCGATTAGCTTCCATTGCCAGAATTTTACGTAAGTAGGATCAGCCTGAAGATTTGTCTTTCTATATCTCCCCTTAACATACCAATACTTATACTTTGGTTGGTCTAGTTTATTTCACCCAGAACAATTATTTTGACCTTCAAACACTATTGCATATATTAAAATTGTGTTGTCCTTTTTGGCTGAATAATATTCCAATATATGGATATATCATTCATTTCTTGATGTAGATTAGGGCTGTTGTCAGTGTTTTGTTGTGTTTTTGTATTGAGGCAGGATCCTGCTATGAAGCCCAGACTGGCCTCAAACTTAATGAGCTTCCTGTTTCTGTTTCATGAGTGCTGGGGTTACAATCATGTATCACTGTACCTAGCTTCCAGTTTTTAAAGTACACAAAAAGGATCTTATAAATCATATGTATATATTTTTCTTTTTGTCGGTTGCTGGGCCTGGGCACTGTCCCTCAGCTCTTCAGCTCAAGGGCAGAGCTCTACCACTTGAGCCACAGTACCACCTCCAGTTTTCAGAGTAGTTTATTGGAGATAAGAGTGTCACGGCCTTTCCTGCCCATGCTGACTTTGGACCCCGATTCTCAGATCTCAGCCCCCTGAGTAGCTGGGATTACAGGTGTGAGCCACCACCCAGGCCTTCTATAAACTCTTGCATGGAGAAATGCTTTTGTTTCTCTTAGAAGTAGAAAAGCTGGGGGATGGGAAGGTGGCTCAGTGGTAGAGTGCTTGCCTTGCATGCATGAGGCCCTGGGTTCGATTCCTCAGCACCACATAAGCAAAAAAGAAAAAAGCTGGAAGTGGCGCTGTGTCTCAAGTGGTAGAGCACTAGCCTTGAGCTGAAGAGCTGAGGGACAGCGCCCAGGCCCAGAGTTCAGGCCCCATGACCGGACCCAAAAAAAAAGAAGTAGAAAGGCTGGGCCATGTGGTAGACAAATATTTACCATTGTTTAACCAAAGAATTTTCAATATGACTGTACAGTTTTCCACTCCAAAAATGGTACCTGCGAGTTATAGTTTGTACAAATACTCACCGTACATATGACAAGGACTTAAGGAGAAACTATAAACATGGAATGCTTTGTGGTTTTTTCCATGATTCTTTTTATTTTATGTTTAGGGGGGTTCAATTCAACAAATCAGTTTGTAAGTCTAAGGTATCTTGATCAATGTCACCCCTTCCACTGTTCTCCCTCATCTTTTCCATAGCTTTGTACTTGAATTTTGTTTAGATTTTTGGATCTGGGAGTTTATAGCTTTTATTATATTTGGAAACTTTTCAGCCATTCTTTGATTCCAATAATATTTTGACACCCAATTCTCTTTCTAGGACTCCAATTATACATATGTTAAGTCACTTGAAGTTATCCTCGTATCTCATATATTTCTTTTTTGTTTTGTTTTGAACAGTTTCTATTGCTATTGTCCAAGTTGACTAATCTATTTTTCTATAGTATCTGGTAAACTAATAAAGTCACCCAGTATATTTATATCAAACTTTTTTTATTTCTAGAAGCAGATTTTGGTTCATGTGTCTCCTAAATATGTCCATACACTATATTTTAATTATACTGTAATATCTTTGTCAAACAATTTTAACATGTGTTTCTTTCTACTTAAGGATATTTCTTTCATAGTTATCAGTCCTTGGGCTTGAACTCAGGACCTGGGTACTTTCCCTGAGCTTCTTTTGCTCAAGGCTCTCTATCACTTGAACCATAGCACTAATTCTGGCTTTTTCTGTTTATGTGGTACTGAGGAATCGAACCCAGGGCTTCATGCATGCAAGGCAAAGCACTCTACCACTAAGCCAAATTCCCAGCCCTTCCTTTTTGTATGCTACGAGTTATTTTGGACTTTGTGAGTTTTATCTTGTGGAGTGTTGGATATTGTTTTCAGTATTGCTGAGTCTTGTTCTAAATTGGAAACAGACTGATCCTTTCAACACTTGACTTAAGCTTTGCTAGTTGGACAAGAGCAAATTTTATACTAAGGCTAATGTCTGTACCACGGAGGCAATCCTCTTCTGAATATTCAAACTGATACTTTGGATATTATGAAGGATTTTTTTTTCTCTCTAACCTTTGGAAAACTGAGCTATTCCCAGTGCTGAATGAGCTCTAAATACCTCTCTACCTACTTCTTTCAAGTGGTTCTTTCTCATACTCGTGTACTGATCAGTATTCATCCAAAGATTTGAGGAGATATTACATAAATTTCTAATGCTTTCTTTATGTGAATCTCCCCTTCAGTAGCTTTCCCTTAAATTCTGAAATCTGTATCTTCAATCTAGGAAGACTTCCAGTTCTTCCTGGTTTTCTCCTCCACACAAAACTCTCTGGGTGGTAAACTTGGACAATCTCATGTATTTCCTTTTTCTTAAATATCATTAGCCTGTACTGTATGCTCTCCAAATGTCTGAAAATTAGCACTTCACATATTTTGTCCACTTTTTGAGCTGTTTAAGGTAGAAGGGAAAATTTAGTTTCTGTCCTTATTTCTTGGCCAGAAACAGTCTATCTCTGTCAAATTAATTTTTGGATTTTTAACAGTACCAGATCCAAGAAGGAATTCAAGGTCACAGCCCGTCAGAGACCTTAAAGTTTATGTAATACTTTCATTCTTACTTTTCTCCCCCCAGGTTCAGAAAAAGGGATGAGCCCCAAAGTCACACAGTGACTGGGCCAAAAAATTAAGACAAAAAAATCAAGCTTCCAGCTTATTTTAATTCATATAGTTATTTTCTACTCATTTTCTTTTCTAAGTCAATGTATTACCTGAACTTTGTGTACACCTGAGCCTACAGAATGGGCAATATCAGCTTACACCCAGATAATGGCTGATTTTGGTTGAGTTTTTTATAACACAGATCCTAGGGGTTGCTCTTAAGTGAATACTACCAGAGTAATTCATAACACTGAAAAATTTAAAACACTCACACAGGTAGGTACTCCAGAAGAAAACCATCTATTTTCCCCATTGACTTATTATGAACTTGGTAAGTGGGAAGGAATGTAAGTTAGAATTTAGGCTGACTGATTTAGTCATTTCCCCCATGTACAGGAACCATGTACCTTACAAAAAGAAGCCATTGCTATTGCAGCTGCAGTTATCTTCCCACAATTCTAGCCGTTTCTGTTCTCTTTTTACATGGACTCCAGACTTTAATTAAACTACATCTCCAGGAGCCTTTTTCTCTTGCTTCTAGACACTTTAAAATAATCTATAAATTACCCCTGTTTCAAAGTCTGAACAAGTTTTAACTATTGGCTGCAATACTTCCATTCTATATGACCTTGAAGAAGTTACTTAACCACTCTATATGCACTTACATTGATTCTAAAACATTTTTTTTTACATTTTAACGCCATTGCTTGCTTGCTTTTGGGGGTTAGAGCTGAGGATCGTTCCCTGGGCTTGGCACAAGTTAGCTTCATCTACAGCCCTAAGATGTACCTTGAGAGCAGTGGAGTGATGGGTAAAACTTAAGGGCTTTTTTCATATGTTTCATGTCTTGGATGCAAAGACTATATTGATTTGTCTTAACCTTCAGTTTCATCAAGGACTAAATAGGACCACATAAGCATAGTGCTTGACACACAGAAGGCAATAAGGTTCTGTTGCATCTACCATTATTATTCAAACTAAAACCCATGTGGGCCAATTGTCTTTCAGTCTGTCTCCTCTGGTACATCAATTGATGCTGCTGGTCTAATAAGGTAAACATGTCTAGCTTACTGAACTAGTAAACAAATGAGTCTAGCATATTGCTGAACAATGTTGTGATTGGGCTCAAGCCCTAGAGCCCTTCATTCTTAGTGGCTTCTTGCCCTCCAGTTCTGGCTCATTAATGCCACTTAGCTCAATTTTACTTCTGCCGCTACTAAATTTTGAAGCTAGAGAAATGGGCTCTGTAGCTTCTTCAGCCATCCATCATCTCAAACTATTTTATTTCACCCCTAAGAGTTCCCCCAGAATCTAATGAAACTTGCCAGTTCAAGGGTTCTTCTAAGCCAGCAAAACTGTGCTGTCAGGGCAAGAAGTCAATCTACTTTCCCCAATACCCCCAGTTGGCGAGCTTATAGTTACGTGACTTGGAAATTCAAGGACACTACTCAAGTCTAGGGGAAAGAGAGTAAAGGAGACAAAGAGAATTAAGCACCCTCAAACATTGTCCAGTAGAGAAAAGTAGCTTCCATTTCTCTCTGGATGTTTCCTGGCCATTCTTACTGTCTCCTGCAGACAAGGCAGAATGGCTTCCTCTCTAGAGGCCATAGCACCCAGGAATATAGCTACAGACTGCACGAGCTGGTCCTTCTAAGGTACCTTGGACACATACATACTGGGTCTCTCATTATGTGTTCCCTGCTGGAGTCCTGCAGTTCAGGGTATTTTCAGAAGGTAAATAAAAAGGAGGAAAGGTCAGAAATAACTGGACATTGTTTCTGGTGTTCTCCTAGCAGCTTGACTGCCTCCTGAATGATTGCCAAATAATCAAGTCTAAACCAACTGGTACTTGACAGTGTGTGCCACCCAGGATTCTGCAGCATGGCCAGTGTGAAGCTAGGAATTAATAATTGTGAGTGATTATCATGGAAACTGTCTTTAGGAAAAATGAACAGGCTTTATTTTTTAACTATTCAACCTTAGGAAGATAAAAATGAGGCCTAGCAGGGGAAAAAAGACAAATGATCTAAGAGCAAATATAGGACTTGAAATCCAAAGAGCATCCTAAGGCTTGATTATATACATGTCTCATGTCCCTAACCCAGAGGCAGGAAATGTAAAGGGAGAATTCTCACTATCCAGTCCCTCAACTGAGCACTCTTGTGCTCATCGTATACTACCTTCAATGCCTGCTGGCCATATTCCCCTCCTGTGTCAATTCCTTCCCCTAGTGCTTCCTACTATAGCCTCCTCTGTGCCGTTTGTCCATTATGACACCCATCTGTCCCTCCACCCAAGCTCTGCTTCTAGGAGACCCTAGAGAACCAGAAACTTTGTCATATTTCCTAACTTAAAAGCCATCCATGAACAAGGATAACCAAATACATGTTCTTGCTCAGGTTGGATGATGGGAAATATAAAAGTTTATGTAATTGCATTCATTACATTTGTGTGTGTTTAAAATTATTCATAATAATACAGATGTCCAACAGTCCTCCGGGGGATCTCTAGATAAAGCTCCAAGTCCCAAGTTTGGCACTAAAGGGTTTTCTAGATCTGCCTGTGGCATACAATAGCACACTGTATTTGTCTTTGCAACCTAGGTCTATTGCCATCTCCTGTAGCCCTATCTTTGTCTGTGCACCTCCATAATACAAAGCATCCTTCCTCCCTCCCCCCCCCCACTCTTCTCTTTCTCCTGGCTAGAAAAATGCTTTCTCATGTTTGGGGAATGCAATGTAAATGATCCCTGATCTGAGGCACCTTCTCTGATGAGGTAGCAATGGGGGAGAATGCTTCATGCAGTGCTGCCTCCTCAGGCCTGAAATGTTCCATACACCCAATATGTATTTGAGGACGCCAGAATGCCTTAGTTGAAAGAACAGGTGCAATCGCAGTATTCACTTGAACTTGGGCAAGTTGTGCTCCTGTTTCTATAAAATGAAGATAATAGCCGTACTTACCTCACAAAGCTGGGGTAATGATTCCACTGCCTCTTCTATTAGAAAAAAAAAACAGCTTGTGTTTGTGTGTGTGTATGTGTGTGCAAGCATGCGTGCAAAAGAGAGAAAGACCGAGACAAAGAGAGAGACAGAGAGACAGAGAGAGATTTTGACAGACTTCCATTAAATATAACAATATGGCTAGTGGGTTGTCTTACATGAAATGCTTAGCTTTTCCTAGGTGCTAGAGAAATTCATTATATATATATATATATATATATATTCGTGATTTTTTTCCTGAGCCCAAGCGCAGTTTATACTTTGGGAGCTGTGGAGGTCACATCCATAGTCCCATCCCCTCTCTTTGGAAAGACTGTGTAGATGTGCTACCAGCACCTAGCTCAACATTCAGAGTTGGCAAGTGTGTGTGTGTGTGTGTGTGTGTGTGTGTGTGTGTGTGTGTGTGCGCGCGCGCAGTAACATCAACTATGGAGATATCCCCAGTTTGTGAGTTTGGGGGACCTGTGGTGGGACATAGAGTGAGAAAATCTGTGCGGGGTCCATTGGAGCACACGCACACACACGCGCGCGCACACAGACACACACACACACACACACACACACACACACACACACATCCGTCAGCCCAGCTCCTCTGGGCTCTGTGGCCTCGTGCGTCACGGGCGCGGGCGGGGACCGAGGGGGGGGGACGCGCCGCAAGGTGAGGGCACCGCGCTGCCATAAGACGCCGCGCGCCCCCGCTGCTGCTCAGAGCTTGCAGCGCGGCGCGCAGGCCGGACGTGCGGGTACAGGCTCCGTACCCCGCGCCCGCCGCGCCCGCCGCACCCGCTACTCCCGGCACTTCGGTGAGAGTCCCGCAGCCCGCCGGCATCCCGAGAGGTTGCCGGATCCGCGCGGGGAGCCCCGAGAGACCGAGTCGCAGCGCGACGTGTCCAGCAGCAACAGGTAAGCAGCCCGGTGGTGCTCCTGGCGGGCGCCGCGGTTCCCCGCGCCCGGCCGGTCCGTGAGCTCCGGAGCCCCAATGTCCCCTGTGCAGCAGCCCGTAGGCGCATGAGGGGCGCGCGCGCGCTCAGGGACCCCCAGCGCCGTCCCGTCCCCCTCGGGTTTGTCCCTCTCACTTTCTTTAGTGTGTTCTTTCCTTCCCGCTCAATCTGCTGCTGCTTCCTCATTCCCTCTGTACTTCTCATCTCTTTTTCTCTCCCTCCTCTCCCTCTCCCTCTCTCTTCTCTCTGTCTCTGTCTCTCTCTGTCTCTGTCTGTCTCTCTGTCTCTCTCTGTTTCTCTCCTGTCTCCACAGTCTCTGATTTTTCTACCTCTCACGATCTGTCCTTTTACCTGTTTAAATCTTTCATTCTGTCGCGCTCTTGTTTGGCCTTTTTATTTTTTTAACTCTACCTCCCTGTCTCTCACTTGCCCTGCATGTCCCTCCTCATTTCTGACTGTCTCACTCTTCCTGTCTCTCTCCCTGTCTCTCCATCCCCTATCTCTGATTCTCTTTCTCTCCTAGTCTCTCTTAGATTCCCTGCATCCCGTCTTGCATGCTCTCCCAGCTCTCTCCCCCACCCCAGCGCCATCGTCCCCCGGGGTAAGCTGGAGAAAGCAGGGAGGACGGAGAGTGTGGGGCAGGAGGAATCAGCAATCAGCAATCCTCCCGGCATTGCCCCAGCCGCCGCTGCGCTGCTGAGAAACTAGGCATTTTTTTATCCCGCAAAGCCCGAGGCGGCGGCGGCGGTTTCCATGACAAAAATAAAGTCGGCAGAGACAGAGATGGAATCAGAGATCCAGTTGGAGGAAAAACAATGGGAGAGACCGTCGGAGAAGGTTGGAGAGAATCAAAAATGCACACACACACAGAGAGAGAGAGAGAGAGAGAGAGAGAGAGAGAGAGAGAGAGAGAGAGAGAGAGAGAGAGAGAGAGAGAGAGAGAGAGAGAGAGAGAGTCCAAAATACACGGGAAAGACTTTAGCGGAGTCCCAGGATTGGGACACAGAGAGCTGGAGAGACAGACGCAGAGACAGGTGAGACACACAGTGCAGCGTCAACAGCCCTACCAAAAAGGACGACGCGCACACAGAGCACACGAGCGAGGTTGGGCATGAGGAGTCGTGGACAGTGGGGGGGGGGGGGGAGGAGGACTGGCCAAGATAGACAAAAGATGATCCCAGAAAGTGTAGGGCACAGGTGCCACTGAGCCGCGGGAGTCATGTTGAGATAGAAGCCAGGAAACAAGAGACTTGGAGAGACATGGCGCTGGGAAGAGACAAACCTAATGCCCGCAAGGCAGGATAGGTGTGTTAGGAGCCCAGAGAGGACGTGAGGGACTGACAGTGAAATCCAGTGAAACAGACTAGACGGGAGGGAGCATGCGCACTAGCAAATAATATACCATAACATAGACAGAGACGGGGATACGACTAGAAAAGAAGAAGAGGAAAAAAGACGGAGGAACACGGTGCATCGCAATCACCCAGCTACCCAGAAAGTTTCCTCATGAAAAAGACCCGCAGAAACTGACACAGTGATACTAGGGAAAGGCGGGAATAACGCAACCGCGACATACACGAACTAGGCACGAACAAGTGAGAAACAGGGAGAGGACAGAGACAAGGATGAAAGAACATCAGAGACACTGTGAGAGATACCCGGAAAGTGCGCTAGCGAGATACAGGACATTCACAAAATTCTACCATGATAAACAGGCAGGTAGAAAGAGCGCACCAGCGCGCACGCGCATGCGCCAGCGAAACAGACCCAAACTCTCAAGACCCAGACACAACGTGAGACACATTAGGGGTAAGGGCGTGCACAGAGACCTCCAGGCCGCACTAGCAATAGAAACAGAGGACAGCAAATGAGAGACACCCCCTCCCCATGGACACGGCAGAGACACCCACCCCCCCCCCTCCGAGATTTAAGAGAAGGAGCCAGAGAAACTGCTCTGACTGTGGCTGCGCTCGCGCGCGATGGTGGTGGGGAAGCGAGGTGGGAGGGAGGGAGGGGGTCGGTGGGAAAGGTCCTATATCCCCGCTGCTGCCTGCAGAGGCTCTCAGCGAGAGACTAACAACGTCCTCCCCCACGTGTGTCTTTCGTTCCCAGTACGGGGCAAGTTGGTGAACCCTTCCCCTGAGGAGCGGTGCAGCCATCGGGATGACATCCACTTGCCCCAACAACACGCGCGAGACCAACAGCAGCCAGGCGTGCGTGCCCCTCTCCAAGATGCCAATCAGCGTGGCTCACGGTATCATTCGCGCGAGCGTGCTGCTCATCTTCCTAGCTGTCTCCTTCGTTGGCAACATAGTGCTGGCGCTGGTGTTGCAGCGCAAGCCGCAGTTGCTGCAGGTGACCAACCGCTTCATCTTTAACCTCCTCGTCACCGACCTGCTGCAGATTTCTCTCGTGGCTCCCTGGGTAGTGGCCACCTCGATGCCTCTCTTCTGGCCCCTCAATAGCCACTTCTGCACCGCCCTGGTTAGCCTCACCCACCTGTTTGCCTTTGCCAGTGTCAACACCATTGTGGTGGTGTCCATAGATCGGTACCTGTCCATCATTCACCCTCTCTCTTACCCATCCAAGATGACCCAGCGCCGTGGTTACGTTCTCCTCTATGGCACGTGGATCGTGGCCATCTTGCAGAGCACACCCCCACTCTATGGCTGGGGCCAGGTTACCTTTGATGAGCGCAATGCCCTCTGCTCCATGATCTGGGGATCTAGCCCCAGCTACACCATTGTCAGTGTGGTCTCCTTTCTTGTCGTTCCCCTGATTGTCATGATTGCCTGCTACTCTGTGGTGTTTGGTGCAGCCCGGCGACAGCATGCCTTGCTGTATAACGTTAAGAGCCACCGATTGGGGGTGCGGGTCAAGGACTGTGTGAAGAATGAGAATGAAAGGGAAGGAGAGAAGGATGAGTTCCAGGATGAGAATGAGCTCTGTGGGCAGGGTGAAGGGGAAGGCAAAGCTAAGGAAAGCAGCAGCGTGGAGGTGGAGATGGGTGTCACAGAGGCCAAGGTCAACGGCCTGAAGAGCAGAGTGGAGAGCATGGAAATCAGTGAGGGGATGGTGGACCCCAAGGGCAGCAAAGAGGTCAGTAATGGGAGCGTGGATGGGGAATGTGGAATCGAAGTGGAGAGCTGCATGAAGGCAGAGGAGGGCCGGACGGAGGTCCATCAGTGCAACATTGACTTGGGGGATATTGACATGGACTTTGATGAGGATGAGGTCCGTTTCAATGCAGATGATGTGGAAGCAGTGCACATTCCGGAGAGTCTGCCAGCCAGTCGCCGAAACAGCTACAGCGACCCTCCACTGCCCCGGTGCTACGAGTGCAAAGCTGCCAAAGTGATCTTTCTCATCATTTTCTCCTACGTGCTATCTCTGGGGCCCTACTGCTTTCTAGCAGTCCTGGCTGTATGGGTGGATATCCAGACCACAGTACCCCAGTGGGTGATTACTATAATAATCTGGCTCTTTTTCCTGCAGTGCTGCATTCACCCCTATATCTATGGCTACATGCACAAGACAATCAAGAAGGAGATCCAGGATATGCTGAAGAAGTTCTTCTGCAAGAAAAAGCCCCCCAAAGAAGACAGCCACCCTGAGCTCCCTGGAAGTGAAGCTGGCACCGAGCGTGGTACCGAAGGCAAGGTTGTTCCCTCCCGTGATTCTGCTACTTCCCCTTAAAGTTGATTCGAAGCAAACATTGAACTGTCCACAAGACAGAAAACAAGAGCGGCTTCTTTTTTCAGTGCATCACCCGCAAGCTCATTAATGCCAACCCATATCATTGCAGGCAAAGGGGTTGCACATACATCCTTTCCCACAAGGTAGATAAATCTATGGAAGAAGCAAGAACTGGGGTCTTTCCCTCAAAGCCAGGACTTGAGGATTCTGACTGAAATTACTTCCCCCCCACACACACCCAATTATTAGGCTCTAAATTTGTTAAGGTAACAAGGGCTATCCTTTTCGGACTTGTACTTGGTATTCTGCCTGTCTACCCAAAGCTACAAAATAGCACTGAGAAAAAGGGAACATGGTATCTGTGGACTTAAGGACTATTTAGCCCTCAAGTCAGGAGCTCATGGTCCAGGGCTACAGTTTACCTTAAACAAAGAAAAGCAGTGGACTAAATCATTTAGGAAGGCCAAGAAGCAGAACTTTATGGAATGATCAACGTCTGGAGCCAAGTTCTACACTGAAGAGCCCCACGATCTGGTGCCAAAGACTGTTATGAAAATTAAGACCACAATATACCTGTCTAACAGGCAGTTAGTTAACATCATTTGTAGATCCTCAAAAGGGATCCAGAAATGTGGGAGGGCAAATAAGAAGCCAGTCTACAGGAAGAAATGAAAGAATAGCACACCACATCCATGGGGTGGAATGGTTGGATTTACAATCCTCAGCTTATGTATTGGCTGGTACTGACTTCACTTGGTGCAAATGGAAAATTGTCAATAGACACTAAGATATTTCTGTCTTCTATTTAAATAATACTGGGACAGAAATCATGCCATTATTTTAAAATTTCCCCCTTTGTGACTGAATTAGGATGCTCATAAGAATCTTCTAGATCTTGTGTATTGGTTTGTTTTGTGTCAAATAAGCCTTTTTGTCAAGCAGTATTTCCAGAAAAAAAAAGAAAAAAGAAATTCAACTAGGAGTGGCCAATATTCTACAAAAACTGACACTGATGATTAAGAGTAATACGCTATGGGCCTGGTGGCCAGGTAAACCCAGGTACACCAGGAGGCAAGAGATCTGAAGTTGGAGGCCACTTCAGAAAAAGTGTGAAACCCAATGCCCAAAAGCAAAATAAAAACAAAAGGGCTGGGGGCAAAGCTCAAGCAATGCAATGCTTGCTAGCATGAGGCCCTGGCTTCAGTCCCCAGTACCACAGAGAAAAAGGGTAATATCTTTAAAACAATCATTTGTGTCTGTTACCTAATAGACAAGAAATAGGTTCTTGGCCAGAAGAACAACTAAGAGCAGGATGAACATTTTTCTTCCTCCTGGCATACCCATATGTCTTTTCAACCTGAAGCTCTCTCTAAAGCTTTTAAGCTCTCTTCAGATGCAAGAGAGTATGTAAGAGTCAGAAATGACAGAAAATGGTTTCACAATACCCAACAAACATCTGATCTATTCCAAACAAGTTTCAAATCAAAGCATTTTCAGGTCAGACTTAACCTAATTATGACTACAGAAGTACATCACTTTGGGAAACTATCTAAATTATCAATAGAGTGAACAGAGGGAGATTTTTCAGATCTCACTCTGCACTGCACTTTGGGCAAAGATATGCTTGGGTTTTTCAGAAAGCACAGGCATATCTAAAGACAAAATAACAAAGAACCCTAAATTGCTAAGCCAGTAACTTTGATCCTCCTGAAAACCAAATGAAAGCAACTTGACAACCAATTGAGAATGCAGAAACCCACTGTCCACATCAGTGGAGGGAGGAGAAAGGGTATTTGGTGGAAAAAAAACTTAATCAGGTGGTTGTGTTAAACAATGACCATATTCAGAGTTTAGGCCCATTCTTGTAGGATTGCTATGTCTTTATTAGAACTCAACTTTTCTATATTCGAACTCAAACATTTCTATAAATGCCCAGCTCATTTATACTTTATCTCTTCCTCCTCACAGATTCCAACATGGAGCTTCTCAAGGGGGAGAGGTAAACAGCTGTGGAAAAGTCTACATGGGAACCTTGCAATTATCATGCTTAGACTGTAGGGGAAGAGGGAGTAGACTCACACCATGTTGAGCCTGTTAAATCAATATGCCTGTGAAAACCTGATTAATTTCAATTCCATTAATTTGGAACTCGTGATATTTCAGACAAGGCATGTGGGCTGAAGTTCAACCTCACACTGTCATTTATTTTTTTACCAAAATTTATAAAGCCAATTAATAGTCATAAATTTATTATGCTGATTTATTGGCAGAGTCTTGTATTGATCTGTCCTTAAAGGATAGCTGGGAGAGAAGAAATGGCTTATATTATCAATCCTCTTGTAGAGGGCGGGTATTGCCTTGCAGGTCTATAATGGTCAGAGAAATTCAGGGTGGCTATAGCCTGTTCTTGAAAAAGAAGAAATGTTTATTTACTTGGAGAGGAAATGGGATTTCAAACAGTGTCTCCAACCATGTGTTGAAAGTGAACTTCTTGTTTTATTTTTAAAGCTCAACCCCTTCAAAGTGTGTCAGAGAAAATTGCTTGTCAAAATTCCAAATCAGAATGGACCCAGCAGCTGTCCGAGTGTGGTAAGTCCATCTGACAGCACACATAACATCCTCCAGGGTGCTAGACTCACCTGTTCCTTTGAAAGTTCCCCCTCTCCCTATTTTAGTCACTTTCCATCTTTTTGGCAAATTGGATTCTTCAGCAGTGAAGACCGGAAAAGAGGATCTTTGAATTGGGGCATTGTGATTTGATGACATTTCCTCTTAATGAACAATAGGGCCTTTGGTTAGCTTGGAGATAGAAACTGCTTATGATCTTGTGCTGTTTTGAATAAAGCACTATCAAGTTAATGAGGGTCTAATGCACATACTGTCTTGCCATTTGCAAACCTTCCAAAGGCACACACACACACACACACACACACACACACACACACACACACACACACACGCACACTTATGTGCAATAGATTCCCCTAAATGTTTTTAAAGGACATATTCCTTTGCCAAGGCTATTTCATACGTGCAGTTAAAAGTCCCATTCAATGATGGGGGCCAGACAAAACCAGAATTTGAAATGATGTGATTTTAAATTTAACGATTTCCTTATTTAAGAATAATAGAGCATCTAGTTTGCCAACGAGTCGCAGGTGCTTTGACTAACACACCAATTTCAACAAGCTTGGAAAGGCAAGTAATAAACAGTAAGCTCGGGGCTTCTGGGGCTTTGTGACTTTTGCGAGGTGAGTTTCCTTCTTCTCTAAGACACAACCAATACCAGCTGCTGGCAAGTCCCTCGCTCTTCCAGCTCCCTGCCTCTCATCTGGCCTGCTGCCTTCCCCTGACCCACTCCCTTCCCCTTGCTGTGATGGCCCTTCAGGAATACCCTGTGCCTGAATCTCTGGGTGCTCAGCCCCTATTAACCCCTTCCAAATCCAGAGTTGACAGATTTCAGAGGAACCTGGGGACTTACGGAAGCAGCAAGCAGAGAAGTGAACCCTAACAGTGAACATCAAAGGTATTTTCTGTCTCCTTCGCCAACTCTAATCCAATTTAGATAAGATGGTATATCAACATCAAATTCAACAGGTAAGAAAAGGTGCCATTTTAGGCATGACAAGAAAGTAGGCACCTCATTTCTTACCCCCCCCCAAAAAAAGAGAGAGCAAGCAAGAGAACTTGATACAACACATTTTGGAGCACAACCTGAATCCTGTAGATACTGTCCAATTATTTCAGCAAAAAAATCCTTTATCTCTAAAGTTATAAGGTGCCTAATGTTGCCTTATTTTATATATAATTAGCCAATTAAGCTAGGTAAAATTACATCAGAAGAGATTTTCATACTACCTGAAGAATAATTTGCATGATTAAATGAAACTTACTTTCTTAGACTTTGCCAAAAAGCTCTTAAAATTGTGTCTGGAACACATCATATGGAGAAAAAAAATTATGCATCACCTGGTAATTTGAACTATGATGAAACCTTCAGGGTTGTTGGAATGAAGCAGAGAGTAAAAATTTAACCTAACAGACTGAATTTTTCTCTCAGAATTGCCCTCTTCCATATTTTGAAGAAACAAACCAACCCATAATGTCTTTTTGGTTATCTTCAACTTTCATACAAACTCCACATGGTGAGGAGAGATTTTTTTCAAAGCAAAATGTCTTTTCCTTCTCATACAAAGGATTAAAGGTACAGTTGGCTGTTAACAAGGTGCCAAGACAACAGGAGAAACTCTGGTCGGTCATGGCTTTTAACCATCTCCTTCTAAAGACTCTCCCTTATTTTGTATGATGGAGCAGAGTTTTGGGTCCCTCCAAGCCCCTCCAGACTTAAGAAGAGGTGACAGAAACATGCACTAGAAACAGCTGACCATACACTGAAATCCAGAAGAAGAGAATTATTTGCTATAAATTCTTTCCAGTATCTTTCTTTATGGCGAATGCCCACTATGCTTAAGGCACTCTGTTGCTATAAGCAACAAAACTGGCTAGGGGAAGAAACAGGGGAACTAAAATCCACTTAACTTGGCCACTACCAGGTCATCGGCAAAGTCACTCCTCTTTGGTAAGGTAAGAATCCTCAAGGTAAAGAAAGGTTGCCAATAGGAGTTAGATATTTCCATCATTACTTCCCAAAGCCTCCATATCTCAGAGTATACACACCAAGGGGAAACCACAGTAACTTGTACTCTCACAGGTGGTTTATGTCTGAAATTAACTACTGTATCTCGTTCTAAAACTTAGAATCAAGATTGGTTTAGTTTGGTGCTTCAAATTTGAGTGGAATTCCCCCCCCCCTTCATCTGTGTTACAACTTTAGTGCTACAAGATTGGTATTTTTGTCTTGTTTCAGTGGTGGTTTCCTTTTGTGATATTTCTCCTAACTGTAAGCTCTAAATGTATATAAAATGTGTTGATATGGTGCTAGATATTAGATTGTCTGTGTTCATAGTGTCATCTTAAAAGTGGGTAGTATGTACGTGTAGTTAATAAAATGCATGCTGACTTCTCTATTTGGCCCACACCTTGGTCAGTTTGTGAAGTAGAACATAGTAATTTGATTTTTTTAAACTTTACCTTAAAAGTGTATACTACAAGATATGTAAGATGGCTCCGAGATGTGTGGCAGGAAGTGGTGCCTTTCATTCCTTAAATCCCTAGTACAACACAGGATGGGCAAGAACTTATGCTGGTAGAACAGGTCATTATTGTAAATTCATCATCTTGGCTGAAATCCTTGCTGGAATTCATCTGCAATGCACCTGACATTGGTATGCCTATTTTCTGTGAACTCAGTTTATTGAGTGCAAAAATCAAGAAGAGAATCCCTTCCCTATTAAAGAGCAAAGACACCTGGATAGGCTGTGGGAGTCTTGTTCGCAAGAAGAAAAGAATACTGTACCTTCAAGACTTCATGAGAACCAGCACCTGACCTTGAGAAGTGACAAGATGTGCATTCGCTGATGCATATTGTGATCATCCATATCCTCCTAGAGCAGTACCAAAAGCAGAAAAGGGCTGCTCTGGACTTTTCCCCCTTTGGACTTTTCCCCCTTAGGTTGTTTATCTGAGACACAAGATGGAGCAGGGCTCCTCTAGGGGTCATAGCTAAGGTGTCTGAGAGTTCAAATTGTAGGTGGTACATGCAACAGACAAAAAAAAAACAACTATAATTGTATTTTGAGAACAAAAATTATTACAATGATGATATATGTATCTTCATTAAATCATTTCTAAAACTGCCTTTAATATCAAATTTTATGTGCTACATTGAACTGAGAATAGGAGAATGCACTCAGTCAGTCAAACAGTTCTCTATAATACATATTGAATTTAAAAGTTTCCTTTCCTTAAAAAAAGGATTTGTAATTTAAAAGTGCCTTCTCAAAGGATTGTCAAATTACAGTCCTGGGGCCAAGTTCCCATTGGCACAACTTACCTTTAGGTGCACAAAGTGGGAGGGCTTTGTGGTTCTCCCCTCAGCAAAAAGATAAATCCCCTCACACCCCAGTCAAATTCATTAATCAATACTGTTATATTGGGCAGGTATCGCAGAGACTGTGCCCAAGGTCAAGTGGCTTTAATTGGATCATTTCTAAAACAGTTATAAGTGTTTATTGCTGGACAGGAATTACAGAATCCTGCTTGGAGAATGTAGACAGATGTTTGTGATTTAACTAAATATTATTAAATAATGTGTGTGTGTTTCTTAAATGGGTGCTGTTAATCTGTCCTTGGTATATTCTTCTTAAATATGCTTAATAAAGCCTAATTTTATGTGTGTATGTGGCTCCCGTTTCATGCTCCCTGAGAGCACAGTGACGGAAACAGCTAACTATATTTACACCCTTTCTTTCTTTTGAATAAATGGAGGGAGAAAGGGGAAAAACAGCTTGCTATGCTACATAGTACAATGAAACATATGGGCTGTGGGATTTCACATGCTAATATTCCAATCTTAGGAATATGCAATGGGATGAAGGGGTGGTCATCAGAAAGGGTTTCTAGGAAGAGGTAGAACATGAACAAAATGGATTTAAACAGGAGGGGGGAGGGGGACAAACAGGAAACATGGAGCCAGATCCACAAGAGTTTCAAACACAAAACTTTATTCCACAGGAAGTGAGGCCTGAGTGTGAGAAGACCCTCGATTTAGCAAGCAGCACTAGCCAGCACCTCGGTCACTCCCACTGGGCTCTGGCCCCTCATGCCCCTATTACTCCAGCCTAGGACACTTTGTCCAGCACCACTCACCTCACCTGGCCTAGTTCCCCACCCCCACCCCCAAGTCATCAGGATTGATAGAAGAGGAGAGCGAGTGCATGTTTAGTAAAGCCTCGGTTTCATAAAGCGTTAAGTCCTCTAATGCAGCCATGGCACATGAAATCACAGCACACAAATGAGATGGGCAAATGTGGTTAAATCTAAGAGCCCCTAGTTCCCCTTGAGTCCAAGTACTTGACCTGCTAGTCGCTCCTCTTTGGGTATGCTCAGCAGTCATAGTGCAAGGAGCTGCATACCTCATGCTTCTGAAGTAGTATTCATGGGCCCACGCTAGGAGGCTTGGGGAGCTATTCAGCCCCATTTCAATCAAAGTAAAGTGCACTTCTCCACTTAACTCCAAAATCAAGCTAATACTGACTTATACACTCTTTCAAGATGTTCAGAGATGGTTGCCATGAGACTGGCATGCACCCGGCTTCACCTTAATCTATGAACACCAGAAACTTTCTGTTGCAGAAATAAACTTGCCTTTCTCGCAAACTCTTCTTAACAGTGCAAATAAATAGGACTGGAAAGTCAGATATAAGCTATAAGGCAGCCAACATGATGAGAAAAGAATTTCCTTAAGTTCATTATGCCATTACTTAATTTGGTGTATTCAGAGGAATATAGAATGGGAGCAATGAGCCTTCTAAGAGCAGTTTCTCAGTCCTAAACTAAAAAACTGAATGGGAGACGTGGGCCCTAATTCCATTTGCCACAGGCCACAGCCCTGACCTTTCCAATATAGACAAATGCATACTACTGACTAATGATTCATTTTCATGTACTACTAATGACTTACTTTCTTCTTCAGTGGGACAAGTACTTAGCTCCTACTTCCCCACTCATACTCTTGGAAAATGGAACTCCTCTGTTCACCACCCCTTCCCTTGAATGGTTAACATGACCTCCTTGACCCCCACACACTGAAACAGGGACTCCTTCACTATAGGATGGCTTTGAGAATGTTCATGGAGGGTATGTGTAGATATTTTTCAAATATTTTTCATTTGTGACCAATATTTATCAATAAAATGTATCATATGTAGGTTTGTCATAAATGCTCCTTCAAAACTATAAGCTTGTGGGCTGGGAAGGTGGCTCAATGTTAGAGCACTTGCCTTGCATGCATGAGGCCCTGGGTTCGATTCCTCAGCACCACATAAGCAAAAAGAAAAAAGCCGGAAGTGGCGCTGTGGCTCAAGTGGTAGAGCGCTAGTCTTGAGCTGAAGAGCTGAGGGACAGCGCCCAGGCCCAGAGTTCAGACCCCACGACCAGACCCCCCCCCAAAAAAAAAACAACTATAAGCTTGGAGAATATTTGTAATGCAGATTTCTAACACTTTGAGCTGGGGGACATGGTTCAAGTGACACAGAACCTGCCTAGCAAGTGCAAGACAAATGCCACTACTGAGAAATAAAAGCCAACATTTTGGGAGTTGTGACACCTGATTGTTATTCCAAGCTAATAACTCTAAGAAAATTAATCCTAAAGGTTTGTTATCTACACACAACTAAGTAAAACATATTCTCTGCTTCCAAAAGATAGAACAGAAATAGACCACTAACACCCCCAAAATGTGCAAGTTTAGTTGATGTATGAGATAGCAGAATCTGGAAAGCAAGGCATCGTAGCACATTCCTATAATCTAGGCAAGAAAGTCATAAGTTTGAGGCCAGTCTGGGTTGTACAGCAAGACATTGTCTCAAAAAAAAAAAACACAAAACAAACCTCTCTATATTAAACCAGTATACATTTCTAAAGTGATCACTCAGGTACAAAAGTATAATATAGATTGCATAACCAACTTCACTTAGAAAAAATGCACATTTTATATAACATTTATTTGACAATAGGTTCATTGGAACTATTGTTCTGATACAGCAATTAGGTGCTCTGAACAATATCAGGACAAAAGGAAAAGAAAAAGAAAAGAAACCCTTTTTCATTTGAAAAAAAAACAATGTAGTCAACTTCTTAAAAAGAAGTGTGTCTCCCTTGCTCTAACTGCTTTAGATTAAATCCTTTTATCTTTTCTGGAAACTGTGGCTTAGAATAAACCTGTTTCTTTTCATGCAATCAGTATTTTGTGTCATATAAACTGCGGCCAGAAAATGAGACTTAACAGTTTTGTGTATTTAAAATGTATACAAGGAAGTGGTGCTGTGGCTCAAGCAGTAGAACGCTCACCTTGAGCTGAAGAGTGCAGGGACAGCGCCAAGCCCAGAGATCAAGCCCCATGACTGACCAAAAAAAAAAAAATATATATATATATATATATATATATATATATATATATACATATATATATATATATATTTGGGGGGGGCTGGGAAGGTGGCTCAGGCTCAGTGGTAGAGTGCCATGCATGAGGCCCTGGGTTTGATTCCTTAGCACCACATAAGCAGAAAAAAGCCAGAAGTGGTGCTGTGCTCAAGTGGTAGGGCACTATCCTTGAGCTGAAGAGCTAAGGGACAGCTCCCAAGACCAGAGTTCAGGCCCCACAACTAACCCAAAAAATTGTATACAAGCCAGATGCCAGTGGTTCACGCATGGAATCCCAGCTACTCAGGAGGCTGAGATCTGAAAATCACAGTTCAAAGTAGGCCCTGGGGGCTGGGAAGGTAGTTCAGCGGTAGAGTGCATGCCTTGCAAGCATGAGGCCCTGGGTTCGATTCCTCAGCACCATATAAACAGAAAAAGCTGGAAGTGGCGCTGTGGCTCCAGTGGAAGAGCGCTAGCCTTGAGCTGAAGAGCTGAGGGACAGCGCCCAGACCCAGAGTTCAGGCCCAATGACCAGCAAAAAAAAAAAAAAAAAAAAAAAAAAAAAGCAGGCCCTGGCAAGAAAGTCCATGAGAGTCCTATCTCCAATTAACCAACAAAAAGCTGAAAGTGGAGTTGTATTTCAAGTGGTAGGGTTCTAGCCTCAAGTACAATAGCTCAGGGACATGCCCAGACTCTAGGCTGGAATCCCAGGACTGGCACCAAAAATGTTTGTAATTAGAAGCATACATATATGTATTTCTATAGTCACAAAGATATCCAAAAGCAAGCATGATATGCCTGGAAGCCATTGGCCAAATTTTTTACTCTGATTTTACCATGCCATAGATTGTAATAATAAACCAAAGAGCAGGAAAATATCCAATCGCCCCTGAAACAAAATGAAAAAGATCTTTGTTAATCACAGTAATACTAAGAAGTTTTCTCAAACATACACAGTATGTCAGTTTTGAGGTGGGCTACTGATTCTCCAAAATATAAACCTTGTCTGTTATCAATTTAAAATCACCAGGCTCAGCCTTGATGGTGGCAAGAACCTCTGATCTCAGCACTCAAGGGGTGGAGATAGGAGGTTTATAAATTCAAGGCCAGTGTGGACTACCTAGTGAGACTGTTAAAAAAAAAAAAAACCAAGCAGGTTCTTGCTGAGCAAACAGAATGGACAGCAAGGCCAGCCACAGTCACCTGTAAATAGGTGTGAGAATACATCTAATTGAATACTGCAGGTCTCTAACCAGAGGGGTAAAAATACAAATAAATACTTTAAATTCTCTGCTTCAAAGAGGCCTGGCACTAGTTACTGATACAACAAAATTCACATAACTTGCTTTAATTTAGAAAATGTACATATCCAATATTATATGCAACCAAGAATGGAATAGTCTATTTACTTGCATATCTAGAGTATTAAGACTATTAGCCTGGCGCCAGTGGCTCATGCCTGTAATCCTAGCTACTCAGGAGGCTGAGATCTAAGGATTGCGGTTCAAAGTCAGCCCAGGTAGGAAAGACTGTGAGACTCTTATCTCCAATTAACCACCAAAAAATTGAAAGTAGCACTGTGGCTTGAGTGGTAGAGCACTTGCCTTGAGCTGAAGAGCTTAGGGACAGCACCCAGGGCCAGAGTTCAAGCCCCATAAGAGACAAAACAAAAAGAGGATTTTCTAAATCAAATCTTTGTTTTTATACTTTAAAAAAATCCCATTTCAAAAAAATATATATCCTAGGGCTGGGAAGGTGGCTCAGTGGTAGAGCGCTTGCCTTGCATGCATGAGGCCCTGGGTTCCATTCCTCAGCACCACATAAGCAAAAAAGAAAAAAGCCGGAAGTGGTGCTGTGGCTCAAGTGGTAGAGCGCTAGCCTTGAGCTGAAGAACTGAGGGACAGCACCCAGGCCCAGAGTTCAGGTCCCACAACCGGACCCAAAAAAAAAAAAAAAAAAAAAAAAAAATATATATATATATATATATATATATATATATATATATATATGTCCTAAAAAATGACTCCATAAAGGAAAAAAATTACCTACATAAAAGTGATGATAATATTATAGTTTACAACACAGATTAAGCTAAATAGTCTCAAGAATATATAGCTAAAGTTAGGCACTGGTGGCTCACGCCTGTAATCCTAGGTACTCAAGAGGATCTGAGGATTGCAGTTTGAAGACAGCCCAGGCAGAAAAGTCTGTGAAACTGTTATCTTCAATATACTACTTAAAAAAGCCAGAAGTGGTGCTGTGGATCAAGTGGTAGAGTGCTAGCCTTGAGCAAAAAGAGGCTCAAGGACAGCACCCAGGTCCTGAGTTCAAGTTCCAGGACAGGAAAAAAAATAGGTACTAGCTAACTAACCTTGCCTATGTAGTCAATAAAATAACATAGTCAGCAACAGTGACGTGTGTATATATAGACCATATTGAAGCATGGAACAATTTTCATAAAGTGGTGTTAGGGTTACAACAAAACCAGACCATAACTCCAAGATATCACACTAATATGAACATTGCATAAGAAAAAAAATAAATATGTGGATTAGACAGAGAAGAGCACAGACAAGATACCTTTATAACTTAGGATATAATTATCTTTAATATAGAATTTCATTGCTGTTAATAAGAACAACTTCCAAGTGATATTAAGGTTCAATCATTAGTTAAAGCATATTCTAATAGAATTTGCTAATACAGTACCCAAGACAATTCACCTAGGAAAACATTTGCTCAATAATAAGATCATAGGGGCTGGGAAGTTGGCTCAGTGGTAGAGCGCTTGCCTTGCATGCCTGAGGCCCTGGGTTCTATTCCTCAACACCACATAAGCAAAGAGAAAAAAAGCCAGAAGTGGCGCTGTGGCTCAAGTGGTAGAGTGCTAGCCTTGAGCTGAAGAGCTGAGGGACAGCACACAGGCCCAGAGTTCAGGCCCCACGACCGGACCCAAAAATAATAATAATAATATCATAGAAGCCGGGCGTTGGTGGCTCACGCCTGTAATCCTAGCTACTGAGGAGGCTGAGATCTGAGGATCATGGTTCAAAGCCAGCCTGGGCAGAAAAGTCTGTGAGACTTATCTCCAATTAACTGCCAGAAAACTGGAAGTGCTGCTGTGGCTCAATCGGTAGAGTGCTCATCTTGAGCTGAAGAGGGCAGGGATAGCACCCAAGCCCAGAGTTCAAGCCCCATGACTGACAAAAATAAAAAATAAAAAATAAATTAAAAAATAAGATCATAGAAAATTTTAGGCAGGGTTTTATGTTTTTCACTGCCAGTTTCCAAACTTTTGAATAACTTTTCATACCATGTATCAGTACACTATTTTGTATCGTCCTTCAAATAAGCTCCTTATCAAGAGTCAGTAGGGTGTAGTGATCAAGACCACAGACACAAGGCAGGTATGCACTGGTGGCTCACACTTGTAATCCTAGCTACTCAGGAAGATGAGATCTGAAGATTGAGGTTCAAAGCCAGCCCAGGCAGGAAAGACTGTGAGACTCATCTCCAAGTAACCAGCAGAAATCAAGAACTAGCCAGGCATCAGTGGCTCACGCCTGTAATCCTAGTTACTCAGGAGGCTGAGATCTGAGGATCGCAGTTCAAAGCCAGCCCTGGCAGGAAAATCCATGAGACTCATCTCCAATAAGCTATCAGAAAACCAGAAGTAGTGCTGCCTCAAGTGGTAGAGCTCTTGCCTTGAGCTGAAGAGTTCAGGGACAGTGCCCAGGCCCAGAATCCAAGCCCCACAACCAACAACAACAACAAAAAGTGAGAACTAGAGCTGTGGCTCAAATGGTAGAGCAGTAGCCTTAAGCAAAAAATAGGCAAAATAAAGTTAAAGGCTCTGAGTTCAAGTCTCAGTCACTATGTATACACCCAAATTACTGAACAAATGAACAAATGGAATAAATGGCAGGAATGTAGAGGCCATCAGAGAGAAGATGCTAGAAAGCTGGATCCAGAAGCATTTGAGTGTAACAGACAGTTATTTGATCCAAAGGGGAAAGTAGCCATGAAGGCCTAAACCATCAAAATCCTGGTAGTATAAAAAACACTGAGAGCCAGGCACCTGTGGCTCACACCTAGAATCCTAGCTACTCAGGACTCTTAAGAACTGAGGATCGTGGTTCAAAACCAGACAGGGCATGAATGTCCGTGAGACTCTTATCTCCAGTGACCACCAGAAAACCAGAAGTGGTGTTATGGCTCAACCAGTAGAGCATTCACCTTGAGCTAAAGAGCTCAGTGACAGTGCCCAAGCCCAGAGTTCAAGCACCATGACAACCAAAAGAGAGAGAGAGGGAGAGAGAGAGAGAGAGAGAGAGAGAGAGAGAGAGAGAGAGAGAGAGAGAGAGAGAGAGAGAGAGAGAGAGAGAGAGAGAGAGAAAGAGAGAGAGAACCATTGCAGAAGTTTGGAGCATTTAAGATGTGAAAGAGAATGAAATGAGCATTGAAGAGGAAAACTACAAAAATAACTTGAGGTGGATAATGAATGCCAAGTTAGGAAGACAGAATTTGATTATAGGTGCAACTGAGAGAATTTGCATATCATGGTGATGATGAGGATGATGACAATGATACAGTAGTGACTTGCCTTAGAACACAGCCAATAAGCAATACAGCTGAGAGTCTGAGATATTTCTGCCCTTGGTTATTCTTGGGTAGTACGCAAAAGCCCACTTTGATATCAGTTGTTAGAGAATAAAACAAAGTACAAGAATGCCAGAGGATACAGTGTCTGCTCAATTCTGGGGGACAAAATTCTTTTTCTTTTTTCTTTTTGGTCGTGGGTCTTGAACTCTAGGCCTGGGTACTGTCCTTCAGCTCTTCAGCTCAAGGCTAGTGCTCTACCACTTGAGCTACAGCACCACTTACGGCTTTTTCTGCATATGTGGTGCTGAGGAATCAAACCCAGGGCCTCATGCATGCAAGGCAAGCACTCTACCACTGAGCCACCTTCCCAGCCCCAGAATTCTTCCTTTCTTTAGAAATGTTTTAGTAATGATACTCAAACCCAAAAGAGTACCAGCCAGCTGAATTCCCAAAGTTAGACTAAGTCTAAACCTACCTGCACCGAGAAAAATAACAGGCCCCAGATGGTTTCCACATCTTCGAGAATAGAGACCATTGTGTCTTGTTGACCTAACAAACCTAGGTCCTTCATTGTTCCATCAATATAATCTGAACGCAAACTGATCTGGAATTGAAGAGGTAATGGAATTATTTCAGAAGGTACATGGTCCTTAATCCTCCATGTTCTAGAATAATGTAAAAGATGGAAAGAATGTCCCTGTGTTTATGTATGTGTGTGTATGTGGATGTGTGCATGCATGCATGTGTGCATGCAGGCCTGGGGGGGCTTGAACTCAGGACCTGGATGCTGTCCCTGAGGATTTTATTTTTCTTGAGGTTAGCACTCTACCACTTGAGCCACAGCTCCCACTTCCAGCTTTTCGGGGAATAGTTTATTAGAAATAAGATTCTCATGGACTTTCCTGACTGGGCTAGCTGTGAACCACAATCCTTAAATCTTAGCTGCCTGAGTAGCTAGGATTATAGGCATGAGCCACCAGTGCCTGGCTTGTTCCTGTATTTAAAAAAAAAGATATATGAAGGGGGCAAGGGAAAGATTTGAGATATTCAATTATCATCATTTATCCCCAATGGTGGTGTTGTGCTGCTTCACACGCAGTAGTCTTACTTCTGTCAATTCAGAGTAGTCCGTCTCAACCTGGAAAAAAAAATCATATGAAGTAAGTCAGGTACAGAAAGAAAGGATGTACATTTTCTCTCATATATGAAAGCTAGAAATAATTTATAAATATACATGTAAACATACAGGTTGATATGCATATGCACACAAACATATTAACTAAAGTATAATAGATGCAAAGAGAATTCCAATTGTGTAACTCCTATGAGCAACTAACTGACAATTGAACATAATGAACACCAAAGAGCTGAAACTTTTGCTGTCATACTAAGTGAAGGGAAGAAGGGTAGACAAATGGAGAGAAGAAGGGTAGGTGAATGCAGTAATAATATTCAATGTACATATGTGAAAATGGAACTGGGAAAATGAAGGGGATGAATGGGGTTACGATGGGGGGAAAAGGATGAAAGGGGTGACATTAAGATGCCTTGTATTCATAAGCTGATAGCATGAACTGAAACTCCTTTGTACAACTCCTTAAAGATAATTAAGAAATTCTTTTAAGAAGTAGGCCATCTCGTCAAATAGTAGGCTACAGAGAAAATTTCATAGGCATCCTTTGGTTATAGATTGGTGCTTCTTTCTTGAAGGGGACATAGTTGTTTATGACAGAATGAAGTCTGGAGTCAGACCAATCTTACTGAATAAATCACTTCTCTGGGCCTCCAGTTTCCTCATCCATGGAGTGTGGATGTGTTCTAACACCTCATGACAACTAGAACCATTATATTAGATTAATCTATACATGTAGCTGGCACCTGGTCAACTCAATAAAAAGCAACTAGCACTGTATCTCAGAGTTCCCAATTTCCATTTAGTGAATTGCCAAGCCTATAGAAGAAAATTAATAAATATCTGTTGGTTGCCTAATAGTATTAATTTATCTTTAACTTTTTGATTTTTCAGTCATTAGAACTGAATATTTTAATAAGGTAGAGCTAGCAACAACTTGGAATAATAAAACACAAAATGCCCATTATAGCTACCATTTTTATGTAAAGATAATTGGACATTTTCTTCAGTATACTATATTTCATCTTGCTCAGTGGGATAACATGGATTCTTTGCTTTAATTTAGTGATAAAATATTATACAGTAGACTCTCTCAAAATACATTGAGCTTCATTAGCCTTTTTTAATGAATAAAAATATATTCAAAGTACAGTCACTTGCTGAGAAAACTAACAGAAGAATGCTCTGCACTTGCCTAATACTTCTGAGTGGGAAAAACCTTTTTGTATCATGCTGGCTTCAGTCACTGACCAGAGATTAGTGGTTCAGAGTCTCAGATTCTAAACATAATCTCTTGAAGTGATCAAAATTTTATTTTGAAAATAGTATTAACTCCTAAGTAAATGGGACGTTCAAAGATTATTCACTCTAATTGGGTGTGGAGGTCCATGCTTTTAATCCTAGCTATATTGAAGGCAGAGATTAGGAGGATCATAGTTCCAGGCCAACCTGAGTAAAACTTTACAAGACCCATCTCAAAGAGTACAAAGCTGGGCATGGCGACATGTGCCTGTCACCCTAGCTATTTAGGAAGCTGAGATGGGGAGAATCATGGTTCTGGGCCAGCACATGCAAAAAGGTTGTGAGAGCCTGTCCCAATAGAAAAAAAAGTTAAGTGTGGGGTTTTGCACCTGACATCCCAGCTACTCAGAAAGCATGAATATAAGGATCACTGTCAAAAAAGGCTCAGGCAAAGGGCAAGCCATTATCTAAAAAAACAACCTAAAGGAAAAGGGCTGAGGGCATTCCTCAATGGGTAGAATGCCTACCTAAAAAGCATGTGGCCCTGAGTTCAACCTCCAATACCACACACACAAAAAAAGAGTTTGCTCTAAATGAGAACTTCGTAATAGGGATCCTGCTAGACATTGGGACACATAATTCTTTGTTACAGAAAATATCCAGTACAGCTGGGTGCCAGTGGCTCATGCATGTAATCCTAGTTACTCAGGAGGCTGAGATCTGAGGATTATGGCTCAAAGCCAGCCTGGGCAGGAAAGTCCATGACACTCTTGTTTTTTTTGTTGTTGTTGGTCATGGGCCCTGAACTCTGGGCCTGGGTGCTGTCCCTCAGCTCTTCAGCTCAAGGCTAGCACTCTACTGCTTGAGCAACAGCACCACTTCTAGTTTTTTCTGCTCATATGGTGCTGAGGAATCAAGCCCAGGGCCTCATGCATGCAAGGCAAGCACTCTACCACTGTGCCACCTTCCTAGCCCCTCCATGAGACTCTTATCTCCAATAAACCACCAGAAAACCAGAAGTGGCGCTGTGGCTCAAGTGGTAGAGCACTTGCCCTGAGCTGAAGAAGTGAGGGGCAGTGCCAGGCCCAGAGTTTAAAGAAAATATCCAGTTCACAGTAGGATGTTCAACAGTATCATTCACCTTAACTTACTAAATGCCAGTAAAGACCTTCCAGTCATAGTAATTAAAAATATCTCCAGCCAGGTGCCAGTGGCTCATACCTGTAATCCTAGCTACTCAGAAGGCTGAGGTCTGAGGATCACAATTTGAAGCCAGAGTGGGCAGAAAAGTCCATGAGATACTTATCTCCAAATAACCACCAAAAACCTGGAAATGGAGCTGTAACTCAAATGATAGATAGAGTGCTAGCCTTGAGCCAAAAAAATTTCAAGAATAATGTCCAGGCCCTAAGTTCAAACCCTGGGACTGGCAAAAAAAAAAATCTCCACACATTTCTAAATGTTTCCTAGAGGGAAAAATCATCCCAATTGAAAACCACTATTCTAGAATAATAGACCTCAGCTAAATTACTTCACATGCACACACATACACAAACGCATATTTTTTCTATGAAATGTTTACTTCATGATGTACCAACAGTATCAACCAAACTTCATACTGTTATAAACATCATTACTATAGTATAAGACAGTATCTTACGCTCTAAATATAGGGACTCTAAATGGCAGTGACTAGTTACTGTGATGTGTTTTTTCTTTTTAATATTTTTATTGAGATTAAGTGATTACATAAACTGCAGAAATTTTACTGTGATCTTACATCAAAATAGAAATACATTATCTGTATTATGGCTTCCTACATTCACTGAAAGTTCATTTCCCTTTATCAAACACAAGGTTTATCTGCTAATACCCTCTCTTGATTCATTGTGGTTTATTGTCCTTCTTCCTGTACCAAGTCCTATTTTGACTTATCATTACACATCTGTAAGTGTGGTATCAAATGAAAATTGAACATAAGAACACCAGCCACAGTATACATCACTTTCCTTGGTGCTAAAAATAAGAGGAAGAAAACAATGGGGTGCCAATCTAGACACATGGTACAAAGAAAAAGAAAAAATGCTTTTGTGTTTATTTTTTAAAATAATACTCAACACCAGCCAAGACTATAGTGAAATCAATAAACTGCTGACAGCAGAAAAGCCTAGAGCCATCCAAGTATTCATGTGTTTTGACCCTCTCATCCTACTTTATAGATTATCTTAAGGTAATAATCCAAAATGGGGAGAAAGCCAAGTTTTAAAATGGAGGAACAGGGCTGGGAAGGTGGCTCAGTGGTAGAGCGCTTGCCTTGCATGCATGAGGTCCTGGGTTTGATTCCTCAGCACCACATAAGCAAAAGAAAAAAATCCAGAAGTGGTGCTGTGGCTCAAGTGGTAGAGCACTGGCCTTGAGCTGAAGAGCTGAGACAGCACTCAGGCCCAGAGTTCAGGCCCCACGACCGGACCCAAAAAAAAAATGGAGGAACAGGGCTGGGTAGGTGGCTCAGTGGTAGAGTGCTTGCCTCAAATGCATGAGGCCTTGAGTTCGATTCCTCAGCACCACATACACAGAAAAAGCTGGAAGTGGGCGCTGTGGCTAGCCTTGAGCTGAAGAGTTGAGGGACAGTGCCCAGAGCCAGAGTTCAAGCTCCACCACCGACCAAAAAAAAAAAAAAAAAGAAGGAACAGAGGCTGGGAATTTGGCTTAGTGGTAGAGTGCTTGCCTAGCATGCATGAAGCCCTGGGTTCGATTCCTCAATACCACATAAACAGAAAAAGCCAGAAGTGGCGCTGTGGCTCAAGTGGTAGAGTGTTAGCCTTGAGCAAAAAGCAGCTCAGAGACCCGGGCCCTGAGTTCAAGCCCCAGGACTGGTATAAAAAAAAATGAAGGAACAGTTAAGAAATCTCAGTGGGTTGAGGAGTCTTAAAATAAATATGCAGGAGATAGATGATAGATAGATAGATAGATAGATAGATAGATAGATAGATAGATAGATAGATAGATAGATAGATAGATAGATAGATAGAGAAAATAATTAGTATATAAATAGTGTCTTCTTAGCTTGGCACTGCTGGTTCACTCCTGTAATCCTAGCTACTCAGGAGGCTGAGATCAGAGGATCATAGTTCAAAGCCAGCCCAAGCAGGAAAGTCTGTGAGACTCTTATCTCCACCAAGAGAAGCTCAAAATGGAGCTGTGGCTCAAAATGTAAGCACACTAGCCTTGAGCAAAAAAAGCTCAGGGACAGCACCCAAACCCGGAGTTCAAGCCCCATAACCAACAAAAAATGTGTCTTCTTATAGTGATAGTGCTCCATATTGAGAGGTGAAATCCTGTAGTTGAACTTGTGTCATGATGTTATAGATGAACTGAAGCACCAAGGGAAATGTTATAACCGTAAGGATAAGCTTGGACATGTTCCCATCCAACCAGCCTTCTGGAAAGCTGACTTGGAGGCTCTTGATTATGGTCCTATTGTCATTCCAAGAAATTGCCTAGTTGACCCCTGGACCAATAGGCCTTTTGTCTTTGGGTTCATCTAAACAAGTTCCTGCCCATAATTCAAACCAACCAATAGATCTTAAGGGAGGACTCCAACTGAGGGAGCCAAAATGGGCTTTCCATCCTGCCACTTGCTCTTTCAAGCGGCCTTTGCTTTCAGTTTGCAACAAATTCTTTGTTTGGAAAGAAAAACGGATGAGCTTGAAATGAACGTACAATTATTCTAAAGAAGTTTGAAGTGATTAGTGTGAAACTCCTCAGCATTTTCACATGAGTAGATGGTGCTCATTTGAAACATGTAATTTAAAAAATTCACCCAAAACTCAATAGTGAGAAAGTATAATTGGTAGTCAATAATGATATTTTGTGTACAGCTATATTATTTGTCTAATTATTTACAGACCTCTTATTCATAAGTGAAATGCCATAAAATAAATAGGTAATAAGCCTTGTTCACTGCTGTGAACATCAAAATATAATTGCAAAACATAATGAGATGTCACTGAAGACTCTGTAAGCAAATAGAGCTTCTTAAGGAACAGTTCTGGAAAACAGATGTGAAAAATACATTTAATGATTTTACTAACTTGTTACATGAAACGAATAGCAACCATAATTGACTTGGGATGGTCTCTCTATGGAAGTACTATTTATGATTTCAGGCATTCATTAGGGGGTCTTAGAATGTATCCTCTCTGTGGATAAGTGGGGAATTCCTGTGTTTCTAACTGCAAATGACATAAATATAAAACCTAGTAACCCACTAAAAATGGGATAAAGGGATCCAAAACCAAAATAGGAGGAACACAGACTCCATCTACATATGGCAGGTGATATGGATTCATCTCACAAGCAACATCTAGAGAAAGAAACTACTGCCAATAAAACCATACCTAAAGTAGTATACAGCTAGCCAGGCACCATTGGCTCACGCCTGTAATCCTAGTTACTCAGGAGGCTGAGATCTGAGGATTTAGGTTTAAAGCCAGCCTGGGCAGGAAAGTCCATGGGACTCTTATCTCCAATTAACCATCAGAAAACTGAAAGTTTGCTGTGGCTCAAGTGGTAGAGCATTCGCCTTGAGCTGAAGAGCTCAGGGACAGCGCCCAGGCTCACAGTTCAAGCTCCATGACTGACCGAAAAAAAAAGAAAAAAGTAGTATACCCTGTATGTCCTCATGTAATGCATGTAAGGCTATTTATGTACAATTCAAAACCAGGACCAAGTTAATCTATTCTATTACAAATCAGGGTAGTGGGTGCCATGTGGAAGTGAAGTGGAAAGAGGCCCAATAGTAGTTTGAGGGCTCCTGGTTATGTACTGTTATGTACTGTTGTTCCATGAGTGCTAGTTACAAAGATGGCCCATGTTGTGATAACTCCTCAAGCTATGCACTTAGGATACATATGCACTGAAATATGTTTATTTTAATGAATATTTCAAAAGCCAACACAAGGGGCTTATTAGTTAAACTAAAATGGTCTTCACTTTTAAGTACAACTTCTGGTGGCTGAGTGATAGGAGGCCTCCAGCATTACATAAAGCCATAGTTCAAAATGCGTGGATTTGCCATTAATCTGTATATTCATCTGAAGGTTTGTGCTTCCAACAAATTCCATTGTTAATTTTTTTTGTCAGTCATGGGGCTTGTAACTAGGACCTGGGGCACTGTCCCTGACCTTCTTTGTGTTCAAGGATAGCACTCCACCACTTTCAGCCAGAGCTCCACTTGCAGTTGTCTGGTGATTAATTGGAGCAAAGAGTCTCACAGAGTTTCCTGCCCAGACTGTCTTTGAACCATGATCCTCACATCTCAGCCTCCTGAGTAGCTAGGATGACAGCCATGAGCCACAAGTAGCCAGCTCCATTGTTAATTTTTTAAAATGTATGGAACAAAGTATGAAATCAGAGAAAATCCCTAAAGTTTTCCAGTATCTAACATATACAATTGATAGGACTTGAGTGAGACCAGCAAAAAACACTGCCTCAGCATGCTCAGAGGGTCTGATAAACTCCAGCTTCATTTTTTCTCCAAGTGGGCCATTCCATAAAACATGATATATTTTTCACTTGCATTAAGCATTAATATTTTCATGCTTGGGTTTAACAATATTAATATTTTATCATTTAATTATATATTATTAATATATCAATCTAATATATTATATAGCATGTCATATACAATATCTTTTATATTATATTAGATATTATATTAGATAATTTGTGTTTAAATTTAATAACTTATGTTCCAATGCTGTATATTAAACACTAAATAATGTTACATATTAATATTTAATATTTGATTTTAATTTTTATTAATATTAAAGTTTAAATTAAACATAATTAATATTAAAGTTACCACCACATTTGAAACAAAATAATTCCCTCAAATTAGTAATTCTGACAAGTATACATCTTGTCCTTCACATGTAATTACTTATATTTCATTAATTTAATTTTACTAATTTCAAAGTTATTCAAATCTGTTCATTTTTATGTTGGAGGCTATTCAAAGGTGATTGCACGTAATCCTCTCTGTGCTTTAGAACTCTTCCTTACTGCTTAACAACACTTGCAAGGACAGTACTGCTGCTAAGTACATAAGGTCCTTCTAGTTCACCAAACTTTGCAATCTTTTATGCTCAAAACATAAAAATGAACATGATGACTTTGTTCCCTATTCTTTCCACTAATTGTTGATGGGTGCTTATTACATCACGGCTACCTCCAAGATTCCATAAAGAATGTCGAAAATTTTCTAAGTAATTCTGCAGCTAGGTGTCAAAAAGAAAAATAATAGTACTGTGGTCATGGTGTACCCAAAGTAGAAAGTGGTGCTTGCCGTATTTGAAATTTGAAGTTTGGGAAAGTAATAAACTGCATATATAAAAAAGATAAAGGGATGTACATGTACAGGATAAAAGAAAAGAGGTTCTCCCACCATCAATGATAAGCCTGCAAAAAGAGGTCAAAAAATTACTTTTCCAGTAAAATACTATAAATGGAATGATAAAGAACACAAAATAAACTCCGTAAGAGTGTGGATTAAAAGAAACTAATGAGGGACTGGGAAGGTGGCTCAGTGGTAGAGCGCTTGTCTTGCATGCATGAGGCCCTGGGTTTGATTCCTCAGCACCACATAAGCAGAAAAAGCTGGAAGTGGTGCTGTGGCTCAAGTGGTAGAGCACTAGCCTTGAGCTGAAGAGCTGAGGAACAGCGCCCAGGCCCAGAGTTCAGGCCCTATGATAGACAAAAGAAAAAGAAAAAAATGGCTGGGAAGGTGGCTCAGTGGTAGAGCGCTTGCCTTGCATGCATGAGGCCCTGGGTTCCATTCCTCAGCACCACATAAGCAGGAAAAAAAAGCCAGAAGTGGCGCTGTGGCTCAAGTGGTAGAGTGCTAGCCTTGAGCTGAAGAGCTGAGGGACAGTGCCCAGGCCCAGAGTTCAGGCCCCATGACCAGACCCAAAAAGAAAAAAAAAAAAAAAGAAAAGAAAGAAAAAAAAGAATGAAACCAATGAGAGGCGTGGTGCCAGCAGCTCAAGCCTGTGATCCTAGCTATTCAAGAAGCTGAAATCTGAGGTTTGAGGTTCAAAGCCAGCCCAGGCAGGAAAGCCCATGAGACTCTTATCTCCAATAAACCACCAGAAAACTGGGAGTGGCACTGTGGCTCAAGTGGTAGAGCACTAGCCTTGAGCTGAAAAGCTGAGGGACAGCACCCAGGCCCAGAGTTCAAGCCCCATGACCAACAAAAAAAAAATGAGGAAGTTTTAGAAAAATGTGTAATCCATGTGAGCACCGTTATATATTACAGACTGTGATAGACAATTTTCTCCAGGAAAGTTAGAATGAACTTGTGACTTTAAATGAGCATCATTATTCCACAATACTGTGAATTTCCGGAAATTATGTAATCACTTAATCAAAACAAAAAAAAAAAAGAACCTCGGGGAAGGGAGGGAGGGAGGGGATGGTAGGGGGAAAACAATGGAGGGGGTAACAATGTTCAAGAGGAAGTGTACTCATTACCTCACTCATGTAACTGTAACCCTCTGTATAGTATCTTTACAATAAAAAAAAATTAAAAAAATATGTAATCTATAATGCACATCCTGCTTGAGGTTCCATAATCATTGTAAATATTTCTGGGAAATGCATGTGTGCCCTCAGGCCTGGAGTTCTACCATGGAAATACTACCTCAACCCTGGAAGGAATTTGGGTCAGCTTCAGTATACTGGCTACAGGTGATCTGTCTTTTAATGCCTTAAATTGAAGAATGAATTGAAGAGAGATTTTGTAGGTAATGGGATTTTCTCTCTCTAGCTAATAAATTTAAGATCCATGGAGGACATGACTTGGGTCAATACTACAGGTTGGTTCAACCATGCCCCATAGACTCCTACCAATAATATTATTGTAAAGAGATTGTATCCAAAGGGCCTAGGAAAAGGTAGTTCAAACAATAAAATGAACATTGCAGGTCTGAGACTTGTTTTTAATAGGATCTGCTTGCGAGTTTGGCTCCTGGCATATACTTGGGAAATTGGCATTTTTATCATTCGTTGAATGATAAGGCTGCTTTGCTATACCAACACTTGTACTGTGTGATTTATGAGGAAAACTTACCTTCCTTTGGAGAGAATTTTCTTTGCAGTTCCTAGGCAGAGGGTGCCTATGTAACTAGGTCCAATAAAACCCTTGGATGGTAGGTCTTTAGCAAGTTCCCCTGGGAAGAAACATATAAGTTTTTGTTTTGTTTTGTTTTTTACATTCCAATTTTTATTTGGTATTTCAAATGTAAAAAAGAAAAGTCAAGATTCTTCAACCAGTTAAAATGAGACCATCTCAAAATGAGACCAGGCAAAGTAATTGACAATGTGTGTACAACAATCATTTCTCCCCTCCAGTTTTGCTGAAGAATACAACCGGAAATTGGATGGCATGAGCTTGCGAGAAACAACATATTGTTTTTTTGTTTTGTTTTGTAGGTTGTGGGGCTTGAACTCTGGACCTGGACATTGTCCCTCAGCTCTTCAACTCAAGGAGAGTGCTCTACTACTTGAGCCACAGCATCACTTCCTGTTTTCTGGTGGTTTACTGGAGATAAGAGTTTCACCGGCTTTCCTGCCTGGGCTGGCTTTGAAGCATGATCCTCAGCTCTGTCTCCTGAGTAGCTAGGATTATAGGCGTGAGCCACCAGCACCCAGCTACATATAGTTTTTTATATATGTGTTGGTAATAAGATTTGAACTCAGAACTCTTGCTTAGCTTTTTGACCTCTTCTCAAGGCTAGCATTCTACCCACTTCAGCCATGGCTGCACTTGCAGCTTTTTGCTGTTTAATTGGAGTTAAGAGTCTCACAGACTTTTCTTCTCACAGGTTGCATTTGAACGGAGATTCAGGCCTTAGACTCCTGAGAAGCTAGGGTTACAGCTATGAGCCACCAGTGCGTGTCAATGCACGATCTATTACTTCAGTTTTCAGAGAAAGGAGCACACTCAGTTCCCTATGGAAAGGATACAGCCCAGGACAACTTTGCATAAGTTTCCTCCTGGCTCCATCTGTCTCTTTTGCCCATGTTTATCCTGTTATGTATCCTTTCTCTGTAATAAACTCTAGTCATGTACATAAATACACTTAGCCCTACAAGCCCACCTCATGAATTACTAATGCTTGGCACTACCAATTCATTTTCCAAGAAATAAAAACATACTCATTATACACTTATTGCTGTATGTTTCATTAATGACTGCTGCAGATTCTTTGTGATCGAATGTAGCAGAGTTAACAAGCAGCTTAGTGTAATATATACATAATTATACAGTTTATCCTTACACGTAAAATTCAAGATGAAAATGTATACAGAATCATTTCCTCGGTCATCCACTATCACCTTTATAGTAATAGTTAACTACTGAAATAAGATGGGTTTATAGAACAGAAGAGAATAATGTACTACGCTACCACCTCAGTTATTCAAAATGTCATCAGGGAGAAAAATGAGGGTGTAATAAAAAGAATTATTCATAGTAAGAAGTGGAAGAGAGAGAACAAACCATTTGTAGCACTCTAAGCCCTAAAAATATAACCTTGGCTAAAGCTGCAAAAACTTTAATCATTAAATAGAACCAGATCTTTTAGATATCTAAATATCAAATCAGTCGTTAACTCACTATTGTGCAGTAATTATAGTAGCCAGCCAGAGAGAAGTTGTTCTGCTTAAATTTTCCATCACAGTGGCATTAGCTTGATAACTACATCAAAGTCAAAATATGTCATTAGAAAAATATAATATAAAAACCGATCCGAAGTTGTAGAAATCATTCAGTGAATCATTTATTTCAATTCCTTTTTAAACACACACACTTCTTATTTCAGTTGGAAAGATTAAGATGCAAAGCTTAGTCTCTGTTGTTTTTACCTCAGCACACAAATGAATGTAGCACAGCAAAACTATAGCTTCTGGACAGCTAATCAAAAGTATTATAAAGACTAAAACCAGAGGCCAAATATACCATATAGCTGATGAGACCTAAAAACAAAAAAATGAGAGTTTTAAAACAAACTTAATAGCATGTACTGGAAGATCAGCCCAAATTTGTCCAACACTGTCACATACTTCACTAAGTCCTTTTCCTTAAACCTTTAACTCTTTATTCCAAAGTTCCATCAATCTCATCAAGTATCAATATTATTCCCTTACCACATAGTATCAGATTTCAGTCATATTGTGTCTAGTCAGGACTGGTGCTGCGATTTACCCATATTTTTCTGGTCATATGATTAAGTTCTCACTTGAGCCTCATCAATCTCTCTCCAATTTTCCCTATACACATTTAAAAAATAGACTTTCCATAAGCAGAAATATCAACAACTACGTTATACAACAGAACATAAGAGAATCAAATTCCATTTCCTTTGGAAGCTCCAGGGACATTCAGCCTCTCCAAATTTGTCTTCATAGCATGGCATACTCTCTTAAATATATATATATATATATATATATATATATATATATATATATATATATATATATACATATTTTTTTTTTTTGTCAGTCGTGGGGCTTGAACTCTGGGCCTGGGCACTGTCCCTCAGCTCTTCAGCTCAAGGCAATTTCTCTACCACTTGAGCCCCAGTAGCACTTCCAATTTTCTAGTGGTTTATTGGAGATAAAAGTCTCACAGACTTTCCTGCCCAGGCTGGCTTTGAACCATGATTCTCAGATCTCAGCCTCCTGAATAGCTAGGATTACCAGCACCTGGCAATATATTTTTTATGTGTCAATTTAGGGGCTTTTTTTGTTCAAGGCTAGAGCTCTGTCCCTTAAGCCACACTTCCACTTCCAGCTTTTTGTTAGTTCATTGGAGAAAAGAGTCTCATGGATTTTCCTACCTGGATTAGCTTCAAACCACAATCCTAAGATCTCAGACTCCTGAGTAGCTAGTATTAAAGGTATGAGCCACCGGCAGCTGGCTTTAAATATTCCCTTAAACATGAACCCTAAAAAAAAATCTGTGTGCAGACTTCATTGGGGTCAAACTCCAAAAGAACAACACAATCCCCTTTGTTATTTCAATGCTGATGACTCAGTTGAGGTGAGTAACATACATTTAAAAAGCCATCTGCAGAGAAGAAACTGATGAACTAATCAATACCTCATTTCTAAGTATCATAAAAAATCTATACCTAGGTGTGAGGATAAGGGAGAGTGTTAGAAAGAATCACCTCTGTTGGTAATAAATATATACAAAGTTATCCACAACAAGACTTTTGTGTAAACATATATAATGTCCACACATTTTCACAAAACAAAGACTATTCATCTAAAGGTCCTTTTAGTTTTTATTTTAAAATTACTTTCCCATCAAAAACATCTGGAAAAGATGGTTACTGTAATCTATTCTGCAGCATGTTAAATATTTAGTTGCTGACAAGGTAACAGATTTTATTGTTTATCTTGCAAACAAATTTGTCTTAAGACTAGTTAAGTAGTGAGTCTTTAATAGACGTGATCACACCACATTTGAAGACTTGAAGGTTTTGTTTGAAAGATTGTTTTGGCACCAAATTGTTAGGAAAACACACTGTGGGCTACTGCTTTTCACTTTATAATCTTTCATCCATCTCCAAAATTCCCTCCATAGTAACACCATAATTGGCCAGCTCTAAAACCATAATGCAGCCAAAAATCAGGAAGTAAGGAAAGGGGGAATGGCAGAGTAACTGCAAGTGCCGTCACAAAGCTAGGGCACTAAAACTACTGGATTTTCATCTAAGAGCACTATTTCTTATTTTATATGGAGTTCTATCTGATTATTTGAATTCTAAAAGCACAATGAATTAAAAGTGGCAAACAAAAAGGTATATGGAATTAAGAGAAAACAAGGGAAGAGGTGACACTGTCCAAAAAGAAATGTACTCATTATCATTACCTGACTTATGTAAATGTAACCCCCTGTACATCACCTTTACAATAACATTTTTTTATTTTTTTTACTTTTTGTCAGTCCTGGGGCTTGAACTCAAGGCCTGGGCACTGTTCCTGAGCTTTTTTTTGCTCAAGGCTAGCACTCTACCACTTGAGCCACAGCGCCACTTCTGACTTTTTCTGTGTATGTATGTGGTACTGAGGAATCAAACCCAGGGCTTCATGCATGCTAGGCAAGCACTCAACCACTAAGCCACCTTCCAGCTCCAATAACATTCTTTAAAAAAAAAAAAGGTATATGGAGCAGGCATTCTGATATTAGGACTAATAACTGACCAGAATAAGACAGAATACCATTACTTACAGCTCAATGTACATGAAGGCCCAAGTCAATGGTCTTCAGATTGTTTTTGTTAGAATTCTAGATGAAATTTCCCATGGAAGGCCAATAGGCAAAAGGGAGAAAAAAATCAGAAGCACATCTTCTCATCATTAGGTACCTCCCACCCAAGGAATCCCATACTTCTAGCTTCCAAAAAGACACTGTTAGAAACTCACTTCTCTAAGTCATCTGGAAAGGCTTAACAAGAAGTTATTAATTTTTAAGAAGGAAATCTTTATAGAGATTTCCATCAAAAAGTCACTTTTTATAGTTAGGCATTAAATCTCAGTTCCCCAGGAAATTCCTCTGGGTCATATTGCGATAGCATGATATATCCAGGATAAATCCTGGATAAAGTCTGTGAGGGAGAACGAGGTAATGAAAGTACTATAATAACAAAATTTAACCTCCTTGGACTAAAGGAAAGTTAATACTTTAAAACTAAAACTTTGGAGCGGGGTTCCGGTAGCTTTAATCTATGAGACTCTTATCTCCAATTAACCACAAAACCAGAAGTGGAGCTATGGCTCAAATTGTAGAGTGCAAACTTTGATCAATAAAAACCAGGGATAGTACCCAGGGTCAGAGTTCAAGCCCCAGGACTAACAAAAAAAAAAAAAAAAACTAAAACTTTGGGAGCAAAACGTATTGCTCAGTGAAAAGTATATGATTAGTATGTTCAAGGCTCTACATTCAAATTATGGTATGATAAAAAAATAATATTTGCAGTTGGGTGTTGATGGTTGATACATGTAATCCTAGCTATTCAGGAGGCTGAGATGTGAGGATCATGTTTTAAAGTCAACCTCTGCAGGAAAGACTGTGAGACTCATCTACAATTAACTACCAGAAAACCAGAAGTAGAGCTGTGGTTCAAAGTGGGAGAGCACTAGCCTTGAGCAGAAAGAAGCTCAGGGGCAGCTCCCAGGCCATGGGTTCAAGCCCCATGACTGACAAAAAGAAGAAAACTTGCCCTTGTACTATTAGTATGTGCCAATAGAAACTTCTGAACTCCTTCCTTTTAGAGCTTTATAAAATATATAATAAATTGTTGTAAATTCTAACCACCTTCTATGCTACAGAACTCTAGGACTTTTTCCTAACTTAACTATATTATCCATCATCTGACCTCCTTGATTTCATTATTAAACATTACATACAAGTACTGAATTACTGCCCCATAAATATCTGTAGTTATTATGCTCACTGAAAATTTTTAAATCGAGCCAGGTGCCAGTGACTCACACCTGTAATTCTAGCTACTTAGGACACTGATATCTGAAGGTCATGGTTTGAAGCCAGCTGGTACAAGAAAGTTCATGAGACTCATCTCTAATTAACTACCAAAAGATAGAAGCTGGAAATGGATCTGTGGCTCAAGTGGTAGAACACTAGCCTTAAGCACAACATTTCAAGGATAGCTCCCCGGCCCTGACTACAAGCCCCATGACTGGCACTAAAACTAATAATAATCACCATCATCATCATTATCTTAACAACATATGTTATTTATTATGTGTCAATCTTATTAAAGTTGTGACCCATATAAAAATTACTGATCAGATATTTTAGTTTTTTTGTATTTTGAATATAACAAAGGTATTTTTTATTTTTTTTTAATTTTTTTATTTTAATTATAAAGGTGATGTACAGAGGGGTTACAGTTACACAAGTCAGGTAACATGTCCATTTCTTTTTGGAAAATGTTTTACATTATTTTTGGTTTTGTTCTAAGTATTAAAATTCCAGTATGTATTTCATACTAATATCTGTGAGAAGTAGCCATATTTCTGGTGCTAAATAGCCACATGTGACTAATGTCAACCATACTAGATGGCACACAGCTAGACACTGATAAGGATATTTATCCTTTCTTATATATTCTAAGGAGAGTCTCGATAAGATTTGCTACTGCCTATTCTAGTAGGTAATAATATGTAATGTCAAAAAGTTCTGAGAATTTGCATCAGAATTTTTGTCTCTTAGAATTTGGCTTTTTTTGTTTTGTTTTTGTTGTTGTTGCTGGTTGTGGGGCCTGAACTCTGGGCCTGGGCGCTGTCCCTCAGCTCTTCAGCTCAAGGCTAGTGCTCTACCACTTGAGCTACAACACCACTTCCAGCTTTTACTGTTTATGTGGTGCTGAGGAATTGAACCCTGGGCCTCATGCATTCGAGGAAAGCACTCTACCACTGAGCCACCTTCCCAGCCCCTCAACAGTTTTCTAAAATGTCTTTTTTCTGCTTTCAATGGAACTCCACTTTGTCTTGTCTTTTCAGAGATTCCTACTGCAATCCTATACTAGAATCTTAAATGTTCTTCTTGCATGGTGACCTCATTTTTTCTTTTGCTTCATTTTTCTTACATGTGGAATAGGCTAACTTTAAATCTATAAAATGAAAAGCCTCATTTATCAGACTCTGTGTTGGCTTTCTTCCCTCTTATTGCTTTTCTAAGTTAGTTGATATCAGCCTTCCTATGAAATATCCATCAGAGATAAAAGGCAATGGAAATAATCTATACTGTGGGAAATACTTTCACTAATATCTTTAAGAGTGTTATTGTCCTTTATTTACTTTGTAGCTTTAATTCCAAAGTGATTATTCTCTGTAGTTTTCAAATGGTACTTTTAGTAATATATATTGTATATATCATACATATACACAGTATATACATATACTATATATATACGATATATATATATATACATATGTTAGCCATCATTCATTTGTCAAAAGCACTATTTTAAAGTTTTCCTTTTCCTTGTTTCCAAAGTATATGCCTAAAATTGTTAATGGTATCAAAAATCCACATCAAATTACAAGGTTACTTGTCAGATTACCAAAGGAGGCATCAACTGATGATACTTCCATCCAAAGCATTAGATTCATAATGAAGAAGTCAGCAAAGACAATTTTAAAGGGGAGAACATTATTAGAAAACAATATACTTCCATGAAAACGTTATAATCATATTTGATATGAACATCATAATATTCTTTTGGTGGGCAGAATATAATGAATTGCAAGGTTAAACCCTAGATGAGTAGTAAATCACAGTGCATAAACCAGCCAGTGATTTGAGGCTCATACTTCATAGTAATTTGTTATAGGATTGAATTTACACATCTTACTTACTTTTGCACCATCAGAGTCTAGTGCAAAACAAATGCGCTGTGGAGTGGTATGCCATGGAAAAACCCAACAAGCAAAACAATCCAGAAATGACATAGATAAAAAGTTTTATATCCTAGGCAGAAATGGGCCAGCCTAAGAACAGCCAGGCACCGGAGGCTCACACCTGTAATCCTAGCTACTCAGGCGACTGAAATCTGAGGATGGCGGTTCAAAGCCAATCTGGGCAGGGAAGTCCATGAGACTCTTATCTCCAATAAACCACCAGAAAACCGGAAGTGGCCCTGTGGCTCAAGCGGAAGTGTTCTTGCATTGAGCTGAAGAGCTGAGGGATAGCGCCCAGGCCCAGAGTTCAAGCCCCACAACCAACAAAAGAGAGAGAGAGAGAGAGAGAGAGAGAGAGAGAGAGAGAGAGAGAGAGAGAGGTAGGACTAAGGGGAGAGGGCAAGTGGATGAACAGAAGAAGGGGAATGAATGTAATTATAAAACTCAATGTATAACCTACAAAATGAAGAATGGTGAGGGAAGGGGCAGGTTGGGAAGGATGGGTGAGAATGTTGAAGGAGGTGACACTGACCAAGGTGCACTGTATTCATAACCTGCGCTGTTAAATGGCAAATCCTTTATACAATTACTTAAAGATAATAAAAAATGTATTTTAAAAACGAATTCTAAAAGGACATGAATGCACAAGTTGGGGTGATCTGGAAGTGAAGATAACAGGAACATATTTTAGAACTAGATGACAGTTAGACAAATAGTAATAGAAGTACAATTGAGAGAACCTGCATCCCAATTCATCATCAGGAAAAGCTGAGAGGCAACTAAACACATAGCAGAGAACTAAAAGGCTCAGGAATTTGTCGAAGCCAGGTCCCTCTGTAAGTACACATAAACTAGGAGGGCTGCTTGAAAGTCAGCCTAAGAAGCTGATAGACCTACAAATTGTCTCTTCTACTCAGCAAACCCCAATAACTTCCCTTCCATGACCCCAGCAGAAGACTGGAGTTTATTCTCTTGAGGAAGATCCTTGAAACTCAGAAGAAAACTTTAGAAAAGAAAATCTATCATTGGGATCCTCAGAGAGATTAGAGGAGATATTGCAACCATAAAACAAAAAGAGGAAATTTTAAGGACTATTGAGAAAGTAAAAGAGCTCCTGGGAATTAAAAATATGACAAGACGAATTAAAACTTCAATAAAAGGGCTGGGAGACTGAGCTGATAAAATGTCTTAGAAAGCAACATAGGAAAAGAGAAAAGAAATGGAAAATAAGCAAAAGAAAAACATGCATACAGGAAAATTAGATGAGTGACCCAGATATTGGGGGAAAAAATAATGGCAAATGATAGAGCACTTTATTAACTAACACCTTTTAAGGAAATTCAGTACTTTGTTCAAGGTTGGACAACAGGTAAGAGACAAAACTAAGATTCTAACTCAGGTATAAGTGGTTTGTAAAAGAAAGTAAGAAAGTATCCCCATTCCACTGTGCTACATTCAAGCCTCCATCATGAGACAACTATTCCTAAATTGTCCCCATGAACCAGAGAGAAGCAAAGTATTAGTAGCCGCACCATGATTCCCGAGGGTAAACTTTGAGGTCCACTGTTAAGGGAATCTCTCTTAGTTTGAAGTTCTTTCAAGGTCAATTCCAACAGACTAGAATTCCCATGCCACCTTCCTAGCTGCTATCTCCTCTTGATTTTGTATTTAGGAACAATGCTTTGGACGCTTTCTCTTTTCTCATTATAAGTCATTCCATCTTTTCGGAACCAAGTTCAGACACTTTTTCTTTCATTTTTCTACTTCTGCTTAACCTTTCCCCCTGGTGCTTATGATGTCTTCTGTCTATTGACCTCTTGTTTTTCAACAGTTACATCTACTCTGCTCTTTAAAAGCTCCAACTTTGTTCCAACTCCTTTCGAACAACAAAACCTCCACCTTATGCCTTGTAAGGTTCTAGCATCTTAATAAGGGAGTCTCGTTTCCCATGATTTAACCATACTCTTCAAAATGTTTTTAATACTTTTCTGCTCTACTGAATTTGTTTAGCCACAATATTCCCCTGCCAAATTTCTTACTTTTGAGAGATTCATTTCAGCTGTTATCATTCCTTAGCCAGAAAAATTACTTCTCACTTGACAAATCATAACCTCCCTTCTTATACATAAACTCAATTAACCCGTCTCAACAATTTCCCTTTTGGAAGTATGCTCTAGAATGTTAATATGTGTTTAACAAATCTGTAACCATCCTTCAACATCATGATTCTACATTCTAAATATTTCTGCCTGTGTTAATCTCAAATTATTTCTAGACCTTTTCATAGAATCTTAAGCAAAAAAAAAAACTAGAAGAGAACTTAAGAGGTCACCTGGGTCCAATCTTCTATCTGAAACATTTATTCGTACATTCATCAAACATTTATTGAGTACTTATGTGCTAAGCCCTAATGTTCAAAGATAAATAAAACAAAAATCATTGCTCTGCACAGGTATAATCAAGTGGAAGCCAGATATAAACAAATAAATTACAGGACCACGTGGGAAATAGTATAGCAGAATAAGGAACAAAGAGCAGTAAGAACCCAGAAGAAAAAAAGAGTGACCAAGACATGTTTTCTAGCTCACAAAAAAAAAGGGAGTAGCAATGCTTGACAAGAAATACACTCATAGCCCGGCGCTGGTGGCTCACGCCTGTAATCCTAGCTACTCAGGAGGCTGAGATCTGAGGATCGAGGTTCAAAGCCAGCCCGGGCAGGAGAGACCGTGAGACTCCTATCTCCAATAAACCACCAGAAAACCGGAAGTGGCGCTGTAGCTCAAGTGGTAGAGCGCTCGCCTTGAGCTGAAGAGCTGAGGGTCAGCACCCAGGCCCAGAGTTCAAGCCCTGCCACCGACCAAAAAAAAAAAAGAAATACACTCATTACCTTACTCATGTAACTGCAACCCCTCTGTACAACATCTTTACAATAAAATAAAATTTTAAAACATTTTCACAAATCATTAGTTGACTTATTGACTTATTTCTCTAAACAAGTCTGTGGTATAAGCATTATGGACCAGGAAATGGGCAATCAGAAATGTGATGAGACTTATTCAAAGTTGCTCACCTAATACTGATGACAGAATTCCAACTTTCTTCTCCCAACTCACGCCTGTAATACTAGCTACTCAAGAGACTGAGATCTGAGGATCATGGTTCAAAGCCAGCCTAGACAGGAAAGTCCATGAGATTCTTACCTCAAATTAACCACCAAAAAGACAAAAATGGGGCTGTAGCTCAAGTGGTACAGTGACAGCCTTGAATGAAAAAGCTAGTAAAGACTAGTGATCAGGCCCTGAGATAAAGCCCTAGTACTGGAACACACACACACACACACACACACACACACACACACACACACACACACACACACACACACACACACACACACACACACACACACAAAAGTCTCAGTACATGCCCATCAAAATATTCTTCCTCTTCCCTTTCCTAACAGTCTTTTTCTTTTGTGGTGCTGAGGGTTAAACCCAAGACTGGGGTGTGCTAGGCAAAACATTCAACCACTGAAGCATATCCTTAACTTAGTGCCCTCCTTGTCACTGTTGGGAGTTACACAGAAGAAAATATCTTGTTTAAAAACCTTACTATATTCATATTCTTTAGGAGAACAAATATATTCAGTAATCTTATAGTTTTTCTACCTAAATCTAGATTCACTTATAAGGTGTAAGGCACTGAAATTTTCTTTAAATCTACCAAATGTTGAGACATAAGAATCTTAGCATCTTGGGGCTGGGAAGGTGGCTCAGTGGTAGAGCGCTTGCCTTGCATGCCTGAGGCCCTGGATCCGATTCCTCAGCACCACATAAGCAAAAAGAAAAAAGCTGGAAGTGGCGCTGTGGCTCAAGTGGTAGAGTGCTAACCTTGAGCTGAAGAGCTGAGGGACAGCGCCCAGGCCCAGAGTTCAGGCCCCACGACCGGACCCCCCCCTAAAAAAAAGAATCTTAGTATCTTATGCCTCTATCATAATCCATATACGATTTATGCTTTTGAAATTGTACTATTTATACTTTTGAAATTGAATTGGGAACACAAATCTGTCTTTCATTGTTCAATTATTTACATTATTCAATCATGCAGTTAACATTGATTGCACTTATTTCATTCTCATGGGTTGTATAACCTGGAAAGAGAGCAAAGACCTATGACAAATAACTGAAACCAAAGGAAGACTGTGCACATGTGTTGTAATCATGATAACAGATATTGTAAAAGTTGAGGACACTGAAATGGTAGTATTTGAGCTGGGATTTAAAGAATGAGTAGAAATTTGGTGGAGGGAAATTGAGGAGAATAAATTATAAATAGATGGAACAGCAGAGGAAAGGCATGGTGAAATATTAACTAATGACCACAGCTACTTTTGATTCAACACTTGCATTCATTATGTTGCTTAATCTTCATAGCAATCCTATGAGATGAATAATACCAACATTATAGTACTACAGATGAGGAAACCTAACCTTAGAGAAATTAAAACACTTAACCAGATTCCAATGGATATTATTTGTTTGAATTTTTGATTAGGTTAAACTGCATAATGAAACAATTACAAATCTATGTTGATGGACCTACAATGTTTAACAATGAAATTAGCATGAAAACAGCAACACAAAGGATAGGGGAAGGAAAAGGGATACATATAAGCAAGAGTTTTGTATCATTTTGTTTGTTCGTTTGTAGTTAGAATTTGAACTCAGATTTGTGCTCATCAGGCAAGCACTCTATCCCTAGGCCATGTCTCCAGCCCCCTAGTTTGTATATATTTAATATTGTAATATAGTTCTTTAGTTCAGATTAATACTAGCTGAATTAAACTGTCAAGATATTGTTATCTATAAACAACCACTAAGAAAATAGCTCAAAAATAGTAAATAAATGACAAGGGGGAAAGTGCACTAGAAAATGTATAACAGAAAAGAAGGGAGAAACAGAGGAATAGAAAAACCAAAATGATACAAGATATAGAATGAAAATAGTTTTCCAACACAAGGATTGATGATTATGTTGCATATAAATGGAGGTCACCATGTAAAAACAGAATATGCACACAAAAGAAAGGAAAGAAGAAGAAGAATGAGGGGGGCTGGGAAGGTGTCTCAGTGGTAGAGCGCTTGCCTTGCATGCCTGAGGCCCTGGGTTTGATTCCTCAGCACCACATAAGCAAAAAGAAAAAAAGCCAGAAGTGGCGCTGTGGCTCAAGTGGTAGAGTGCTAGCCTTGAGCTGAAGAGCTGAGGGACAGCGCCCAGGCCCAGAGTTCAGGCCCCACGACAGGATCAAAAAAAAGAATGATGTTCAAGCAGGGCACCAGTGGCTCACGCCTATAATCCTAGCTACTCAGGAGGCTGAGATCTGAGAATCATGGTTCAAAGCCAGCCCAGGCAGCAAAGTCTGTGAGACTCTTATCTCCAATAAACCACTAGAAAACCGGAAGTGGTGCTGTGGCTCAAGCGGCAGAGAGCTCGCCTTGAGCTGAAGAGTGCAGGGACAGTGACCAAGCCCAGAGTTCAAGACCTACTACTGACAAAAAAAAAATGATCTTCAAGTATAGGGATATAGCTGAGTAGCGCTATAGTTCTTGTTTAGTATATCTTGTATGGGGATGGATGCCATCTTCAGCTCAAGAAAAACCATGTTTAGACCAGAGTCCCAAACTGCTAGTATTGAAGAAAATGGAGGTAAACAGGGGGAAACATACAACAGAGGGGCTCATCAGCTGCACTGGACATTGATGGAAATGAACTAAGCAACTCAAGGGCAGCAATGGGAGGGAGGACATGAGAGAGAAAGAGGGAACAGCTGACACTAAACAAAAAGAAAGAAATGTACATATCACCGATGTGGAAGAAATAGTTTTATTTTCAAAGCTCATAGAATTCACAAACCATGATAATGACAATTTGCCTTGTGAAGGTTAAAATGTGCTTGTGACTTTAACTAAGTATCACTATCTCACAATATTGTGAAATTTGTGAAAATTATATAATCATTTAATCACAAAGAAAATTTAATAAAAAGAAAATAGATATTAAAAGATAAAGAGAGATGTCTGGGAATGAAAAACAAATGACCCAGGAACACCAAAGGATGGGCAAGGAGAACAGCAAGTTGTAGTCCAAAGTATCTACTATAAGTAAGTAAACTGATGTATACAAAACTTGACAAAAATGATATTTGTCAAATTATAATTCACAGCTGAGTATTGTCTTCTCACACCTGTAATCCTAGCTCTTCAGAAGGCTGAGATCTGAGGATCATGGTTCAAAGTTAGCCAGGCAGGAAAGTTCATAAAACTCTTATCTCCAATTAAGCATCAAAAAAATCTGTGGGGCTGGGAAGATGGCTCAGTGGTACAGCGCTTGCCTTGCATACCTGAGGCCCTGGGTTCGATTCCTCGGCACCACATAAGAAAAAAGCCGGAAGTGGCGCTGTGGCTCAAGTGGTAGAGCGCTAGCCTTGAGCTGAAGAGCTGAGGGACAGCGCCCAGGCCCAGAGTTCAGGCCCCACGACCGGACCCAAAAACAAACAAACAAACAAAAAAATCTGTGAATGGAAGTGTGGTTCAAGTAGTACAACACTAGCCTTGAGTGCCAAAAACAATCAGGGTATATATGTATATGTATGTATGTATGTATGTATATACATACACATGTATAAACAAACATATATACACATATGTGTATGTATAGATGTATATATGTATATATTACATACAAATATATGTAGTGGGCATAGATTAGGAAATGGGAAGAAAGGTAAGGATTAGTCATGGGGGGATTGATTGGAACACACTCTGTACATGCCTGAAAATATGACAATTAAATCCCCACTTGTATAACTAATATACTAATAAAATATTTTAAAATTTAAAAAAAAATGCCAGGCACTTATGGCTCACACTTATAATCCTAACTACTCAGTAGACTGAGATCTGAGGATCCAGGTTCAAAGCTAGCCTGAGTAGACAAATCCAAGATACTCTTACTTCCAATTACCCAGCAAAAAGTAGGGACTGGAGATATGGTTTAAGTGGAAGAACACCAGCCGTGAGCAAAAAAGCCAAGTGAGGACATGAGGTGCTGAATTCAAGCCCTTCAGAATTATCCCTCGTACAAGGTAAGCTTCATATTAAAATGAGGTACCATTATTGTTATTATTTTTAATTATACCGTAGAATATTTTGTGGTTTTGAAAAGTGAATTTACAATGATCACATGAAAGTTTAAGATTAATATGTAACCACACATTTTTAAATGAATAAAGCTGGAAGAAAATTGTATGCATTACAAGATCATAATGTATATGCATAGAAAAAAGGACACAGAACAGTAAAACATGTTAGCAAGGGTTTTCGTAAAAAGATAGGATTTCAGGTGATTAGTATTTTCATGTTTGTGCCATTCTGCATCTCTAAGTGTCCTACGAAAATAAATATTAACATAGAAAATTCCAGGTTAAATAACAAACTGAATCCAAACACCTCTATTCCTGCTTTCTTTCAAAACCTCAGTAAAACTATTTTTAAAAGGTATTTCTTTTTCAAATCTACACAGACAGGCAGAATGGGACAGCAGGTAATAAGGGGAGGAGGGAAGAAACAGGAAATCATGCAGTCAAGGGGAAAGCTGAGAAAAAAATCAATTTACACTACAGAATCTGCAAAAGGCTGAGAAACTGACAACAGGTATTCAATGTGGAGGAGGCTGCAAGGCAGGAGCAACCACAGGGAGAGAACTTGGAGAGAACCAGATGCCCCTATGGCATCCCTCACTTTAAACTTAGCAAATGTCCCAAGTTTTACCTATCTGGGGTAGAGAATGGTAGACTTAGATAAGGACTACTAGCCATAACCCAGAGATTTCAGTGGCCATAGGCATACTAAATGTCACATGGCAGGATGGCTCTCTTCCCCCTAGATTTCCGAGAATGCTGGTGGACAAGACAGGAGACTGGGACAGATTTCCCTGGGAAGAATGACAAGAGGAAGGAGCATTAAACGCTAGTATAGAGGGCTGGGAATATGGCTTAATGGCAGAGTGCTTGCCTAGCATGCAAGAAGCCCTGGGTTCGATTTCTCAGTACCACATACACAGAAAAAGCTGGAAGTGGTGATGTGGCTCAAATGGTACAACTCTAGCCTTGAGCACAAAGAAGAGGCTCACAGACAGAGCCCAGACCCTAAGTTCAAGCCCTGGACTGACAAAACAAACAACCCTAGTATAATAACATAAGGCGTCGGGGCTGGGAAGGTGGCTCAGTGGTAGAGCGCTTGCCTTGCATGCCTGAGGCCCTGGGTTCGATTCCTCAGCACCACAAAAGCAAAAAAGAAAAAAGCCAGAAGTGGCGCTGTGGCTCAAGTGGTAGAGCGCTAGCCTTGAGCTGAAGAGCTGAGGGACAGAGCCCAGGCCCAGAGTTCAAGCCCCATGACTGTCACCTCTCCCCCACCAAAAAAAAAATCTTCATGACAATAACATAAGGCGTCTCCAAACACCCTGACAATCAAATCAACATACAGTGAAGCTTCACATCTCTGTATCTCCTGACATGCTCATTTGGTATTTTATTCCTACATTTTCAACTATATACATGCATAAAACCAAAAGTTTGTAGACCTGAGGAAAGCCAGAAGACAGAAACCAAAAAAAAGTCAAATTGGAAGAACCCAATCTATGGAGGTAAAACTATACATATCAGTGGTATCTTAAGAAAAATGTAATATGGATTACTCTTACGACACACAGAACAGACACATGTGTACATGTGTGTCCATACATGCCTGGGATGGAATCTACAGCCTCATGCATGGTAGGTAAGTGCTCTACCACTGAGCTATACCTCCATCCCTAACAAGGTGTTTTTTTCCATGTGTTCCTATCCTGCGGCTTGAAGTCAAGGCCTGAGCACCGTCTCTGAGCTTTTTGGCTCAAGGCTCACAGTCTATCACTAGAATCACAGCTCCACTTGTGCCTTTTTGGTAGTTAACTTGGAGATAAGAGTCTCATGGACTTTCCTGCCCAGGTTGGCTTTGTACCACAATCCTCAGATCTCAGCCTCCTAAGTAGTTGGGATTACAGGAGTAAGCCACCAGTGCCCTGCAACAAGATGCTTTTTGAAAGAAACATTCAGAAAACAAAAAAAAAGAGCTCTAGGAAGCTAAAAAAACTCAAGAACAATCATGAAGAAAAGAAATTAAGCAAAAATCAAATTCCTGAGAGTAGAACAAGAAAACAAAGACAGGGCTGGGAAGTTGGCTCAGTGGTAGAAGCGCTTGCCTTGCAAGCCTGAGGCCCTGGGTTCGATTCCTCAGCACCACATAAGCAAAAGGAAAAAAGCCGGAAGTGGTGCTGTGGCTCAAGTGGTAGAGCGCTAGCCTTGAGCTGAAGAGCTGAGGGACAGCGCCCAGGCCCAGAGTTCAGGCCCCACGACTGGACCCAAAAAAAAAAAAAAAAAGAAAAGAAAACAAAGACAAAAGGAAAAATATAAAGAAGCTTATAGGGCAATTAGGAATCTTCACCAAAATATTAGCAAATTGGATATAAAAATATATAAAATCATGGCTAAGTTATTTAGATAAAACATTGTATTTATGTTTATACTGCAATCCAATCTCTGTTGAACCAACTCATGTGATATTAATTTTGAGTTTTTATTCAAAATTTAGTAATAAAAAGCATTGAAATTAGTCCTGGGAATTCAAGGCCAGCCAACAAGAAAAAACAAATCAGCCTAAGGAAATATGATGGTAAGAATGCTTGTCTAGAATACTCAAAGCCTTGGGTTTGAGTCCCAGCACCACACATTTAAAAAAAATGATTCAGTGAGATGCTGGCAGTTCACACCTGAGATCTGAGGATAGTAATTTGAGACCAGCCTGGGCAAGAAAGTCTGTGAGGCTCTTACCTCCTCCAATTAACCATCAAAACACTGGAAGTAGAACTATGGCTCAGGTTGCAGAACACTAGCCTTGAGAACAAAAGCATAGGGACAGTACCCTGGTCCAGAGTTCAAGGGCCAGGATGAGAGTGCACACATGTGCACATGTGTGCGCGTACACAGACACACACAGACACACACAGACACACACACACACACACAAATCAAATCTATGTAATTTGTACAATACAAAAAGCACATTTGTAAAAGAAAACATTAATAAATGGGACTCATTCATGTTAAAAATCTGTTGCTCTGCAAAAGATACTGCCAAGAGATTTAGACAAGCAGAGATAGAATATTGAATCCTAAGACTAACAAAGATTTATATGAATAATATATAAATAGTTCTTAAAATTCAACAAGCACTAAGATAAAGGAATATAGCCTAATGGAAGAGTGCTTTTCGGGCATAAACATGGCTTTAGGTTCAATCCCCAGCATCACCAGGAAGAGGAAAAGGGAAGGGAAAAGCTACAAAGGAAGAAGAAATAGAAGGAGAAGGGAGAGGAGAGAGGAGGGGAAAGGAGGAGAAAGGAAAAGGAAGAAGACAGAGGAAGAGAAAGAAGACAGAGGAGAAAAGGACAATTAGCCAGGTATGGTAGTGAAGGCCTATAATCCCAGCACTTGGGAGGCTAGGCAAGAGGATTCACCTTCCTGGGTTATATAGCAAGACTTTGTCTGGAAAAGAAAAACATAATGAAAAATAAACTTGTTAACCAAAGAAAAGCAAAACATTTCAAAAGACACTTCAAAGATGAGAAATACGTAAGAACACAAAAACATGACCAACATCATCAGTCACTGCAGAAATACAAACTCAAAACACGGTAAAATGCTACTGCATGCCTATCGGAATGAATGAAATAAAAATGAAAAACTGACAATACCAAGTGCTGACAAGGATATGGATAAATCAGAATTCTCATAAATCACTGGAAGGAAGGCACTATGTTACATCTTTGAAATATAAGAAATGCACATTCACATAAAAGCCTGGTGTTATGGCACTGTTTATGCATTACCACCAAAATCTACAAATGATCTAAATGTGTATAATCTAGTGAATATGTACAAACTGTATGTGTATATATAAACTATATAATTGGATATATATACTATACATATAAACTATATGTATACTAGATATAAAGTATATGTATTATACGTATGTACATACATACTCTCTCTACATATAATGAATATTATTCAGCAATATGAAGTAAAATAAACCAGACTGAAGTGAACCTGTATGAGTCACTAAAGGACTTACTTCTATGATACTGTAGAGAAGATAAAACTCTACAGGTAGAAAACAGATGAACAGCTGTTAAGATTTTAGAGTAGGAAGGGGTTAACTACAGATATAGGGGGTGTTTGAGAGATGAAATCTTTCTGTGTCTTTGTTGTGGTAATGGTTTCATGATTATGCACTTGTCAAAACTCAAAACAGTGTACATCAAAAAGAATGGCTTTCTAGACTTGGAGACTTGGCTCAGGTAGTAGGGTGCCTGCCAATGAATGTGAAGGATCAGATAGCAAGTTTGATGACCAGTTTCCAATGACAAACAATTTTAAAAACTAACCTTGGAGGCATGGCTAAGTTGGTAGTGCACCAGCCAATGAGCGAAGGCATTAGGTACCAAGTTTGAGTCCTAGTCTCAGACCTAAAAAAGAAGAATAGATTCTAATGTACACATACACACATATGCATATTCAATACTATTTTTTAAATCCTATGTATGTTTTGCATTGGGTGTTAAGTGCAACGTTATCATTATATAGCAATTTTTTTTTGGGTCCAGTCGTGGGGCCTGAACTCTGGGCCTGGGCGCTGTCCCTCAGCTCTTCAGCTCAAGGCTAGCGCTCTACCACTTGAGCCACAGCACCACTTCCAGCTTTTTTTCTTTTTGCTTATGTGGTGCTGGGGAATCGAACCCAGGGCCTCATGCATGCAAGGCAAGCGCTCTGCCACTGAGCCATCTTCCCAGCCCCCATTTCTTATTTTTCTATTCACCAAACTCACCCCTTTTTTGGTAGCTTAGAGGATGAAACCAGGGCCTTGGACATGTGACAAGCCCTCTACCATTGCACTACATCCTCAGCCTAATTATGACTTAAAACATTAGCATACGTTAGTTCCACAGGGTAGGGAAGGTTATCATTGTAACATTTCCACTTCATTTATGCCTTAAAAAAGGCACAATTGCAATCTTAGCTGCTTAAGAGACTGAGGCAGGAAAAAAAATCAATAGTTTCAGAGGCTGGGCAACTTAATGAGATCCTGTCTTAAAATACAAAGCGAAGGGCTCGGAATATAGCTTAGCATATGCAAGGCCCTGGGTCCAGCCTCATTACTACACAAAAGTTAGTGAATTTAAAATTTGCTCGGGGCTGGGAAGGTGGCTCAGTGGTAGAGCGCTTGCCTTGCATGCCTGAGGCCCTGGGTTAGATTCCTCAGCACCACATAAGCAAAAAGAAAAAAGCCGGAAGTGGCACTGTGGCTCAAGTGGTAGAGCGCTCGCCTTGAGCTGAAGAGCTGAGGGACAACGCCCAGGCCCAGAATTCAGGCCCCACGACTGGACCCAAAAAAAAAAAAAAAGAATAGAAAAATAAGAAACGAGCCAGGCACTGGTGGCTCACACCTGTAATTCTAGCTACTCAGGAGGCTGAGATCTGAGGATCACGGTTCAAAGCCAGCCTGGGCAGGAAAGTCCGGAAGACTCTTATCTCCAATAAACCACTCAGTAAACTGGAAGTGGCATTAAAGCTCAAGTGGTAGAGTGCTAGCCTTGAGCCTTGAGAGTTCAGGGAGATCACCCAGTCCTACAGTTCAGCCCCACGACCTACCAAAAAAAAAAAGAAGAAGAAGAAGAAGAAAAGAAAAGAAAAGAAAAAGAAGAAATGTCTAAGTTTATGAGCAGGAAAAAAGAAAGACCTCAGTTTGTGTGTTGGGTGTGATAGTACATGCCTGGAATCCCAGCTACTTTAGGGGAAAAGGCAAGAAGGATCCCATCTGTAGCCAGCCTGAGTAAAAAGTAAGAAATTCTAAAAACTAACTAAACGTAAAAGAAGTGGTGGCTGACATGGTAGAGCACTTGTGAGGCCCTGAGTCCAATCCCTAGTACTAACAAAAGGGGAGGAGGCTTCATTAACAGGTAAAATAGATGATACACAGCGAGAGAAGATGCAACTGAGAACAGCTGTGAAAGAAAAAAAGAAGGAAATATAATCAAGTGCAGAGTGGTCAAGTTCTAGGTCTTCTTTGAACCATGGATTAAGCATGCTTATCTTTACAAAGCCTTCCTAAGTGGCCCAAACAGGAAACTGCCTTTTTCTCCCTGTGGACCTCCATATCATTTGTACATACTTCTCTTGTAACTCTTAACCCTTTACCTACCAAAGAGAATTGTTACTATTTTACATATCTTATCATTCCTTCCTTTTGCTCCAACAATCCACCAGAGTTATAAATTATTTGAAGACAGAGTTTCAGGCATATTTTGTATTTCTATCATCCACAGTACCTAGCCTTAAATTACAGTACAAAATAAAACCAAAATCCCACAGTAAGGAAGCTAAATGAGTAAGAAAAGAAGTAGGAAGCTGTAGATGGTTTGTTGACTGCTGTATGTACATGATACCCCTTCTATCACAGTTCAGTAGACTTTTGTACTATGGTACTTCGTTTCCAAATATATCCATTTTCAGATTCATCTAAGTCTCGAATATGTAGCAACACACATAGGAAAGATTGTCAAGGACATCTCTTTCTTACATAAATGTGTTAAAACATTCACCTCAGAAATGCCTGACTATTCTAGTTCCTTTGAAAAAAAGAGTTATAGAAAAAGCAAATGGCTCTATTCACAGAGGCAAGGGGAAAAGGGTACATTATGCTTATTTTCAATCAGCCAAAAACTGATGTGCAATCTTGTAATGCTCGGTTTACTCAATGAGCTTATCACTTTCCCTGGAGTTTAAGGGGAAGCAAGGCACATAGATGAAAGATCGTCAGTTTACAGACTATGTCAGTGAACTGCATCACTGGTGGCATTACAGTGGGTGCAAAGCATGATTAAAGCATCAGCTCTCATTTTGTCACTGATCTGTACATAATGGCTAGGTCAGTGATTCTGCCCTGTAATCCTTTCACTATAGGATCTCGTTCCTTATTGTGACACAGAGAACATTAAAACATGGGAATTATGTTTCAAATCACAATTGAAGTACCAGTTAACAGTAAGATATAATCAATTGCTATTTCCAATAAAACAAAATAAGACTGCCCTCACTACAAAAACAAAACAACAACAATAAAAACATGGTATAGACTGGATTGCAGTTCCCTCAAATTCATGGGTTTTAAAAGTCCTAATTCACAGTGTGATATTTAGAGGTGGGCCTTTGGGACCTAATTAGGTTTAGATCAGGTTTGTAAGGGTGAGGCCCCCATGAGATTAGTGCCCTTATAAAAGAAGACAATGAAGAACCATTCTCTCTGTCTCTCTATTTCTCCTTCTCTCCTTCCCTCTCCCTTCTCCTCTCTCTCCCCCCTCTGTCCACCCCTCCCTCAACTTTTCCTCCTACCCTCTTTCCTCCCTCCCTCCCTCCCCCTCCCCCTCTCCATCTTTCTTCTCCTCTCCGTCTCTCTCTCACTCTCTCTCTCTCTCTCTCACACACACACACACAAACACACACACACACACTCACATGTACACAGAGGGGTCAGCCATTTGCAAGTCAAGAACACAAGAACAGAATACTCCTAGATCATAATCATGAAGGCATCCTGATCAGATTTCCCAGCTTGCAGAACTGTGTGAAAATGAATGTATGTTATTTGAAGTCACTGAGTTTATGACATGTGGTTATAGTAGTGTGAGCTAACAAAACAAAAGAGAGAGAGAGAAACAAATCAAGGAATGTGGAGGTAAGACCCTAAGCCATTTAACTCCTGAACAGTGAAGTATTTGCAGACTAGGATGATATGGGATGCAGGGGAAAGAAGACATTTCTATATACCTTGACCTTGTCACTGATTTCACATATGACCTTGAACAAGCTGTTCCTGGATTTGCTCAAAAATTCTGTATAATTAAGGGACTGGAGAAGCTGCAATCACAGCCACTGTCTAGCAACAGCCACACTCCACACAGATCCATGACTGACCTTGTAACTGCAGTCACTAATGATGCTACAGGAGAGGGGGTAGAGAGGAAAGAAGTTGATATAGAAGACTGCAATGGGAGAACAAAATGGCATGCGCAAATCATGATACAGAATGCAAGATGTATAACTGGCATGAGGGCTGACAAACTCTGCTCCATAACCAAAGAGCAAAACAGAATCACACAGCATCATTGCCATGGCTTTGAACTAGAGATTAAGATGGATGAAAAGATGTAAAGAATGCAGGTACAACCACCAGGGAACAGTGCAGCTACAGAAAACGCTGCTCTTCCAACTCCTTTCTGCTCTTTCGAAAAGATTCTTTATTAGCACAGTTACTGACCAAGGAGGATTTCATTCTGAAAATTCCATACACGTATACAATGCACTCCCCTCAACCTCACCCCCTTCCCTCACTCACTCAGCCCCTCCCCCCCTTGAAACAATTCCAACAGGCTTTGTTTTTCTAGGTTCATACATGCTTATCAAGGACTTATTGACCCCTCCTTCACCTTCTCCATTGGCCCTCCTATTCCCCCTGGTATCACCCCACAAGAGAGCCTCTCTTACTTTCCCATTATTAATTTTTAAGGGAGTATTAACTGTACCCAGGGATTTCATCATGGTATTGCATATGTTGTATTTTAATCAGAACAACCCCCTCTTGTTGTTCTCTCTTTCCCTGTGTCCCCTCCCCATTACAATTTGCAATGGTTGTTTCTAGGATGAAGTCTAAGGGAGAGTAGAATTATCCAGATAAAAGAGAACTTGAGCTACCAACCTGAGACATGACAAAAAATACTGTCTGTCAGCAGAAAATATGTCATCCACTTTACACTACAAAATGCTGAAGAATTATTTTAAAAGGGGAAGGGTGGGGGAGGGGAATAGTTACTGCAGCAACTTGATTTAGTCTATTTTGTAAGTACTTTAGAGTAACCAGGGCAAAAATTACATTTTGAGATGCTGGTTCAAATTCCCACATGCAATTTATGTGTTTGTCGGTTTGTTTTCATTTTTTACTTTATAGCCTTCTAATTTCTATATTTATGACACCAACGTGTGGGATACTGAAAGCAATGTTTCCTCATGTACTTGTTAGCTGGCAGAGGCTCCCAAGAAGTCACAGCACAAAAGCAAAGGTCATTCCAGAACTTCCCATTGGTAGAGAAAACAAAAGGAAGGCAAGCCAGCATTTAAAGCAGAGAAAAGAAATAAGAAACCCGTGAACCAGTGATAACAATAGTCCCGAGGTACACAGGACTTTCTAAGAAATTAAGCACAGCCTCATTAAGACTTATTATGCGACTCGACACATGAAGAAATTTTCTAATGAGAGTGCATAAATGATGCTGCATACAAATGCTATTTATAAAGTTACTTCCTTGAGAATTTATTGTTTTTTCATTGTTGGTGCCAATCCTGGGGCTTGAAGTCAGGGCCTGGGTGCTGTCCCTTAGCTTTTGCACTCAAGGCTACCACTCTACCACTTGAGCCACAGCTCCACTTCCATCTCTTTGCTAGTTAATTGGAGATAAAAGTCTCATAACCAGGCGTCGGTGGCTCACGCCTGTCATCCTAGCTATTCAGGAGGCTGAGATCTGAGGATCATGGTTCAAAGAAAGACCAGGCAGGAAAGTCCGTGAGACTCTTATCTCCATTAACCTCCAGAACACCCGAAGTGGCACTGTGGCTCAAGTGGTAGAGCACTAGCCTTGAGCTGAAGAGCTGAGGGACAACACCTAGGCCCTGAGTTCAAGACCCATGACCTACAGGAAAAAAAAAAAGAGTCTCACAGACTTTCCTGCCAGTGGTGGCATTCAATCTTGATCCTCAGATCTCAGCCTCCTGAGTAGCTAGGATTACAGGCATGAATTACAACCTCATAGCAAGATTTTTTTTCTTTTTCTTTTTTTTTTTTTTTGGTCCGGTCGTGGGGCCTGAACTCTAGGCCTGGGCTCTGTCCCTCAGCTCTTCAGCTCCAGGCTAGCACTTTACCACTTGAGCCACAGTGCCACTTCCGGCTTTTTTCTTTTTGCTTATGTGGTGCTGAGGAATCGAACCCAGGGCCTCATGCATGCAAAGCAAGCGCTCTACCACTAAGCCACCTTCCCAGCCCCCTTTTTTTTTTGTCAGTTGTGGGGCTTGAACTTTGGGCCTGGGCACTGTCCCTCAGCTCTTCAGCTCAAGGCAAGTGCTCTACCGCTTGAGCCACAGCACCCTTTCTGGTTTTCTAGTGCTTTATTGGAGATAAGAGTTTCATGGACTTTCCTGCCCGGTCTTTCTTTGAACCATGATCCTCAGATCTCAGCCTCCTGAGTAGGTAGGATTATAGGATTGAACCACTGATACCCAGCTTAAGCTTTTTATTTTTCCTAACTGAAAATATTTCATTTTTCAATTCCAAGTAAATGAAGTTTTCAAGTTGAATTAGTCCTTAATTTCAGGAAGGCAAAAATAATCCAACTATCTCTACCCCGCTCTTCTCCAGTAGTTACTCCAAAAGCAGTAAATCATTTTTCCCACAAAAATTTCCTTCTGTGTTTTTACATTTGAATGAGGAATATAAGATGTTAAAGGGGCTGGGAAGGTGGCTCAGTGGTAGAGTGCTTGCCTTGCATGCATGAGGCCCTTTTCAATTCCTCAGCACCACATAAGCAGAAAAAGCCGGAAATGGTGCTGTGGCTCAAGTGATAGAGTGCTAGCCTTGAGCTGAGGGACAGCACCCAAGCCCAGAGTGCAGGCCCCACAACCAACAACAACAACAACAAAAAAAACGATGTTAATAATTCAAAGTAAAATTTTGTTTCAGAGAAAAATAGCATGGGAAGTTGAATTTTGAAATTATCATTGACATCTGTAACACCTAATATGCCATTTTCATATAAATTGTGTTTACAAAAACCATTGCTCTGACTATCAGCAAGTGACATGTTCCATTTTTAGTCTGTAAATGGAGGTAGCTAGGATCCAACAGCCATTGTGAGGCTACTAAGGATGCCAGGTCACAGATGCAGTACGAGCTTTACAATGTCGGTGGGGGGGGGGGGGGAAGGAGGGGGAAGGAGAAGAATTGGGATTGGGGGGGAGGGGGGAGGCTGGGAAGGGATGTGAAGGGTAAACAAAGGAGGAGGCTGCAATGCTTGGTAAGAAATGTACGCATTATCTTGCCCATGTAATTGTAACCCCTCTGTACAGTATGTTCACAAATAAAAAAAAATTAAATTTAAAAAAAAAAGAAAAAAAAAAGGTAAACACTTAGGCTTTCCCTAACACTTCAAAATTCTAGTTGGTTTTTCTTTTTGCTATGAATTCCCTTAGCTTACTTAAAATAACTCACAAGCTGATTTTCAAGTGTATTTATTATACAAAGTAAGAAATATGTCGGGGGGGGGGGGGCTGGGAAGGTGGCTCAGTGGTAAAGCGCTTGCCTTGCATGCATGAGGCCCTGGGTTCGATTCCTCAACACCACATAAGCAAAAAGAAAAAAGCCGGAAGTGGCGCTGTGGCGCAAGTGGTGGAGTGCTAGCCTTGAGCTGAAGAGCTGAGGGACAGTGCCCAGACCCAGAGTTCAGGCCCCACGACCGGACCCCCCAAAAAAAAAAAAGAAAGAAATATGTCGGAGAAAATACAAAGGAGGGGGATAACAATACTCGACAAGAAATGTCCTCATTAGCCAGGCACCGGTGGCTCATGCCTGTAATTCTAGCTACTCAGGGGGCTGAGATCTGAGGATATAGGTTCAAAGCCAGCCCGGGCAGGAAAGTACGAGAGATTCTTATCTCCAATAAACCACTCAAAAAACCAGCGCTCAAGGGGTAGAGCGCTGGCCTTGAGCTGAAGAGCTCAGGGACAGTGCCCAGGCCCAGAGTTCAAGCCCCACAACTGACCAAAAAAATAAAAAAGAAATGTACTCATTACCTTATTCATGTAATTGTAACCCCTCTGTACAGCATCTTTACAAGAAAATAAAATTAAAAAAATAAATAAATAAAAAGAAATATGTCAGAATCTTCAACACATTATTTAGAACTGAAGCAGCTATAACAGGTCCTTGATAGAGACACCATACTAAGAGACATCTTTGGGGATGGGAAGGTGGCTCAGTGGTAGAGTGCTTGTTTCACATGCATGAGGCTCTGGGTTCGATTCCTCAGCCCCACATAAACAGAAAAAGCCAGAAGTGGTGCTGTGTTTCAAGTGGTAGTACACTATCCTTCAGCTAAAGAGCTGAGGGACAGTGCCCAGGCCCAGAGTTCAGGCCCCACAACCAACCAAAAAAAAAAAAAAATAGGGGCTGGGAAGGTGGCTCAGTGGTAGAGCGCTTGCCTTGCATGCATGAGGCCCTGGGTTCGATTCCTCAGCACCACATAAGCAAAAAGAAAAAAGCTGGAAGTGGTGCTGTGGCTCAAGTGGTAGAGCGCTAGCCTTGAGCTGAAGAGCTGAGGGACAGCACCCAGGCCCAGAGTTCAGGCCCCATGACCGGACCCCCCCAAAATAAATAAATAAATAATAAAAGACAAAAAAAAATTTAAAAATACATCTTTAAGAAAGCAGAAACGTATTACAAACCACAAATTTCTTCAAATGTGAGGATGCATTGTTCAAAGGCCCTTTGCACATATGAATCAAAGTTTAACACATATCAACAGTTCACTACAAATGTTGATTTTATGAGCCTTCTCATAAAATTAAAAATAATACCACCATCAAAACATATGCCCAATGCAACAGTGACTCACTAGACACCATGTTGTAAATGAACTTTACAACTGGGGTGAACGGAGAGGGGAGGGCAAGTGGGAGAAAATGAGGGAGAGGGTAAAACTGTTCAACAAGAAATGTACTCACTACCTTACTAGTGTAACTATAACCCCTCTATACATTATGTTTACAATAATTTAAAAAAAAAAAAACATATGTCCCTTGACACAGGAAGACTGACAGCTATAGTTCCTCCTATTGGGGACCTTAATACATTCCTATGAAACAACTTCCAACCAAATTCTTGGGCATCTTTTGCCCATGAGAAATTCTTTCATAGCCATTCAAAGTACTGTGAAAGAAAGTTATAAGACCTTTGAAAGTTACACAAAATGGAATTTTCCTCTCAAGATAGACTAATAGGAAACTAATGGCTCATAGATTTAGCAGGTCTCTCGAGCCTATGTGATCCTGCCATATGCATGAGTCACTCTGTTACTCTAAGTTTTGCATTGGAGGGACTATGTTAATTACATGAACATAATTTGTTAGCTTTTCCAGGAAGAAAGCAACATGACTTAACCTCCATAGGGAACTCAACCAATTTTACAAAAATTTAAAATTCACCAATATGCAAATATCATGAGTGGTATAAATGGTATAACCTAAATGAAACTATTTTGAAATATTTGGAATATTTATCACATACTTTAAATCCAACAAAATTTAAAATAATAGTATTATTGAGAATTCAGAAATACATATAAAATATAACCAGAGTCAATCAAATACAATTTTGTGATAATTTTATTTGTGCACTCTACTCACAAACTGAAATGGTAAATTGAAACCCTTTTGTACAACTATTGAATAATAATAAAAATAAATAAATTTAAATAATAGCTATAATTCTAGCTACTCAGGAGGCTGAGATCTGAGGATTATTGTTTGAAGTTAGCCCAGACAGGAAAGTCCATGAGACTCATCTCCAATGAGCCATCAGAAAACCAGAAGAGGAGCTGTGGCTCAAGTATAGAGCACTAGCCTTGAGAAAAAAGCTCAGGTACAGTGCCCAGGCCCTAGTTCAAGCCATAGGCTTGAAATAAGTTAACTTATTTTAACTACTTAAGCTACTAAACACATACTGAATATATAAAAATAATATTAAGCCAGGCACCAGTGGCTCATGCCTGTAATCCTAGCTACTCAGGAGGCTGAGATCTGAGGATCACAATTCAAAGCCAGCCTGGGCAAGGAAAGTCCATGAGACTCTTATCTCAAATAAACCACTAGAAATCCGGAAGTGGCACTGTGGCTCAAATGGTAGAGCACTCCGCTTGAGCTGAAGAGCACAGGGACAGTGCCCAAGCCCCACGACTGACCAAAAAATAATAATAATAATAATATTAATTGTGCTTTTTACCATCAGAAAGGACAAAATAATAGCATTCACAGGGAAATGGATGGAACTAGAAAAAATCATGTTGAGTGAGGTAAGCCAAGAGCAAAGAGACAAGCAGCACGTGGTCTCCCTAATAAGTGGATGATAAATCCAAAATGTAAGGTAATACAACAAAGTAAGTAAGACTCAAGAAACAAAGGACCTCCACTCATCTGGTCGAATCATTACTAAATGACCCCATGCTGCTGATCACTTATATGGCATATATGTGCACACTGGAGGGAAACTAGAAGGACACAGAACTAGAGGGAAACAGGAAAACATACAACAACGGGACCCATCAGCTTCACTGGACATTGATCAAAACGAACTAAGCTGGGGCTGGGGGTTTCGCCCAGCGGAAAGGCACCCGCCGCAAGGCCCTGGGTTCAGTCCTCAGCCCTGAGAAAAACAAAACAAAACAAAAAAAAAAAAACAAACAAACTAAGAAACTCAATGGCAATGATGGGAGGGAGGGAATGAGTGGGAAAGAGGGAACAGCTGACACTAAGCAAAAGGAAAGAAATATACGTATCACCTGATATGGAAGAAATAACTGTATTGTCAAAGCCCATAGAACTCATAAACTTTATAAACCACGATAGGCAATTTGCCCCATGAAGGTTAGAAAGTGTTTGTGACTTTAACTAAGCATCACTATCCCACAATACTGTGAAATTATGTACTCAATCACAATAAAAAATTTGCAAAATTAATATTAATTGTGCTTTTTTAAAAAGTCTACACAAGTGGGACACTGGTGGCTCACACCTGTAATCCTAGCTACTCAGGAGACTCAGATCTAAGGATCATGGTTCAAAGCCAGGCCAGGCAGGAAAGTCCATGAGACTCATATCTCCAATTAACCAGAAGTGGCGCTGTGGCTCAAGAAGTAGAGCACTCACCTTGAGCTGAAAAGCTCAGGGACAGTGTCCAGGCCCAGAGTTCAAGCTCTATGACGGACAAAAATAAAGTCTACACAATTCTGTACTTTCTAACTTGGTAGACTATAACACTCCCTCCTACGAGGTACTGAAAATGTATTATAGTCAAGGTACTATAAGTACAAATATATTGAAATATTTATTGAATCAAATACATGCAGTTTTACTCATAGAGAAGTTCCTCTGTGGGCTGGGAAGGTGGCTCAGTGGTAGAGTGCTTGCCTTGCATGCCTGAGACCCTGGGTCCGATTCCTCAGCACCACATAAGCAGAAAAAAGCCGGAAGTGGCGCTGTGGCTCAAGTGGTAGAGTGCTAGCCTTGAGCTGAAGAGCTGAGGGACAGTGCCCAGGCCCAGAGTTCAGGTCCCACAACCAGACCCCCCCCCCAAAAAAAATAAAGTCATCAGGTTGCCATGTAGATTCCTCTCCGTTTTCACTATCTTTATTCACAGTGCTTTGTGACACTCCTACCCCAGCTAGCTACTGTTTTCCCTTCCTCTTGAATTTGGTGAGACCACCTGCACTGACAGAAAATTCCATTTCTGTTTTGCGTCTGTTGCCTAGTGCCACTTCCGATTATATCCGCCCTAGTCCTCACTCCAATATTCTTTGCATGCAGACACAGCACACTGGACAGCTCAGGTTCCTTTCCCTTTAGTAGAAATATTAGTCTATGTCAAATATGTTTTCTTTTTACTTCTTTGAGTAGGATGGTGGAGGAGGTAACAGAAACAGAAAACTAACTACAAAGAAGGAAAAACAGGCCAGCTGCCAGTGTCTCATGCCTGTCATCCTAGCTACTGAAGAAGCTGAGATTTGAGGATCATGGTTTGAAGCCAGCCTGGGCAGGAAACTCCATGAGACTCTTATCTCCAATAAACTACTCAAAAAGGCTAAAGTGGTACTATGGCTCAAGTGGTAGAGTGCTCACTTTAAGCAAAAGAAGCTCATGGAAAGCACCCAGGCCCAGAGTTCAAGCCCCAGGACCAGCAAAAAGAAGGAGGAGGAAGAAGAGGAGGAGGAGGAAGAAGAAGAAGGAGGAGAAAAACAGGAAGAAGAAAAAACAAAATGTTATCCAAGATCATTTATAGTGACTAATATTATTATTATTATTATTAAGTTATTATTATTTTGCTAGTCCTGGGCCTTGAACTCTGGGACTAGGTGTTGTTCCTGAAGTCCTTTTGCTCAAGGCTAGCATGCTACCAATTGAGCTACAGTACCACTTCTGGCTTTTTCTATAATTAGTTGGAGATAATAATAATAATAATAATAATAATAATAATAATAATAATAATAATAATAATCCTAGCTACTCAGCTTGAGATCTGAGGATTGTGGTTCAAAGCCCGGGGAGGACAGTCTGTGAGACGCTTCTCTCCAATTAATTACAGAAAAGGCTGAAGGTAGAGCTGTGGCTCAAGTGGTAGAGCGCTAGCAATGAGCAAAAGGAGCTCAGGGACAGCGCTCAGGCCCTGAGTACAAGTCCCAGGATTGGAAAAAATAAATGTCTGCATTTCTCAAAACTTGAAGTACATGCATCTCTTCACCAGCATTAAGTGAATGAACTCTATTTTAAAGTCTTTTTTTTTTTTTTTTTGTCGGTCATGGGGCCTGAACTTTGGGCCTGGGCGCTGTCCCTCAGCTCTTCAGCTTAAGGTTAGCATTCTACCACTTGAGCCACAAGTGCCAATTCCAGCTTTTTCTACTTATGTGGTGCTGAGGAATCGAACCCAGGGCCTCGTGCATGCAAGGCAAGCACTCTACCACTGAGCCACCTTCCCAGCCCCTCAATTAAATTTTTATAGAAGAGAAATAATTTCAATATACACTACCAAGTTTGAGTTTTAAATATAAAGAAAGCCCAGACAATCTGCAGTTGTTAAGCTGTCATTTTTGCACCAAACATTGCCATCTGCTGGAAATAACAGGTTATAATACATATTGTTTTACCTAAGAAAATAAATTATTTAAAATCCTGGGGCACACTGAAGAACAAAATGACAAATGCGAAAAGATAGCGCAGTGATAGAACCTATTTCTTTTTGTACAGGTACTGGGGCTTGAACTCAAGACCCATCCCTTAGCCTTTTTGCTCAAACCTGGCATTCTACCACCTGAGCCACACCTCCTTGTGCCTTTTTGATAATTAAAGGAAGGAGTCTCTTGGACTTTCCTGCTTGGGCTGGCTTCAAACTACCCATTTTTAATGTGTTTTAAATTATGAATTATCCCTATGCTTACATGTTAAATTCTCAACATCTTTCATAAAATCCTCACCCTCAGTGAGACCAAAAGAGGATACTCTTAGGAGCGAAAACACAAAGGCACAATGCCCAAGTGCCTCTTCATATTTATATAAAATAATATATATACTGAAATGAACCCCAAGATATGGAAATGATTTTTTTTAGTTTTTAGTTTTTGATCATTCTGTCTTCGTTACCTCATATATGGTGTGTATTCATGTGGATATCTTCAGGAGGGTGGGGAGAGGACACAGAACTCAAAGGAAAAAGGGTGAAAAGGTGTAGTACTGGAGCTCACTGGACACTGATGAGCATGAACTATACAACTTGTGGGTGGAGATGGGAGGGAGGGAGTGGGAGAGAATGAGGGAACAGAAGACACTGTACAAAAGGAAAAGTACTCATTACCTGACTCATGTAATTGTAATCCCTCTGTACATCATCACCTCTATAACAACAATAAAGTAAATTAATTTTAAAAAAAACAATAAAATCCCTATTAAAAGCTCTTCACTGTTGGTAATATTGGAGAGACAGCAACAAAGGAAAAAAACAAAGAGTAAACTTCTTAATCTGTAGCATAATAACATGAGATAGGTCTGGTTCAATAAAAATTCATGGAAGGATTTAAAAGAATCAAGCTGGTAGGCAACATGATCTTCTAGTACAGTGGATCTCAGCAGGGAGAGCAGCACCCCCTAGAGGGCAAAATGAAAATGTATGCTCTGCTACTGGTATTAAAGACCAAAGGATAGATGGCCTACAGGGCACAGGGAACCGCACACTATGGAGCCCTGTGTCCCACACATCTTTCAAATGTTCCAACCAACATTCATCTAGGTGAAAAATTATTTATGATTACCTAGTCCTTGAGTCTAACTCCATTTTATAAAGTATTTTTACATGATTTTCATATGCAGTGCTATTTCCTGTCACCATCTCTGCCTAAATCTAAAGAAAATGGCACTATTTTTATTTTAGAACTTGACCAAAATTAATTGACATTTCAAGAAATCATGGTATTGTTTGGGCAAGTGTGGTATTTGAGCTACCAATACTCAATATTATTTGTCTGTTGTTACACTCATGTATGACAATAACACACATAGGTATAAGCACCAGGCAATGACAGAAATATATACTTCACTATATATTGGAGGCATGAAAATGCCTTGTGTTCAGGCCCCAGCAACAAAAAAGTGCACATCATTTCAATAAAAGATACTTTTATTTCTCCTTGATATTATAGTTAGGGGGTTATATTGATATTTGTGAAGTAATATGTACCAATATATTCATTATGATTATTATTATGATGAACTAGTAAGAGTTATAAAACATTATTACAAATACAACCATAATAATCTACATACATGTATGACGAAGGAAATGAGAAATGAGTCTGGGGGGACATGAACATACATGGTGGAGGAGAATGAGGTAAGGGATGACTGATCAAGAAGCAATGGAGGGGGCTGGGAAGATGGCTCAGTGGTAGAGCGCTTGCCTTGCATGCCTGAGGCCCTGGGTTCGATTCCTCACCACCATATATACAAAATGAAAAAAGCCGGAAGTGGCGCTATGGCTCAAGTGGTAGAGTGCTAGCCTTGAGCTGAAGAGCTGAGGGACAGCACTCAGGCCCAGAGTTCAGGCCCCACAACCGGACCCAAAAAAAAAAAAAAAAGAAGCAATGGAGGGCTGGAAAGGTGGTTCAGTGGTAGAGTGCTTGCCTCGCATGCATGAGGCCCTGGGTTCGATTCCTCAGTACCACATAAATAGAAGAAGCTGGAAGTGGCTCTGTGGGTCAAGTGATAGAGCATTAGCCTTGTACAAAATAAGCTCAGGGACAGTTCCCAGGCCCTGAGTTCAAACCCCAGGACTGGCAAAAAAAAAAATAGTCCCTTAAAATATAATTATTCTGAATGAAAGCACCTTAGACTGGCATTCAAATCATTCATAACAGGGATTCCACATTCATAATGCACAAGTACTCAATAAGTACATAATAAGTACTTAATTTAAAATGCATCCAATAGGGGCTGGGAAGGTGGCTCAGTGGTAGAGTGCTTGCCTTGCATGCATGAAGCCCTGGGTTGGATTCCTCAGCACCACATAAGCAGAAAAAGCCAGAAGTGGGGCTGAGGCTCAAGTGGTAGAGCGCTAGTCTACAGTTGAAGAGCTGAGGGACAGTGCCCAGGCCCAGAGCTCAGGCCCTCGACCGACAATAAAATAAAATAAAATAAAATACATCCAATAAATATTTGTCATAAAAACATAAACCAAATGTGTTCACTTAAACAATAGTGAGTCATCCCTTATTCTGAACACACACATTTTTAAACTCCAAATTTTACATTCATCTGAGAACATGTGTAATTTTTTTCTGAAGATATTCAACTGCATTCCTAAATTACTTAATTAAAAGATTAAAATCAAGCTTTAACTAAGTAATGTTTGAATGAACATTTTTTTGTTTCTTTTTTATGACACATATTTATTGAGTGCATTTTAAATTGAAACAGGAATTTCACAAGCTCAAGGCCAGCCTGAACTAGAAGACCCTGTTGCACATAGAAAAATACTATGGCTTGGTATGTTCTCACTGCATACTGCATGGTCTCACTTTCTATAAGCAAGAGCTGCCATTGTATAAGACATTTTTTTGTCAGCCTATTGTGGGACTTGAACTCTGGGCCTGGACACTGTCCCTCTGCTCTTCAGCTCAAGGCTAGAACTCTACCACCACAGTGCCACTTCTGGTGTTCTGGAGGTTATGGAGATAAGAGTCTCACGGACTCAAAGCCCAATCTGACTTTGAACCGTGGTCATCAGATCTCAGCCTCCTGAGTAGCTAGGATGACAGACGTGAGCCATCGGCACCGGGATACATAAGACATGTATTCAAATGTTTTTTTCTTTCATGCGATTTTTTCTAACACATTTATAAGATTATTTCTTTGTTGCTTTGTATGTCTCTCCCCCACAGTATAACCCCTGCTTTCACTGTATTTGATGTCGGTATAATTTGTGGAGGGGAACGGGAAAACAAATCGTTTAAATAGGGATACAGGTGGACCCATTGCAACAATGAGATGTACACATCGTTATGTCGAAAACCGAACTTTACAACTTTGGTGCAGGGGGGGGGAGGAGGAGCAGGGAGGATTGGGGGGGGGGGATGGGAAGGGATGGGAAGGGGAAACAAAGGAGGAGGCTACAATGCTTGATAAGAAATGTACTCATTATCTTGCACATGTAATTGTAACCCCTCTGTACAGTATTTTCACAATAAAAAAATAAAAATTTTAAAAAAGACATTTTTAAACTCCTGGGTCTAGGGAATCTGTATCTAAAAGAAGAAATGAGAAACACTTTACATACACTACAGCCAGACACTATGCTAGGTATTTTACATTAGCTATTTCATTCTAATAGTAATCACATGAGGTGACAATTTTATTCTTACTTTATAAATTAGGAAACAGAGGTTCACAGTAATTTACTGAAATTCATAAAAAGAGTAAATGGCAGAGCCAGGATTCAAAGCTGGGTCTGCTGAACATCTGTAATGAACAGATTCCAGAGTTCTTGAGTGCTAATAAACAAGACTGAGACCTAACCCCCAACCCCCCCCCCCATTTGCTAGGGCTACATCTGAACTTGAACTTCAGCTCTGGACAGAGAGAGCATATGGACTCCAGATAGGAATCTGAAGTTCACTTTAGATTTGCTTTCCCTTGTTTTTTACTATAAACTTAAGAGTTTCCACATTTCACTTTTGGGGAGAATATTGACATCTAAACTCAGGCCTTGTGATTACTTGGCAAACATTTCTCCACTTGAGCCATGCCTCCTGCCCTTTTAGCCTTAATTATTTTTCAGATAGGGTCTTGTATTTTTGCCCAGAGACCATGATCCTCCTACTCTCCCAGTATTTTGGATGATAGGCATGAGCTACCATACCTGGCTCTACACTTAAATTTTAAATAGCTGATTGATAACTAATAAAAATGGATAAGGGCTTTAGTTCTTTGATCAGCCTCTGATAACTGCTTAGACTTTGAAGACTATTTCAATCATTGGAGATTTCTTTTGTAAATCTCCAGCTTATATTTTATTTCACATTACACTTCTGCATTTCATTCAGAGACTAGAAGACTAGACTATATTTACTGGCCTAGTAAATTGCCTGCTTTCACTGATTGTGGCTTAGATAAACTGCAGGATGTAGGCTCAAGTAATCCTGACCTCCAGGTAGGTGATTCATAAGTGGTTCTCATTTCCTTTACAGTAACTTTATAGGCAGACCCTAAATATAGAATGCCAGAATGATATAGTAGGAAAACTATGCATTGGAGGGCCAAGCAGACCTTGGTTTGAATATTGCCTCTACCGCCTGCTAGCCATGATCCTAAGAAAATGACTTCAGCTCGCCAGGCTTCTCTATCCTCATTTCTAAAATGGAGATGACTGCCGTAGGTGATACCTAGGGACCCAAGCAAAGGCCCCCAATCTAGAATTGCTTTTAGAATGTGATTAGGAAGAATTGTGTCATAATGGCTGTCATGCTAGCCACAGAAATGACACAAACCAAGAATAATTTGTAACTGAATGCATTGGAGACCTAGCCCCAAATAGGCAATGAAACTATAAAGTAAGAGCCTGATATAAAATTGAATACAATCAAAGGCACAAATCAAAAATGATAAGCAGGTACAAGGCTACAGTTAGAAAAAAAGGATTAATTTCTATTCTATGACACGATAGAATAACTATGGTTAACAATAAAATTCATTGAATATTTCAAACTAGCTAGGAGAGAGGATTCTGAATGTTCGCAACACAAAAGAAATGATCCATGTGGGAGGGGATGGAATGCTAATCATCCCAATGTATTGAGATATCACACTGTACCCACTGACATGGTCAATTACTACAGGTTGATTAAAAAATTTAAAATGAGCCAGGTGCCAGTGACTCACGCTTGTAATCTAAGCTATTCAGGAGGCTGAGATCTGAGGGTTATGGTTCAAAGCCAGATCAGGCAGGAAAGTCTGTGAGACTTTTATCTTCAAAAAGCCAGAAGTGGAGCTGTGGCTCAATTGGTAGAGTACAAGCCTTGAACAAAAAAGCTCAGGGACAGCACACAGTCCATGCCTTCAAGCCCCAGTACCTACATACACACACACACACACACACACACACACACACACACACACACACACACACACACACACACACACACACACGATTATGAAAGGCATTTCCATGTGAGATGCCATTCTAAAAATTTACATAGTCTGAAAATGAGGTCTAAATAATGGCAAGAACAGACACTCAGCTAGAAAATGGCAAACTGCAATTTCAAAAACAGATCTGCCAAATTCTAGTATTTGTTCTCTTCACTACAGTACAGAGTCTCTCCCTTGTTTTACCGTTTTTTGTTTGTTTATTTGTTTTGCCAGTCCTGGGGCTTGACATTATGGTCTGGGCACTGTCCCTGAGCTTCTTTTGCTTAAGGCTAACACTCTACCACTTGAGCCACAGTGCCATTTCTGGCTTTTTCTGTTTATGTGATACTGAGGAATTGAACCCAGGGCTTCATGCGTGCTAGACAAGCACTCTACCACTGAGCCACCATCCCAGCCTGGTATTCTTGTTTTAATAAGGCATTCTTCTTCTTGCAGAGACAGCCAGCCTTCCAGCCCTGGATGAGGTCCCTATGGTTTTCCTTGAACCTTTTTCAAATCTCTGTGTGAAGGAAGGAAAAGCAAAGGACTTGGTCCAGTGTTTAAAATGCAACAATGCTAATGTTGTTCCTTTCCTGATTTTCCATTAAATTGTTTTAACATTGAAAACTTCATAGGGAGTATAAATACATCTGTGTCCACACACACTGTGCCCACTGTGTAATATTAAGTTTGTGATATTTGGGGTTTTTTGCTGTGTCCATTCTGGGGCTGGAACTGAGGGCCTGGGCAATTTCCCTGAGCTTTTGTGCTCAAGGCTAGTGCTCTACCACTTAAGCCACAGCTCTACTTCCAGCTTTTTGGTTTGTTTTTGTTTTTGGGTCCGGTTGTGGGACCTGAACTCTGGGCCTGGGCACTGTCCTTCAGCTCAAGGCTCAAGGCTAGCACTCTACCACTTGAGCCACAGCACCACTTCCGGCTTTTTTCTTTTTGCTTATGTGGTGCTGAGGAATCGAACCCAGGGCCTCAGTCATGCAAGGCAAGTGCTCTACCACTGAGCCACCTTCCCAGCCCCATTTCCAGCTTTTTGGTAGTTAACTGGAGAAAGAGTCTTACAGACTTTCCTCCTGGGCTGGCTTCAAACCACAATCCTTAGATTTCAGCCTCCTGAGTAGCTAGGATTAACAGGCACAAGACATTGGTGCTTGGCTAAGTACACAATATTTGTATATTTAATTAGAACAATGCTATGGAATAATGCCAACTTCAAATTTCACTGAATATGTGTCAGTCACATTTAACCTATCCACATATTTTCCAGGAATTTCCATAAGGGATGCATTATGAAGTGAAATGATTTTCATCTGAATTTTTATAGCTAATAAAAATCAAAAAATGGAAAGGAAAGGAATTTCTCCCATGAATCTGATGTAAAATGTCCAATTCAGGGCTATTCAAGCATGTAATAACAGCTTTAAGAAAAATAGAATTTCCATTACATTCTACACTTAAAACTCTTTCTGAGTTGAAATACCTTTCTTTCTAAGTATCCCCACCACTCCAATAAGACTCAATATATAACCCAAAACTCAATCCTTTTGCCTGTGGATAGAACATTTTTTAAAGCAGCAAATAGTGTCATTGTTCATCTTTTACCTCCTCCCTACTCTATATATACTGCATTGTGACTTTAACTGTAGGACTAGAACATTAAATAGATGAAGCACAAAGAATATTTATAAGCACCCAGAGATTTGAGGGACTATTGTGGATAAAAATGTCATACTCAGGGCTGGGAAGGTGGCTCAGTGGTAGAGCGCTTGCCTTGCATGCCAGAGGCCCTGGGTTCGATTCCTCAGCAACACATAAGCAAAAAGAAAAAAGCCAGAAGTGGTGCTGTGGCTCAGGTGGTAGAGCGCTAGCCTTGAGCTGAAGAGCTGAGGGACAGCGCCCATGCCCAGAGTTCAGGCCCCACAACCGGACCCCCCCCCAAAAAAAATGTCATACTCAGTAAGAAAAGACTTATACACTACCCAAGGCAATGGAAATTAGTACAGCGAATATGGAAACCCTTAAAATAAAATAAAATAAGCCGGCATAAGTGGCTCATATCTTTAACTCTAGGAATTCAGGAGGGTGAAATCTGAGGATCATGAGGCAAAGCTAGCCCAAGCAGAAAAACACATGAAACCCTTATGTCAAATTAAGAAGCAAAAAGCTAGAAGTTCAGGTATAGCTCAGTAGTAAAGCACCAGTCTTGAGCAAAAATATTAAGGATTTGAGTTCAAATAGCAGTACTAACACACACACACACACACACACACACACACACACATACACACTTACTATATGATTCAGCCATCGACTTCTGGTATATATCCAAGGACAGTGAAGTTTCCATATTTCAGATGCATGCCCTTCTGTGCTTATTACAACACTAGTCACAACAGCCATGATATGCAATCAACTGAAGTGTTCACCAGCAAATGAATGGCTAAAGAAAATGTGGTATATGTAGACTGTAATAAAAATAATGAAACCCCATCCTTTGCAAAGGACAGAAACAATGGAACTGGAGGAAATTATGTAAAATGAAGCAAGCCAGCCCCATAAGAATAACAAAACACATTTGTACTTCCATGTGTAAGCAAAAAACAAAACATTAATCTTCAAGAAGAAAAGTTATAGTGATGGCTAGAGAGAGTAACATATAGAAAGAGGCTGGTTACAGGCTGGGAAGGTGGCTCAGTGGTAGAATGCTTGCCTTGCATGCATGAGGCCCTGGGTTCAATTCCTCAGCACCACATAAGCAGGAAAAAAAGCCAGAAGTGGTGCTGTGGCTCAAGTGGTAGAGTGCTAGCCTTGAGCAAAAAGAAGCTTAGGGACAGCACTCAGGACCTGAGGTCAAGCCTCAGGACTGGCACAAATAAATAAATAAATAAATAAATAAATAAATAAATAAATAAATAAATAAAGTATAGCTGAGTAGGAGAAAACAACCCTAGCATTGTACAGCACAGTAAGATAACTACAGATAATCTTTTTTTTTTCTGGTCGTAGGGGCTGAACTCTGGGCTTGGGTGCTGTCCTTCAATTCTTCAGCTTAAGGCTAATACTCTACCACTTGAGCCACAGTGCCACTTTCAGCTTTTTCCACTTATATAGTACTGAGGAATCCAACCCAGGGCTTCATGCATGCAAGGCAAGCACTCTACCATTGAGCCACCTTCCCAGCCCCTACAAATCTTATCTTTAATTGAGAATGAGATGAAGGTTCCTAACACGAAGAAATGGAAATGCTAATTATCCTGATTTGATCATTAGATGTTGTGCCTATAGACTCATTTCTGCACAGTACCCCTATGAACATGTGCAATTATTATGTGTCAATTTAAAAGAAAAGTGGCATTAAAATATCTGTGTTGGAAAAGGAGTACAATTTTAAGTATATGTGGTAGTACTAGGACTTAAACTCAGGGCCTCATACTGTTGCATGGATTTTCTGCTCAAGGCTGATACTCTATACCACTTGAACCACACCTCTACTTGTAGCTTTTTGGTGTTTAAGATGAGAGTCTCATGGACTTTTCTGTCTGGGATGGCTTTGGACCTTGATTGCAGCCTGCCAAGTAGCTAGGATTACAGGCTTCCATCCACAGCAACTGGCTGAGAATAAATTTTGTAAATGTGAAATAGAAAAAAAAAAAACACAAGGTTGAGAGAACTAGCAAATGCCAGGTCAGGGATAGGGAGACTCTTTTCTTACTTGAAAAGTGAAAGAAAGGGCTGGGATGTAGCTCAGTGGCAAAGCACTTACCTAGCAAGTGCAACGTCTTGGGTTAGATCCCCAGTTCCAAAACAGAAAAGATTAAAAAAATACACCTAAAGAAAAAGCCAAACAAAAGTGAAAGAGGGACAGAGAGGAGACAGGTGAAATAAAATTAAAAAACAGTAATGTTTCCCTTTTGATTTATCTGCTCAGTAAACAATGTATCCCTTAGCTTCTGTCTGAAGAATATTATGCACTCTTTATGAGATTCTTGTCTGCATGTGTATACTCATAATAAAACTGCTCACTCACAATTGCAAAGGTTATTGATGGCTGCCTCTCTGCATTTGTTTTTGTAACCCTCGTGTCTGGTACATAATATACCCATTGAAGTTTTTGTATGATGAATGCCTTCTATTTAGAGCTGGAACACATTTTTCAAATTACTGTAAATTAAAGAGACTAACAATTGTTCAGGCCAAAGGTCAAAACTTAACATTGACAAGAAAAATGAAATGGTTGCCTGATAATGCATATCAAGGTTTACTGTGTCATCCTTGAACCCAATACAGAAAATGCCTGTACTGAAATTCACATATGAGCTTTTGCAGCACAAAAAGATGTGTGAAAAGCTCTAGCCAAAGTAGATCAGTAGCCTTACATAACCGGAGGCAAAAACTCCAAGGGGCCATTCTCCAAAGTGTGGCTGGAGGGGAGCTGAGAAGTGGATTCTGAGTAAAGAACTGACACAGCCAGGCACCAGTGGCTCACACCTGTAATCCTAGCTACTCAGGAGACTGAGATCTGAGGATCATGTCTCAAAGCCAGCCTGGGCAAGAAAGTACTTGAGACTCTTATCTCCAATAAGCCACCAGAAAACCAGAAGTGGCGCTGTGGCTCAAGTGGTAGAGTGCTCTCCTTGAGCTGAAGAGCTCAGAGACTGTGCCTAGGCCCAGAGTTCAAGCCCCATAACCAACAACAAAAAAAAAGAAAGAAAGAAAAAAGAAATGACAGCCGGGCGCTGGTGGCTCACGCCTGTAATCCTAGCTACTCAGGAGGCTGAGATCTGAGGATCGAGGTTCAAAGCCAGCCTGGGCAGGAAAGTCTGTGAGACTCTTATCTGCAAGAAACCACCAGAAAACTGGAAGTGGTGCTGTGGCTCAAGTGGTAGGGTGCTAGCCTTGAGCTGAAGAGCTGAGAGACAGCGCCCAGACCCAGAGTTCAAGCCCCATGACCGACAAAAAAAAAGAAAAGAAAAGAAAAAAGAAAAAAGAACTGACATAAGCTGTCATTCTGAAGAAATGTGCTGATCATCATCCTGAGAAGAAATCAGTGGGAGATAACAACAGCAAAGAACCCACTAGGTTTTTGTGATAATCCACCAAAATGCTGTCTTGGAACATCTGGTGCTGGTAGAGATAGTAAAAATTGGTAGAGTGTGAGTCTACTTTGAAAGTGGAGCTCAGGTTTGCCCAAGAGCAAAAGTAGCTAAGGAGGATGAGAGAACGAGGTGAAGCATCCACAGTGATGCCTTGGCGCTGAAGCCTGAACTACTGGGAAAGTATGCTTTGCTGAGATGGAAAAGACAACAGGAGGGACAGATCCAAGTAGGCTTGTCAAGAAGCTAGTTACACAAACCAGTGTGGAGATCTAAGATCATTGTGTAATGTCAGGTCACAAGCTAAGATCACCAAGCTGTGTACATAAAGCAGAAAAAATGGCTGAAGACTGGTGCCAGAGGCTCTCTACCATTATGAGATTGGGAAAAAAGGGTGAGATTTATAAAACCAGTGACAGAAAAATAACAAGACAGACTGCTCACCAAGAAGCCAAATGAAATAAGTACTTGCTTATACCAGCACCAGGGCTTGAACTCAGGGCCTGGGTGTTTCCCCTTCACTTCTTTCTCCCACAGCTAGCTCTCTACCACTGGAGCCACAGCTCTACTTCTGGGTTTTGGGTGGTTCATTGGAGATTAGAATCTCACAGACTTTCCTGCCTGGCTGGCTTCAAACCATGATTCTCAGAGCTTAGCTTCCTGAGTAGCTAGGATTACAGGCATGAGGCACCGGTGCCTGGCTTAAAGCAAGTATTCTAAGGAAAAACAGATGATCAACTATGATGACAACAAAGGAAATTAGCCAGTCGCCAATGCTAGGGAAAAAAAGTCTATAGGCAGATTGTCTAATTCCACAAAAGATGAATTATGACATGGCTCTTGTCCTCAGAGAGCCTTTATTGGCATTACATAAAATAACTGCATGCACATATCAGGTATTTCTATGGGCAGTGTAGAATAACAATGGTAAAAACTTATTTTCTTTGCTTTTTTTCCTCTGTGAGTCTAAGAATATGAGTTGTGACTGTAAAGCAAAAAGGTTGATTTTCATATAGTTGTATGTTTGCTATCTTTCTAATCAAATCATGTGAAACCCCAGCAACCATGCTGAGTCCAACCTCACAGTCTATCATCCCAAAATTCTGTTTCCAGATATGCCAAGTGTCCTAGATTCAAAAGCATGGATGATTGCCCTTGACAATGGCAATACATTTTCTGGCTTTTCTGAGCAGTTATATCTATTTCTGTTACTCATAAATATGCCCTTATCCTTTTCATTCCTCTTTCGTTTCCTGTTTGTGAAACCCTATAACAACAAATAACTTCAAAAAGTTTAACATATCTCCTGCTCTGAATCAGATACAGCTTGTGTTCTCCAAAGGATCATGTGACTGGATGCTTGGTTTCTAGAATAGCAGTATTGAGAGGTACTGGGGCACCTTTAGGTGGGGCCTAGTGGGAGGTTTTGAAGTTATTGGGGGTGTGCCCTCATAAGGTAATTTGAATAGAACCATTGAGTTGCAAGAGAGTTGTCATAAAAGGAACAAGCTTGGGGCTGGGAAGGGTGGCTCAGTGGTAGAGTGCTTGCCTTGCATGCATGAGGCCCTGGGTTCGATTCTTCAGCACTATATTAGCAGAAAAGGCCAGAAGTGGCATTATGGCTCAGGTGGTAGAGCACTAGCCTTGAGCTGAAGAGCTGAGGGACAGTGCCCAGGCCCAGAGTTCAGGCCCCATAACTGACAAAAAAAAAAAAAGAGCAAGCCATGCCCCACTCAACTCTCTCCTTCCTCAATCAATATATGACTCCTCACTGGAAGGTAAACCAATAGGCATGCTTGATCTTGAACTTCAAGTCAGAATAACTTTGAGCTATGCAAGCCTCTTATCTTCAGATGTAGCCTCTATTAGGTATTTCATTTTGGTAATAAAAGCTCACTAATTGTTAATTTTAAAAGACTATTCTTTCCAGGCAGGTAGCTTACACCTTTAATCCTAGCTACTGAGGAGGCTGAGATCTGAGGCTCTCAGTTTCAGTTCGAACACAGCCCAGGCAGAAAAGTTCCTATGAAACTCTTACCAAGATCCAATTACCCTGTGTGGTGGTTTACACCTTTTTTTTTTTTTTTTTTTGGGTCCGGTCGTGGGGCCTGAACTCTGGGCCTGGGCGCTGTCCCTCAGCTCTTTAGCTCAAGGCTAGCGCTCTACCACTTGAGCCACAGCGCCACTTCCGGCTTTTTTTTGTTTTTGCTTATGTGGTGCTGAGGAATCGAACCCAGGGCCTCGAGCATGCAAGGCAAGTGCTCTACCACTGAGCCACCTTCCCAGCCCGTGGTTTACACCTTTAATCCTAGCTATACAGGAGGCTGAGGATCTGAGGATCCCAGTTGAAAGCCAGTCTGGGCAGGAAAGTCCATGAGACTCTTATCTCCAATTAACTACCAGAAAACCAGAAGTGGTACTGTGGCTCAAAGTGGTAGAGTACCACACCCTTGAGAGGAAGAGCTCAGGGACAGCATCCAGGCCCAGAGTTCAAGCCCCATGACCACCAAAAATGAGAAAAAGAAAACATGTAATGAACACTCAAAAACCAGAAGTGTCAGAATATCAGCGTTGAGTAGAAAACCCAAGGGAGAGTGCCCAAGCCCTGAATTCAAGCACAGGTACTGACATTAAAAAAAAAAATTGATGGGGCTGCGAAGGTGGCTCAGTGGTAGAGCGTTTGCCTTGCATGCCAGAGGCCCTGGGTTCGATTCCTCAGCACCACATAAGAAAAAAGCCGGAAGTGGCGCTGTGGCTCAAGTGGTAGAGCACTAGCCTTGAGCTGAAGAGCTGAGGGACAGTGCCCAGGCCCAGAGTTCAGGCCCCACAACCAGACCAAAAAAAAAAATTGATGCTGGGTCAAAAGTTCAGTATTATACATATCTAAGTGCTATTTCCATTTAGAGAAAGCTATGAGAAATGAAGTAAAATGATAGAGAATTTGAAAAAAAAACTGAAAGTCTTATTTGTTGCTAATTACTCATTGTATGTTCAGAGAACTAGTGCTTATATGCATCCCGGTTTTAGGTCAATATTTTGTATACTAATATTTCTGGTCTTAAAATACTTGATTCTATTCACAGTGAGTGATAGAGTCCCCTTTTTAACTCTCTTAGTTGAACAGAATTAGTCTTATTTTAGACTTCGAAAGAAACCTCCAGTTGGAAGTTTAAAGGTTACCTGTCCAATCTTCCACTCAATGTAGAATTTCCATTCGCAATTCATTGGTCTGTTTATTATAGAGATCCGGTATATAGTACATTGTGCAGGCTCTTAAAAGGTAAGTCATCCAGGTTCTTTCCAATCTGTCCAGGGATTAGGGAATGCTAATTGTTGTTAGGTATTCAAATATTAGTTCCAAACATTAGCTAATCCTCACATTTAGTCGACACTTTTTATAAGAGACAAGAGGGTACTAAACCTGCTCTATCTTCAGGAAGCAACACAACTTCCTTACCTTTCTCTCTCCCATGTCTCCTTTCCAAGACCCACTGGACTCTACCTTCAAGCATAACAGTGAATACCACCGAGGCAAAGCACAGAAATGAATCCTACCTGTGCGTGGTACAGAGTAGGGGTGGGTTCTTCTTTGAAACCGCCATCATCGGAGTGTTGGCATATCTTCCACATCACTCACTAACTGGCGATGAAGAAATACTGTCGTAAGTGTAATACTCAGATCTAGCAAAACCTCATCGTGGCTGAGCATCAGGTCTGACCAAACTCTCCAAGATGCCATGTCAAAATCGATCCCCAGGCTTCTTATAGGTGAAATGAAATGGCGACAGGACTTCTATGCAACATGCTCCCCCCTGCCCTCCCCCCCTCCCCCCCCCCCGCAAACGGGGGTTCCAGTGAGGACCACGGTGGGTAGGAGAAATAGGACTTTCACTAACAACCAAATCACCAGCCTCTCAAGGACTTCTGAGTCAATCAGGGAGCAGAAAGAGAAATGTCTGCTGGACAATGTGCATCTGGCCGGGGGATGGGGGGACGGTGGAGGGGAACACGGACACACTTCCGGTGATGCGCGGCAAGCAAACGCGGCACTTCATAATACACCTCCCCCAACAAAATGGATGTATCCTGCAAATAAAACATTTAGATCCTAGATGGGAACTCAAGGACCATTTGCAGCAGGCCATCCCTGGCCCTACCAGCCCCTTCCTATAGCTCCATCAGAAGAACAGCTCAATACCGTCCACCTCCCCTCCCCTGCTTCCTTGTTCCACTTGCGGCCATCACGACAGAAAATAATATCGTTTGTACATACCAGCATCCACCAGCAGAGGGCACAATATGTCAATGGAACTTCTGTGGCCCCTCCCTCTCTTTCCAGCCACCTCTTCTTCCCTGTCCACCCTACTTCCCCCTTCCATAGATCCTCTACCTCCCATGGACTACCAACTACCTTCCATGCACCCCTCTTCAGCAGCCACTGGAGCTGACCATCAAGATGTATCGAAACACTTGCAGATACCACTGTCCACCTGCAGATGGCACAACAAGATTGTTCATGGAGCTCTTGTGGCCCACTTGGGTTAAAAAATAAAAATAAAAAATTTACACTCATTTTCTCCTCCCTTTCCAAGCCTACCACACCTTCCCATGGTTCCTACAGCTCCTGCAACCTACCAAGTACCCACATTACTTCCGCTACCACATTTTCAAAAGTCAGTAAGACTATCACATCCATCAACCAACAATTATAAACTGGGCATCAATGATCTATACCAGTAATCATAGCTACTCAGGAGGGTTACATCTGAAGACCATACTTCAATCCCAGCCCAGTCAGGAAATTCCATGAGGATCTTCAATTTACCACAAAAAAAAAAAAAAAAAAAAACCTGGAGGTTACCAGCACTGGTAGCTCATATCGAATCCTACCCACTCAGGAGACATCAGGGAACTGAGGATTGTAATTCAAGGCCAGCCTGAGCAAGAAAGTCCCTGAGACTCTTACCTCCAATTAACCACCAAAAATCCGGAAGTGGTGCTACAGTATGACTCAAAGTGGTACAACACTAGCCTAGAGCAAAAGAGCTCAGGGACAGAACCCAGGCCCTGAGATCAAGCACCACAACTGACAAAATGAAAGGGTGTTAAGTGAAACTGTGGCTCAAGTACTAAAGCGCTAGCCTTGAGCAAAAAAGCCAAGACTGTGAGGCCCTGAACACAGAACAAAACTCACAAATTATCAACTAGCCATTGTGCTGAAAGGCAAATGTTGAGAAAGCAGATTGCTGAAGCCTGACATTCTGTATGTGTAAGAAATTCCTTGCTCCAGACCACAACAAAAAGCACTGCTCTACTGTAAAAGACAGAACAGTCTTGACTGACTTCTGTTGTGGTCGTGCTTAAGGGACATTACATAACTATTTTCCCATGAACTTTGGGGCCACTTTCCTAATAACATTTCTTCAGGGTTGGACTATGTATCCTAAAACAATGTGTTGATGGCCAAACTCTCAGGAACTGCCTATAAGACATGGTGGAGAAAAACATCTCTGCAAAGAATCCTGTTAAGATCAGATAGGTAGGGAGGGCCCTAATCTAATCCGACAAGTGTTTTATGACCGAAGACAAAGAAAAACACCCACAGGGAAAATGCCTGATAACCACAGAGGCAGAGATGTGAGTGGTGCAGCTGCAAACCAATGGATTCCAAAGAAGCTAACTACCAGCAGAGACTAGAAGACAACCTTGCTACAGAATATCCCTCAGTCTTCAGTGGAAACCAACACTGATAATACTTTCATTTGAGATTTCTAGCTTCCAGACTGAAAAAAAAATTTCAGCCTACAGATGGTGGCTCATGTATGTAATACCAGACACTTGGAAGGTAGATATTGGAAGGATCACAGTTCAAACCCAATCTGTGCAAATGATTTGGAAGATCACCTTCCATCTCAGCCAATAGCTGGATAAAACACAGTATGCCTGTTATCTACCTTTGTGGGAGACTAAGGTCAGAAAGATGGAAGGTTCCACACAAACCTAGGGAAAAAAAAAGATCGCCATACCTACCTCAAGAGAAGGAAAAAAAAAGGGGGGACATGGGGTACATTCCTGCCATGGCAGCTATGCCAGAAATCATAAATAGAAGGATCATAGTAGGTCAGCCAGACAAAAAGCAAGGCCTTATCTCAAACATTACCAGGGCAAAAAGGTCTGCAGGCATAACTCAAGTGGTCGAATGCTTACCTAGCAAATGTAAAGCTCTGGGTTAAAGATTTTAAAAAGACCAGACACTGGTGGCTCACATCTGTAACCTTAGGTACACAAAAGACTGAGATCTAGATGGTTTCAGTTTAAAGATAGCCTGGGAAACGTTGCTGAGAGTGCATGTCAAAAATAGGAAACAAGCCTGACATTGGAGGCCCATACCTATAATTCAAGCTATTCAGGAGGCTGAATTCTAAGGATAGAGATTCAAAGCCAGCCTAGGCAGGAATGTCTGTGAGACTCATAGCCAATTAACTACTTTAAAAAGCCATAAAAGGTGTTGTGGGGCTGGAAAGGTGGCTCAGTGCTAGAGTGCCTGCCTAGCATACATGAAGCCATGGTTTGACTCCCCAGTACCATATAAACAGAAAAAAAGCCTGAAGTGGATCTGTGGCTCAAGTGGTAGAGCACTAGCTTTGCGCAAAAGAAGATCAGACAGGGGCTGGGAAGGTGGCTCAGTGGTAGAGCACTTGCCTTGCATGCCTGAGGCCCTGGGTTCGATTCCTCAGCACCACATAAGCAAAAAGAAAAAAGCCGGAAGTGGCGCTGTGGCTCAAGTGGTAGAGCGCTAGCCTTGAGCTGAAGAGCTGAGGGACAGAGCCCAGGCCCAGAGTTCAGGCCCCATTACTGGACCCCCCCCCCAAAAAAAAGCTCAAACAGTGCCAAGGCCCTGAGTTAAAGCCCCATGGCAAAGACTATACTTTCAGGGATCATTTCTATAGTTCATTACTAGAGAAATTTCACTGATCGGGTAGAGTACCAAGAAGTTGTATTAAAAACCATTAAAGCCACTCAGCAGCAGAAAAAAAAAGCCCCATGACAGGCAAAAAAAAGGTATTGTGGCTCAAAGTGATAGAGCACTAGCCTTCAGCACAAAAGCTCAGGAACAGTGCTCAGGCCCAGAGTTCAATTCCCATAACCAGCACAAAAAAAGCATTACTGAAGGAATGATTAAGTGGTAGGATGCCAGCTGAGCAAGCTCAAAGCCCTCAGTTCAAACATCAGTACTGCAAATACATACATACATACATACATACATACATACATACATACATACATTTATTAGTTGGTTGGTTGGTCATGGGGCCTGAACTCTGGGCCTGGGCGCTGTCCTTGAGCTCTTCAGCTCAAGGCTAACGCTCTACCACTTGTGCCACAGTGCCACTTCTGGCTTTTCCTGCTTATGTGGTGCTGAGGAATCGAACCCAGGGCTTCATGCATGCAAAGCAAGCACTCTACCACTGAACGACCTTCACAGCCCAAATTCATTTATGTTTTTTAAGCTATCCAGTTACTGCCATCTTTTCTTTTTTTTTGCCAGTCTTGGGGCATGAACCCAGGGCCTGGGAACTGTCCCTGAACTTCTTTTGTTCAAGGCTAATGCTCTCCCACTTGAGTCATAGCACTACTTCTGACTTTTTCTATTTATGTAGTACTGAGGAATTGAACCCAGGACTTCATACATGCTAGGCAAGCACTCTACTGCAAAGCTACATTCCCAGCCTGATATCTTGTTTTCTTACTCCAGGTCCGGCAAACAAATAGAAGAGTTAAGAACATAAATTTAACCAGGCGCTGGTGGCTCCCATCTGTAATCCTAGCTACTCAGGAGGCTGAGATCTGAGGATCACAGTTCAAATCTAGCCTGGGCAGGAAAGTCCGTGAGATTCTTATCTCCAATAATCACTAGAAAACCAGAAGTGGTGTTGTGGTTCAAGTGGCAGAGCACTTGCCTTGAGCTGAAGAGCGCAGGGACAGTGCCCAAGCCCAGAGTGCAAGCCCCATGCCTGACAAAAAAATAAAAAAGAATGTAAATTTTGCCCACAGACTTTTCCTGACTCTATGAACACACATGTTTCTTTTTTTCTTTTCTTTTTCTTTTTCTTTTTTTTTGTTCAGTCGTGGGGCTTGAACTCTGGGCCTGGGCGCTGTCCCTCAGCTCTTCAGCTGAAGGCGAGCACTCTACCGCTTGAGTCACAACACCACTTCCAGTTTTCTAGGGGTTTATTGGAGATAAAAGTCTCACAGACTTTCCTGCTCGGGCTGGCTTTGAACTGCGATCCTCAGATCTCAGCCTCCTGAATAGCTAGGATTACAGGTGTGAGCCACTGGAGCCCGGCCCACAAGTTTCTTTTTTTTTTTTTTTTTTTTTTTTGGTCGGCTGTGGGGGCTTGAACTCTGGGTCTGGGCGCTGTCCCTCAGCTCTTCAGCTCAAGGCGAGCGCTCTACCACTTGAGCTACAGCGCCACTCCGGTTTTCTGGTGGTTTATTGGAGATAGGAGTCTATCGGTCTCTCCTGCCCGGGCTGGCTTTGAACCGAGATCCTCAGATCTCAGCCTCCTGAGTAGCTAGGATTACAGGCGTGAGCCACCAGCGCCCGGCCTGGCCCACAAGTTTCTTAAACCACTTTAAGCCTCTGTTTCTTCATTTTTCCAAAGAGGTCATTGAATGAATTGCTGAGATTGAATACAATAATGCATATAAAGGATTTACTCAAGTGCTTTAACAAATGTTAGATAATATGTCATCTAGGCCTTCAGTCCTCAGAAAATGAGTACAAATAGGGGCTGGGAAGGTGGCTCAGTGGTAGAGCGCTTGCCTTGCATGCCTGAGGCCCTGGGATCGAGTCCTTAGCATCACATAAGCAGAAAAAAGCCAGAAGTGGTGCTATGGCTCAAATGGTAGAGCACTAGCCTTGAGCCGAAGAGCTGAGGGACAGCGCCCAGGCTCAAGTTCAGGCCCCACAACTGGACCCCCCCCAAAAAATGAGTACAAATAAACCCACCAGTTTGATCATCATTTACTGCAGTCAGAATAAAAAAAGGGGGGAAAGGGGAGAGGGTTAACCCTACCTACTCACTCAGGAGGCTAAGATCTGAGGATCACAGTTTGAAGCTGAGTAGATACACAAATCCTTGAGATTTCATCTCTGTAAGGCTCAACCTGGGAAGGTGAGGCAGGCTCCTCCCTCCTCTTGCCTAAGTCTGGGCCCAGTAACTGTATCACCTAGGTAATTGGCACACCAGGAGGTCACATTGATCAAGGGGAGGGTCCTAGACCCTGTGGTCACATCCGCATCCAGTGTGGCCTCACCGACCCTGAGCCTGCCCCTTCTTCCCACCATGTGATCTCTACCTTGCATGTGGGGGGGGGGGGCGCGGAGCAAGCAGTTCAGTAAAATAAACTTCTCTCCCTGCGTGAAAGCGCTCTGTGGTGTCTGGGGTGTTCTCTTTACCAGCCACTAATTAAACCTAGCACATTTAAATACCTAACAATCTCCCATTTACCAAGCAAAACATTGGACTACAGGCATGGCTTCAGTGGTAGAGCTCCAACCACGAAGAAAAAAATGACAGGTGACCCTGTGAACTGAATCAAACCTAGGTTGCCACACAGGCCAATCCTGCTTGCTAAAACACTGTTTCAAACTGCAAAACCACAAACAGGCAAAAATGTCTATTTGTTAAGTTAAATAAATCATGGCATGACAAAACAGAAATAATATATAGCTAGTATGTTTATGAAGTATATCCATGATAAATGCTGAGAACTAATAATGCAGCACAGTGGTTAATGATACGGACGTGAAACTGGCCAAGTTCAAAGCTTAGTTATGTGCCAATTAAACTTGTGAGACTGTGCCTTGAGAAGGTAACCTCTCAGTATGCACCAGGCATCTTTCCCATAATGTAGACATCATAAGAGTATTTATTTTACAGGGGGCCGTAAGACTACATCAACTGGCAAAAGTACTTTGCCTACTGTCTAGCATAGTATAGCATGCCCTTCCAGATATGGATGTGCTAGGACTGAAGTTTGAACTTAGGGCCTTTCTTCCCTAGCTTTTTTGCTTAAGGCTCTATTTCCAGGTTGAGGGACAGTGGTTAATTAGAGATAAATGTCTCTTGAATTTTCCTGGTCTGGCTTTGTGCCAGGGTCCAGATCTCAGCCTCCTGAGTAGCTAAGATTACAGTATAGGCATGAGCACCAGCACTGGCTCTCCCTATTTTCTAAGGACTAAAGGCCTGGGTGACTTGTTAGCTAGCATTTATGGAAGGCTCTCTATAATGAACACTTAGGTGCATTATTCTATTTCATCTTCACCCAGGCATGCCCAGTGGAATGGCTAATATGAGACCTTCTGCACAGCAAGTGAAGTGCAGGCCCTGCCCTATGCTAATGCATTCAGTAAAGGGGACCCAGACACAAATTAGCCTTGTGCCAGCAAAGAGTGCCTGGATGCTATACTAACCAAGGAGAGAAAATAAAGTGCATATTAAAAAGTTGTAGGCTAGGAATGTGGCTTAGTGTTAGAATGCTTGTCTAGCATGCATCAAGCCCTGGGTTTGATTCCTCAGTATCACATAAACAGCTGTGGTTCAAGTGGTAGAGTGCTAGCCTTGAATAAAAGAAGCTCAGAAACAGTGCCAGGCCCAGAATTCAAGCCCCAGGACTGGCAAACAAAAAAAAAAGTTGTGGCCATAAACCAACCCTAACACCCTAACACCAGTGTAAGGGCTACATTCCTATCACCTGGTAACTCAAGGAATTTTAACTCGTGAAGATATTTTCAAGATTCCAATATTATCTTTTCCAAAGACATTCTGAGAAGTGAAAGTCCTCTTTACAGAAAAGCATTTTGACCCTAGAACTCAAGATAGTCTATAATTTTCTAGGGCAATGGGCATGTAATGAAACATATAAGAAAAAAATGGGGCTGGGAATATGGCTTAGTGGTAGAGTGCTTGCCCAATATGCCTGAAGTCCCAGGTTTGATTCCTGAGTACCACCTAACAGCACCAGGACTGGCAAAAAGAAAAAGAAAACAAAAAAATGGCACCATAAGCAACCAGCAGAGGGAGCTATAGGAAGGACATCTATGCTATTTTAGATAACAAAAAAAGGAGGTGTTTTTTTTTTTGTTTGTTTGGTTTTTGTTTTTTTTTTGTTGGTCGTGGGGCTTGAACTCTGGGCCTGGACGCTGTCCCTCAGCTCTTCAGCTCAAGGCGAGTGCTCTACCACTTGAGCTACAGCACCACTTCCGGTTTTCTGGTGGTTTATTGGAGATAAGAGTCTCACGGTCTCTCCTGCCCGGGCTGGCTTTGAACCGCGATCCTCAGATCTCAGCCTCCTGAGTAGCTAGGATTACAGGCGTGAGCCACAAGCGCCCGGCTGGTTTTTTTTGTTGTTGTTGTTTTTTTGTTTTGTTTTGTTTTTGTTTTTGTTTTTTTGAGAGGGTGTGTGGTATTAGGGCTTGAACTCACAACCTATGTGTGCCCTTTCTTTAATTTTTTCACTCAAGGCTAGCCCTCTACCAGTTGAGCCACTTCTCCACATCTGGCTTTTTGTTAGTTAATTGGAGATAAGAATCTCATAGACTTTCCTACCCAGGCTGGCTTTAAACCAGGAAGCTCAGATCTCAGCCTCTTGAGTAGCTAGGATTACAGGCGTGAGCCACCAGCACTTGGCAACAGATAAAATTTTAAATTGAGTATATTTGATGTATTTTTTAAATAGGGCTGTCTGGGAAGGTGGCTCAGTGGTAGAGTGCTTGAAGCACTGGGTTTGATTCCTCAGTATCACATAAACAGAAAAAGCCAGAAGTGGCACTATGGCTTAAGTGGTAGAGCACTAGCTTTGAGCAAAAGAAGCTCAGGAACAGTGCTCAGGAACAGTGCTCAGGTCTTTGGGCATTGGAGGCAGGAGGATCGAAGCCAATGAGGATCATGTAGGGAGTTTGAGGCCCAACTGTGCTACACAGTGAAGCCCTGTCTCCCCCACTCCCCACCCCCCTGCACCATCAAAATAAATAAGTTCTTCTAAAACTCCATAACAGAATATCTAATAATGAAACTGTGAATCTATCTAAAGAGGCAATTAAGATATGAACACTCTTAAATAGTAGAAGAATTTTATACAGAGACACCAACCATGTAAAAAAAATTTTTTTAGGGGCTGGGAAGGTGGCTCAGTGGTAGAGCGCTTGCCTTGCATGCCTGAGGCCCTGGGTTCAATTCCCCAGCACCACATAAGCAAAAAGAAAAAAAGTCAGAAGTGGCGCTGTGGCTCAAGTGGTAGAGCACTAGCCTTGAGCTGAAGAGCTGAGGGACAATGCCCAGGCCCAGAGTTCAGGCCCCACGACTGGACCCAAAAAAAAAATTTTAATCCTACTTTTTAAAAAGATCCTATTTCATGGGGTCTAAAATGCCGTGAATTATACAACATCTTTTTATGAACTGTTATGAAAAACATTGCCAATAAAACGTTGAGATACCCACTTGAAAGAAACATCCTAGGATCATAAATGTTCAAATTTGATTTCATATTTTATAAAAAAATCAATGCAGTATACTATAGAAGAATCAATACAATGAAGAATAAACAAATACCAAAGATAGCACAAAAGAATTCAATAGAATGGAGACCAAAAGGGGCTGGGAAGGTGGCTCAGTGGTAGAGCGCTTGCCTTGCATGCCTGAGGCCCTGGGTTCGATTCCGCAGCACCACATAAGCAAAAAGAAAAAAAAGCCAGAAGTGGCACTGTGGCTCAAGTAGTAGAGCGCTAGCCTTGAGCTGAAGAGCTGAGGGACAGCACCCAGGCCCAGAGTTCAGGCCCCACGACCGGACCCAAAAAAAAAAAAAAAAGAATGGAGACCAAAAGCAGGATGTGGGGATGCATGCCTGAAATCCCTATTCTCAGGAGGCAGCAAACAAGTAGAGCACTGTTCAAGACCAGATTCAAGGGTAAGCTGAATAAACAGTCAGGAAGACCTCATCTCAACCCACAAGTTGGGTACAGAGGTCATATCTGTACTCCAGCTTTAAAAAAAAGAGAGAGGTAAGCCGGGTGCTGGTGGCTCACGCCTGTAATCCTAGCTATTCAGGAGGCTGAGATCTGAGGATCACGGTTCAAAGCCAGCCCGGGCAGGAAATACTGTGAGACTCCTATCTCCAATAAACGACCAGAAAACTGGAAGTGGCGCTGTAGCTCAAGTGGTAGAACACTAGCCTTGAGGTGAAGAGCTGAGGGACAGAGCCCAGGCCCAGAGTTCAAGGCCCACGACCAACAAAAAAAAAAAAAAAAAGAGAGTCTAAATATTGTCTCTAGCTTCCATCACAGAATTTAGGCTAGGCACCAAAGCAAGTATCTAGGCAGAGCCCTGTGGTGTCTCTGAGTTGAGAAGACTAAGTTCAACTTTCAGGGAGGCCAAGAACACTAGAATTGTGGGACAGAGGGAAGAGAGCTTCACCCAGAGAGATATTTGGAGATACTTACAAGGTCTTCCTTATCTGATCAGTGTACCTGTAACTGATATTGCCTCTTTTCTCCAAACTAGGGCTTTGATAAATCTCAGAGGAATATAAACTGGAATGAGATTTTGTCAGTAGAGGGTGCTAGAGAGACACTGCAAAGGAAACAGCTTTGTTTCCCTGTTGATGTGCACCCCCAGATTTCTCAGGGCCGGTCTCACAACAAAATAAGAGAGATAGACATCATGTGCCTCCTAGTGAAAGAACACACTATAACCTTATTTTGTCAAAGAAACCAATTCTGAAATCAGATCAAACTGTTGGATCCAGGTGCCAATTTGCAGGAAACAGAGGAACATTCAATCATGGATTGAACTGAACAGTATTGGGATGGACAGGTAGAGAGTTATCTAATAAATCAAATGAGAAAATGCTTGCCTTCAAACCAAGACTATGGATTATAGGAACATTCACCACAGAATTTATTTTCCACTTTTCACTGAATTTGAAAATGCTCTTAATAAAATGTACACACACACACACACACACACACACACACACACACACACACACATATACAGAGTTAAGTACACTGGATACCTGTGGCTCACATCTGTAATTGTACCTACTCAGGAAGCTGAAATCTGAAGATCATGGTTCAAATACAGTCCAGGCAAGGAAATTCATGAGACTCATCTCCAATTAACCATCAAAAAGCCAGAAATGGAGCTGTGGCTCAAGTGGTAGAGCACTAGCCTTGAGCTGAAGAGCTGAGGGACAGTGCCCAGGCCCAGAGTTCAGGACCACGACCAGACCCAAAAAAAAAATTTACAAATTAATAACATTTTAAAAATTTGTATCTTCTACCTAGCAGTTACAGCCAAATGAATATTTCCTAGGGTGATAACTAGAAAAGAATATACAGACAAGGGGCTGGGAAGGTAGCTCAGTGGTAGAGCCCTTGCCTTGCATGCATGAGGCCCTGGGTTCAATTCCTCAGCACCACATAAGCAAAAAGAAAAAAGCCAGAAGTGGCACTGTGGCTCAAGTGGTAGAGTGCTAGCCTTGAGCTGAAGAGATGAGGGACAGCGCCCAGGCCCAGAGTTCAGGCCCATGACCAGACCCAAAAAAAACAAAAGAATATACAGATGATTATTCAATAATGACTATCATGTATTGAGTGCCTATTAGATATTAAGCAGTACTCTAGGAAGTTTACAAGAATCTTATCTTCTCAACAACCCTGTGTGATACAAACTATTCTTAATCCTATTCTATCATAACCCTCAAGGACCTGAAAGACAGTCCGTAGGCAGTATAAAAACAAAAAATATGGGGGGGATGGAGGAGAGCAGTGGAGATGGGAAGGGATGGGAAGGGGAAACAAAGGAGGAGGCAACAAATGCTTGATAAGAAATGTACTCATTACCTTGCCCATGTAATTGTAACCCCTCTGTACGGTATTTTCACAATAAAAACAATACAAAACAAAACTGAGAACAGCGGATCATGATGGGATGTTTTAAAAATTATGAGCCAGGCAGCAGTAGCTCATGCCTGTAATCCTAGCTATTCAGGAGGCTGAGAGCTAGAATCAAGGTTTGAAACCAGCCCAAGCAAGAAAATCCATGAGATACTTATCTCAAATTAACAACCAAAAAGCCAGAAATTGAGCTGTCATTCAAGTGGTACAGGGGTAGCCTTTAGCAAAAAAAAAAAAATTAGTGGCATAGCCAGGCACTGAGTTCAAGCCCCAAGACCAGCACAAAAAAATTATGTTCTATACAAACAGTGGAATGCAAGAAGCTGTTAAAAAGTATAAGCAGCTGGGTACCGGCCATCTGAGGATCGCAGTTCAAAGCCAGCCCGGGCAGGAAAGTCTGTGAGACTCTTATCTCCAATAAACCACTAGAAATCCGGACGTGGTACTGTGGCTCAAGCGGTAGAGCACTTGCCTTGAACCAAAGAGCTGAGGGACAGCGCCCAAGCCCACAGTTCAAGCCCCATGGCCGACAAAAAAAAAAAAGTATAAGCACTCTCTCACTTTTATTGTTTCTCCCCATCTTGTCCCTCTTCTCTCTTCTCTTCCTTTCAATATGGATATAAGCTATATTGTATATGTATGCATTAATATATAGTATGTATATATCTAATGAACTTGAAAGAAGCCCATTATAAATTCCTCAGCAAATATAAAAGTGCAGATTATAGAAATATATATATAATACTATTTACACTAAAAAATTATATATACATAAAAAGAATCCATTACTGGGAGGAGCCAGGCTTTGGTAGTGGCTCACACCTATAATCCTAGCTACTCAGGAGGCTGAGATGTACAGGATGGCAGTTGAAAGCCAGCCCGGGCAGGAAAGTCCATGAGACTCTTATCTCTAAAGAACCAACAGAAAACCAGAAAGGAAGCTATAGGTCAAAGTGCTAGAGTACTACCCTTGACCAAAAATGCTCAGGGACAGTGTCCTGGCCTTGAGTTCAAGCCCAATGACTAACAATAAATTAATTAATTGATTAATTAAAATAAAATCGGGATGCATTGCAGGGAAAACCTTACTTCCTATATTTCATCTTCCACATTGTATGGGGTTCTTACAAACATGTATTAATTCTGGGATTAAGAAAACTACAGTGTTTCCATGGTAAGGAGATGAGTTGAGGGAACCTCAAAGACAGAGACAATGGAGCCCCATAGTGTGTGATCAGACCAAAAGGAAGTCTCATAGTCACGGGCCTAGGAATTTACCATCTCAAATCCCCCAAAACTGGCTGGGAATGTGACTTAGTGGTACAGTACCTGCCTAGCATGCATGAAGCGCTGGGTTCCATTCCTCAGTACCACATACACAAAAAAAGCCAGAAGTGGCACTGTGGTTCAAGTGGTAGCGTGCTACCTTTGAGCACAGACAGGTTCAAGAACAGAGCTCAAGCCCTGAGTTCAAGGCCCAGGACCAGCAAAAAGAAAAAATAAACCAACAAATCCCCTAAAACAATGTATTTCCATAGGCAAGAGATATAAACAGTGACTTTTTTTTTTTTCGGTCAGTCGTGGGGCTTGAACTCTAGGCCTGGGCACTGTCCCTCAGCTCTTCAGTTTGAGCCACAGCACCACTTCTGGTTTTCTCTGTTTTATGTGGTGCTGAGGAATCAAACCCAGGGCCTCATGCATGTGAGGCAAGCGCTCTACCACTGAGCCACCTTCCCAGCCCCAAGCAGTGACTTTTAAAAAGGAGATGGAGTCAGGCACAGGTGGCTCACACCTGTATTCTTTGCTACTCAGAAAACTGAGATTCAGAGGTTCAAGTTTTATGCTCAGCCCTGGTAGAAAAGTCTCTGAAATTTCACCTCAAAAAAAAAAGCTGGCACAGTGAGAGCCAGTGGCTCATGTCTGTAATCCTAGCTACCTAGGAATCTGAGATCTGAGGATCCCGAAGCCAGGGGCTTTCAAAGAAGAAAACACCGTAAGACACTTATCTCTAATTAAATACCCCCAAAAAGCTAGAAGAGGAGTTGTGGCTCAACTGGAGAGCACTAATATTGAGCAAACAAAGCTCAGGGACAGAGTCCAGGCTCTGAGTTCAAGCCCCATGACCAGCAAAAAAGGCCAAAAGCAGGGCTTGAGTTAAACCCAGACACTGATGGGGGGGGGCCAGAGGGAGGGAGGAGTGAAAGGAGGAGGGAGGGAGGGAGGGATGGACAGAGAGCTAAGAACATGGATACACAGCACAACTTTGGATTTCTACAGTTCCATAAGCTAAAGTGGTTCATGATGAACAGAGAAGCGAATCAACAGGCTGGGATGTAGGTTCCCTTGGTAGAGTGCTTGCCTAGCATGCATGAGGTCCCAGTGCCACAAATGCCATGGTGCCACAATGCCACAGAGAGAATGGTACAGGGCAAAGAAGGGGAGGGGGAGAAGGAAGCAGAGGAAAGAAGAGATTTCATTTTGTGACAGTTATTATTCTATAGTTCTGTACACACTGTCCTGTGACATGATTTTAGTTCACTCACAAGGATTCACAGGGAGCTCTCCACTACCCAATCCTTGCCAGAAGCTTGCTCGTTCACAAGTAATCACAGGAAATGCCTATTGGCAATCCCTAGTAGGTTTATCTGAAGCATGAATTTCTAGAAGTGGGGTTACTAGGTGAAAGCATCTTTATTTTGTCAGTCATGGGGCTTGAACTCAGGGCCTACGAGCTCTTCCTAGGCTCTTTTGCTCAAGGCTAGTGCTCTACCACTTTAAGCCACAGCGCCATTTGCTGTTTTCTGGTGGTTCGTTGGAGATAAGAACCTCATGGACTCTCCTGCCTGGCCTGGCTTCAAACTGGCTTCCTCAGATCTAAGACTCCTGAGTAGTTAGGATTATATGTGTACACCACCAGCACACAGCCCTAGTAATTTACTCTTACACCAGGTAGGTCTCCTACACCTTAGTCATCCTGAGACATCTCTCTAATATACTTGTAGATATGCCAGTCGCACACCACCATTCACACTCTAGCCCTATTTTGAACCACTTTAAATATAATTGTGATGAGTATAAGCTTCTTAGCCATTTGCATTCAATTTTTCTATAAAACAGACAGTAAACTTGTCCATTTCTCTTTTTTTTTTGGGGGGGGGGTATGGTCGTGGGGCCTGAACTCTGGGCCTGGGTGCTGTCCCTCAGCTCTTCAGCTCAAGGCTAGCACTCTACCACTTGAGCCACTGCGCCACTTCCGGCTTTTTTCTTATGTGGTGCTGAGGAATCGAACCCAGGGCCTCATGCATGCAAGGCAAGTGCTCTACCACTGAGCCACCTTCCCAGCCCTTGCCCATTTCTCTTATGGGCTGGTTTGCCTTTCTTCAGATGATTTGCATAAAGGCTCTAGAAATGGAAGAAATAAAGAAAAATCATCACCTACATCCCAAATCATTTGTCTTTGCATATCCATTGCATTTGAATGTTGTGATTTATTCCATTTGCCATGCAGAAAGATTTGGAAGTTGGCTTTACTTGGGACTGGGAAGGTGGCTCGGTGGTAGAGTGCTTGCCTTGCATGCATGAGGCCCTACGTTCGATTCCTCAGCACCACATAAGCAAACAAAGCCAGAAGTAGCACTGTGGCTGAAGTGCTAGAGCACTAGCCTTGAGCTGAAGAGCTGAAGGACAGTGCACAGGCCCAGAGTTCAGGCCCATGACCAATCAAAAATATAAATAAATTTAAAAGAATTTTAACTCTAGTGTAAAAAAAAAGTTGGCTTACTTTATTTTTTTTTCTTTTCATGCAAGTTCTGGGCCTTGAACTCAGGTTCTAGGTGCTCTCCCTGAGCTTTTTGCTTAAGGCTAGCGCTCTGCCACTTGAACCATCTTTCCACTTCTGGCTTTCTTCGGTAGTTAATTGGAGATAAGATTCTTACACATTTTCTGCCTGAACTGGCTTCAAACCACAATCCTCAAATCTTAGCCTCCAGAGTACCAGGGATTGCAGGTGTGAACCACCAGTGCCTATTTGCCTTACTTTTCTTTTTAATTTTTATTGTTATTATGAAGGTGATGTACAGAGGGATTACAGTTATAGAAGTCAGATAAAGCATACATTTCTTTTTTTGGACAATGTCACCCCTTCCCTCATTCTCTCTCAGTTTTCCCCTCCCATCCACAGACACAAACTGTATAGCTCATTTTCAACTTAGTGTCCAGTAAGTACCACTGCTGTTTTGTTTTGTTTTGTTTTTTGTCAGTCATGGGGCTTGAACTCTGGGCCTGGGCACTGTCCCTCAGCTCTTCAGCTCAAGGCTAGCACTCTACCACTTCAGCCACAGAGCCACTTCCAGTTTTTCTGGTGCTTTTTTGTATTGGAGAGAAGTTTCACAGACTTTCCTGCCGGGGCTGGATTTGCACTGTGATCCTCAGATCTCAGCCTCCTGAGTAGCTAGGATTACAGGCATGAGCCACCACTGCTGTTTTGTTTACTCTTTGTCCCTCCATTTGCCTTTATTTTTTCACAGTGTGATTAAACAATCATTTCCTGGAAGTGGCGCTGTAGCTCAAGTGGTAGAGTGCTTGCCTTGAGCTGAAGAGCTAAGGGACAACGCCCAGGCCCAGAGTTCAAGCCCCACGACCGACAAAAAAAATAAATAAATAAATAAATAAATAAAATAAAAAAAATAAACAATCATTTCCTTTTAGTTTGTGGAGCTTGTATCTTGTCTCCTCATTCCATTTTTTTCTATATTTTAGTGTTCAAAGCTCTAATTCACTGGAAGGTCATTTTGAGCTCAAGGACTTTGGTAGAGACCCAGCACATTTTTTTCAGTCATTTGTACCAACATGGTTGGTAGAATATCAATGTTGTTTTGATTTGCATTTCTTTTGTGGCTAGAGAAGTTGAGCATTTCTTCATGTGTCTATTGGCCATTCTTTTTTTTTGGGGGGGGGGGAGGAGGTCCAGTCGTGGGGCCTGAACTCTGGGCCTGGGCGCTGTCCCTCAGCTCTTCAGCTCAAGGCTAGCACTCTACCACTTGAGCCACAGCGCCACTTCCTGCTTTTTTCTTTTGCTTATGTGGTGTTAAGGAATTGAACCCAGGGCCTCAAGCATGCAAGGCAAGCACTCTACCACTGAGCTACCTTCCCAGCCCCCAGCAAAACATAATTTTAAAGATACAAAATAAACCAAGCATTGGTGGCTCACATGTGTAATCCTAGCTACTCAGGAGGCTGAGATCTGAGGATCACAGCTTAAACCCAGCCTTGTCAGGAAAGTCCATGAGACAACATTTTCAATTAGCCACCAGAAAACCACAAGTAGAACTGTGGCTCAGGTAGCAGAGAGCTAGTTTTGAGCACAAAGGCTGAGGGACAGTACCCAGTCCTTGAGTTTGAGGTCCAGGACCAGCAAAAATAAATAAATAAATTCTTCCCCTTTTGCTAAAAAGAGACAATTCAGGGTGTGGGGAGTCATTCTATTCCTGCCTGGAGTTTCCTTTTTGTCCTCATCATCCATTTCTCCACATAAAATACATTAAAAGTAGAAATGCCCTGATTAAACTCTTCCTCACACACTCAGCCTTTCCTTTAGCCTCCATGGTAAACACGAAACATGTCCAGTATTCTAAGACCCAGCAGAAAGCAATTTGAAAATCACAAGGTAGATTTCAAACCCAGCATAACTTCCTAGTTAAAAGTTCTTGGGCCTGGCGTTAGTGGCTCACACCTGTAATCCTAGTTACTCAAGAGGCTGAGAACTGATGATCAAAAACTGGAAGTGGCACTGTGGCTCAAGTGGTAGAACACTACCCTTGAGCACAAAGAGGCTTAGGAATAACACCTGGGCTCTAAGTTCACTTCTGGTTTTCTAGTGGTTTATTGGAGATGAGTCTCACAGACTTGCTTGCCCGGGCTGGCTTTGAACCATGATCCTCAGATCTCAGCCTCCTGAGTAGCTAGGATTACAGGCATGAGCCACCAGTGCCCAGCTATATCACCTTTGTCATATATGACTTACCCTGAGATTTAGCTTTTTCATCTGTAAGACAGCAGTGGTGAAGTCTAGTTCCAGGGTATCCTGAGGCTTTAGTTTGTCACTGCAGGTGAAGACACACAACAATGCTGCCACGACTCAACTCCACAGTGCTTTGCTTACCTTCTAACCCTTTACTAGCTATGTCTCTAGCTGCACCCCCTCAAATCTCAAGCTTTATCCCATGCGCTTCCTCAGCTACTCAGTCTTTCTATCAGAGTATGGGTGTGTGTGTGTGTGTGTGTGTGTGTGTGTGTGTGTGTATGTGTGTGTGTGTGTGTGTAAGAGAGAGAGAGAGAGAGTATAGGGTTTGAACTAAGGAACTCATACTCTCAGTGGGCTTTTTCACTCAAGGTTAGTTCTCTACTCCTCCACCTCTTCCACTTCTGCCTTTTGCTAATAAGTTGGATATGAGTCTCACAGACTTCCCGTCCAGGCAGTCTTTGAACCATGATCCTCAGATCTCAGCCTCTTGAGTAACTAGAAATACAGTTGTGAGCCAACAATGCCTAGCCCAAGTTCTTGATGTCAATCATCTTTCTACTAGATTTAGCAAGCATTTCATAGCAAGCAATACAAACATCATCTTGAATATATTTGAATTCAACTTTTTAATAAAATTCAGGTCAAAAATCATATACATGGGAGCTGGGAAGGTGGCTCAGTGGTAGAGTGCTTGCCTTGCATGCCTGAGGCCCTGGGTTCGATTCCCCAGCACCACATAAGCAAAAAGAAAAAAAGCTGGAAGTGACGCTGTGGCTCAAGTGGTAGAGTGCTAGCCTTGAGCTGAAGAACTGAGGGACAGTGCCCAGGCCCAGAGTTCAGGCCCCACAACCGACCCCCCCAAAAAAATCATATACATTTCCTATCTATTAATTTATTAAATTTATTAAAATCTATTAGAGCTATTAAAAGTACTTTTAATGGCTGGGAATGTGGCTCAGTGGTAGAGTGCTTGCCTAGCATGCATGAAGCCCTGGATTCGATTCCTCAGTACCACATAAACAGAAAGCCACAAGTGCTTGTTAGTATTATGCCCACCTTTGGTCCTCAGCTCCACCCAGACCTGAGCTCCTCCCAGCCCTGGAGTTCCTGCCATACAGCTGGCCCTTCCCTCTCTCCACCAAGACCCACCTGAACTACCTGAACCCCCATCTACCTCACTTTCTACCCCTCAGACCTAGATAGTGAAGGCCGCCATTTGCTCTCTCTCCTGGGGGAAATATGGCTCCTCTAATAAACCTTGTAATAATCTTTCTCCTGTGCCTGCCTGCCTCTGTGTGGTCCCCTGGGATGGATGTGATGGATCCTTTCAGTGGTGCTGTGGCTCCAGTGGTAGAGTGCTACCCTTGAACAAAAGCAGCTCAGGGATAGTGTCCATGCTGAGTTCAAGCCCCAGGACTGGCAAAAATATAAAAGTACTTTTAAATGGAAATGTATGTTATGTCAGATACAAATACAAAATCTACCAGTGATATTGGTAATTCGGTTTTATTCCTGTCCTCAAAAAGTCAGCTTGTGCTAGCCTTGAACCAAAAGCTGAGGGACAGTGCCCAGGTCCTGATTTTAAGCCCCAGGACCAGCACAAAAAAAAAAAAGCAGTTTACAGTTTTTTGTTTTATTTTCCAGATCACAAGATTTGACATTAATTTTTGTACATATTTATGTTCTGTTAAAAGAAAACTATAAGGCCAGAAGCTAATGGTTCATGCCTGTGATCCTAGCTACTCAGAAGGCTGAGATCTGAGGATCACGGTTCGAAGCCAGCCCAGTAGGAAAGTCCATGAGATTCTTATCTATACCACCAGAAAACTAGAAGTGATGCTGTGACTCAAGTGGTAGAGCACTAGCCTTGAGCAAACAAGCTTAGGGACAGTGCCCAGGCCCTGAGTTCAGGCCCTATGACTGCCAAAAACAAAACTATAAAAGAAAACTATAAAGAAAAAACTGTGCCGGGCGCTGGTGGCTCACGCCTGTAATCCTAGCTACTCAGGAGGCTGAGATCTGAGGATCGCGGTTCAAAGCCAGCCCGGGCAGGAGAGACTATGAGACTCCTATCTCCAATAAACCACCAGAAAACCGGAAGTGGCGCTGTAGCTCAAGTGGTAGAGCGCTCGCCTTGAGCTGAAGAGCTGAGGGACAGCGCCCAGGCCCAGAGTTCAAGCCCCACGACCGACAAAAAAAAAAAAAAAAAAGAAAAAACTGTAAGGGGCCAGGAATGTGTCTTAGTGTTAAAGTGCTTGTCTCACACATGAAGCGCTGGGTTCATTTCCTCAGTACCACATAATCAGAAAAGGCTGGAAGTGGTGCTGTGGCTCAAGTGGTAGAGCAAAAGAAGCTCAGAGACAGTGCCCAGGCCCTGAGTTCAAGCCCCAGTAATGGCAAACAAACAAACAAAAAAAAAAGTAAGGCAGTATACACAAATCATTGTAAAAGATCAATATAAACTCAGAAACAGATGCATGCAGTTATGCCTGATTGATTTATTTTTACAAAGGTGCAAAAGCTGTTCAGTACAAGATAGTTTTTTTCAAACAATGGTGATGAAACAATTATTGTGCCTGTGAAAAATTACAGGCATAAAATAAAAATTAATTTGAGCATAAATCTCATCACACACAAAAATACTAAAATATAGGCAATGGACTTAAAGTACAGAAAAAAATATATATTATAAAATGTAGAGAAAAAGAGCTGGGAATTTGGCTTAATGGTAAAGTGCTTGCCTAGTATGCATGAAGCCCTGGATTTGATTCCTCAGTACTACATAAATAGAAAACACCATAAGTGTTACCTTGGCTCAAGCAGTAGAATGCTAGCCTTGAGCAAAAGAAGCTCAGAGACAATGCCCAAGCCATGTGTTCAGGCCCCAGAACTGGCAACAAAAATTGTGGGGAAAAGTTTATACTATAAAGAGGATACTTTATAAATATAATAAAAATATAAAATAACTAAAAAATTAATAGAAAATCTCCAGGGGGCCAGATGCCAGTGGCTCACACCTATAATCCTAGCTATTCAGGAGGCTGAGATCTGAGGATCACAGTTCAAAGCCAGCCAGGGCAGGAAAGACAGTGAGACTCTTTTTTTTCTTTTTGTCGGTTGTGGGGCTTGAACTCTGGGCCTGGGAACTGTCTCTGAGCTCTTCAGCTCAAGGCTAGTGCTTTACCACTTGAGCCACAGTGCCACTTCCAGCTTTTTCTGCTTATGTGGTGCTGAGGAATAAAACTGAGGGCCTCATGCATGGTAAGCACTCTACCACTGAGCCAGCCTGTAAGACTCTTACCTCCAATAAACCACCAGAAAACCAGAAGTGGCGCTGTGGCTCAAGTGGTAGAGCACCAGCCTTGAGCTGAAGAGCTGAGGGACAAGGCCCAGGCCCAGAGTTCAAGCCCTACAACCAACAGAAAAAATAAAAATAAAATCTCTAAGGGGCTGGGAATGTGGCTTAGTGGTAGAGTGCTTGCCTAGCATGCATGAACCTTGGATTCAATTCCTCAGTACCACATATATAGAAAAAGCTGGAAGTGGCACTGTGGCAAGAGCGGTAGAGTGCTAGCCTTAAATACAGAGAGGCTCAGGGATAGGGTCCAGGCCCTGAGTTCAAGCCTCAGGAACAGAAGAGGGGGGGGAAGGAAGGAAGGAAGGAAGGAAGGAAGGGAGGGAGGGAGGGAGGGAGGGAGGGAGGGAGAGAAGAAAGAAAGAAAGAAAGAAAGAAAGAAAGAAAGAAAGAAAGAAAGAAAGAAAGAAAGAAAGAAAGAAAGAGGAAGGAAGGAGGAAGGAAAGAAGGAAGGAAGGAAGGGAGGGAGGGAGGGAGGGAGGGAGGGAGGGAGGGAGGGAGGGAGGGAAGAGAGAGAAGAAGAAGGAAGGAAGGAAGGAAGGAAGGAAGAAAGAAAGAAAGAAAGAAAGAAAGAAAGAAAGAAAGAAAGAAAGAAAGAAAGAAAGAAAGAAAGAAAGAAAGAGGAAGGAAGGAAGGGAGAGAGGCAGGGAGGGAGGGAAGGAGGGAAGAAGGAAGGAGGAAGGAAGAAAGGAAGGGAGAGAGGGAGGGAGGGAAGGAGGGAAGGAGAGAAGGAAGGAAGGAGGGAAGAATGAAAGAACGAAAGAACAAAAGAAAGAATAAAAGAAAGAACAAAAGAAAAGAATAAGGAAGGAAGAGAGAGGCAGGGAGGGAGGGAAGGAGGGAAGAAGGAAGGAAGAAGGAAGGAAGGAAGAAAGGAAGGAAGGAAGGAGGGAAATTTCCAGGGCCTAATGCTGTATGAAACCTTGGATTTGATAACAAGAATTCAATATATATTACTTTCAAAAATAGGCATTAGAAAATTTAAAGCCCCATGTACATTCCACTCTTTATTTCTATTTTGTAGTGCTGGTCTATGGCCTTTGTTTCAGAGAGCAGTTTACTCTTCTTTAAGTGATGAATCTATTTTCCCAAAACAAGTATCTTCTGAAATATTTCCCACTGATTATAGATGTACCATCTTCATTGGCCATACACGCATAGGTTTCCCTCTAGACTCCATTCTGTTCTATTGTTCTTCTTTTCTACTATAGTCACACACACACACACACACACACACACACACACACACACACACACACACACACACACACTACAGAGGCTTCTTATTATTCACTAACTCTCCATTTGTGAGTTTTCCTACTTGTCATTATGCAAAACCCCAGAACCATTACCCAAAGCACTCTTGTGGTTACATCTGAGTCATCTGCATACACTTTGCCACCTGAGGTCAAACAAGGTCCTTCTATTGTCCTTGTTCCATCTTTTTTTTAAATAAGTTTTTTTTATTGTGAAAATACTGTACAGAGGGGTTACAGTTACATGAGCAAGGTGATGAGTACACTTCCTATCCAGCATTGTTGCCTCCATTCCATATTTTATAATAACAAAAAGTGTCTTTTGCTAGGTGCTGGTGGCTCATGCCTGTAATCCTAGCTGCTCAGGAGGCTGAGATCTGAGGATTGCGTTTTGAGGCCAGCCCGGGCAAGAAAGTCCATGAGACTCTTATCTCCAATAAACCACTCAGGAAAACGGAAGTGGTGCTGTGGCTCAAGTGGTAGAGTGCTAACCTTGAGCTGAAGAGCTGAGGAACAGGCCCACAGTTCAAGCTTCATGACCAACAACAACAAAAAAAGTGTCTTTTGGATTCTACTTTGGCCATGTTCTCCCACATTTTGTTGGTAATTTTGCTGTTTAAAAAGCTCCAAGGATAATGCTTAAGTGCTGCCTAGAATTCCCAGGCATAAGATGGCTGTGATTTGTTTTGTGGAGAAAGTATGTTTAAATAAACCCTGTTCATGAATGTGAAAAAAAAAAAAAAAAAAAAGAATTCAATATATAATAGAAAAGGAAGACTTGATAACTAGATTTCACCGAAAAAAACTCTGTACTTGTGAAGCCTCTGTTAAAAAGGTGAAAACAAAGCTGGGTACTTAGGGTTCACCCCTGTAATCTTAACTACTCAGGAGGTTGAGATCTGAGGATCACAATTCAAAGCCAGCCCAGGCAAGAAAGTCCATGAGATTTATCTCCAATTAACCACTAGAAAACCAGAAGTAGCACTGTGGCTCAAGTGGTAGAGCACTTGCCTTGAGCTGAAGAGCTCAGGGATAGCACCCATGCCCAGAGCTCAAGACCCATGACCGACACGAAAAAAGGTGTGTAAAGTCAGTAGTAAAATAATAGATTCATATAGAAAATGAGCAATGAGAGGGATGGATTTTACTAAAGAGAAGATTTCATAATGAGATCACCTCAATATCCTTATAAGGAGAGGATGTTATTCCTTCTCCAAATAGTGCTTGTCCAAGCTTTTCAGACTTTTCTTTCCATAGTCTGTACAGAAAGCAAAGGTGACATAGAAAGAGATCAAGGACAAATTTTAATATCAGGAACAAAAAAAAATCAATCTTTTGTAATTTACCTTGCCTCTCTGCAATTGGGATTGCTTCTATAACTACAACATAGGATATGTTTATTTGTGATTGTATACCTCATTATATATTCCTGTTTAATTGTCGAAGCTCTAAATTCATTGTTTGAATCCTCCTATTACTACTGCTGACTTTTTAAAAAATAACAACATATTTAAAACAAAAATGAGGGCTATGAATGTGGCTTAGTGATAGAGTGCTTGCCTAGCATGCATGAAGCCCTGGGTTGGATTCCTCAGTACCACATACATAGAAATAAGCCACAAGTGGTACTATGGCTCAAATGGTAGAGTGGTAGCCTTGAGCAAAAGAAGCTCAGGGACAGTGCCCAGGACCTGAGTTTAAGCCCCAGGACTGGCAATAAAAATCAAAATAAAAGGCTGGGAAGTTGGCTCAGTGGTAGAGTGCTTGCCTTGCATTCCTGAGGCCCTGGATTCGATTCCTCAGCACCACATAAGCAAAAAGAAAAAAGCCGGAAGTGGCACTGTGGCTCAAGTAGTAGAGCACTAGCCTTGTGCTGAAGGGCTGAGAGACAGCACCCAGGCCCAGAGTTCAGGCCCCACGACCGGACCCAAAAAGAAAGGAAAGAAAGAAAGAAGGAAAGAAAGAAAGAAAGAGAGAAAGGAAAGAAAGACACTCCAGGAAATAAAAACAAGATGCTTTTTCTTTGAAGTTCTTTTGTTTTCTCTTTGTCTCGTTTATCTGTCTTTGGGATGATAAAGGGGGGCACAGAAATGGAGGGACAAAGGGTAAACAAATGCAGCAATGTTACTAACTATACCTTAAGTTGAAAATGAACTATTCAACTTGTGGGTGGATATGGGGGGAAATATGGGAGAGAGTGAGGGAAGGGATGACATTGCCCTAAAAGAAATGTATTCATTTCCTGACTTATGGAACTATAACTCTTTTGTACATCAACTTTATAATAACAATTAAAAAAGAAAAGAAAAAGAATAAAAAGAAATAAAAAACAAGTGTAATAGCTTAGCAATTTTTAAACATCAATCATTTTAATGATTTAATCATTATTTTCCCTCTTAACTTTATGATAAATTACATTTCTTAATATACCCACGGCTTTTGTTTACTATCTTTAGAAACTTAAGCCATATTTTGACATACTAATGTCATGCTATACTTACCTATCATAGCTCAGCAAAGATTCCAGAGTCCAATCTATTCACAAACATTTCTACTAGGACTAAAAGAGGAGAAAAAAAGTATTCATTAATAACACAAAGTCAAATGAGACAGAACTGGAAAAATGCATAATGAAGCAACTGAATGTTAACTAGATCTATTACTACCAACAATTTATAACTGAATAGTTATAAATGTATTATTTAGTAGTTATAAATGTATAAGTTTTAAATTTATAGTTATAAATATTTCACACAAAATAGCTATAAATTCCTAACATTTAATTTATCTAGCATCACGGGGTTCTCTGCATGCATAAATTTTTCAGCTACCATTCGTAACATTTTCTTAATTATAGAACCCATTCATAATATGTTCAAAGGTAGTGCTCTTTGTACTAGAAAAGCAAACATTGTCACCAAATACTCTGTTCAGTTTTATGAATCCTCTGAAGCCCGGTCACTCAGATTTAAAATCAGATTTAAGAGCTTGACATAATTAAAGCTACCCACATACAGTGCATTTCTGGCATCATTTTAACTATTTTCCTAAGACGCATTCTAAAATGCTCTTCATTCTTTCCTATCTTAAACAGAGTATAATGATCGTCATTTGACCTTCCTTGATGACTCAGGGTCATTTTGGACACGGATCATTGTACCTGCTTTGGTTCTGTGACATTCTCAGGATCAGATGAAATCAGAACAGCTATTTGTTCCTAAACGAAAGAAAACAGAAAACATTCTACCCTCTTAGTGCATTCACTCCTCCTTTTCCACAAAAGGATCTAAATTTCTTTGTGAAATATGTATGTCTCTTTCATTTGGTTGTCAGCTGACTCTTCTTCCTCCTTCCCCTTTTTCTCTTTTCTATTTGACAGCAAGCCTTCTATTTGTGAAATAAATAACCAGACTAATAAAAAATAGGTTTCAGCCAGACTCAGGTGGCTCAGACCTGTAAACCAAGCTACTCAAGAGGCTAAGATCTCAGGATTGCAGTTTGAAACCAGCCCAAGCAGGAAAGTCTTTGAGATTCTGACCTCCAATTAATCACAAAAAGCCAGAAGGGGGCTGGGAAGGTAGCTCAGTGGTAGAGCACTTGCCTTGCATGCATGAGGCCCTGGGTTCGATTCCTCAGCACCACATAAGCAAAAAGAAAAAAGCCGGAAGTGCCGCTATGGCTCAAGTGGTAGAGTGCTAGCCTTGAGCTGAAGAGCTGAGGGACAGCACCCAGGCCCAGAGTTCAGGCCCCACGACCGGACCCAAAAAAAAAAAAAAAGCCAGAAGGAGAGCTGTGTATAAAGAGCATTGAGCACAAAAGCTCAGGGACGGTGTCCAGGTCCAGAGTCCAGGACCAACACACACACACACACACACACACACACACACACACACACACACGCGCACACACACACACACACACACACACACACACACACACACACACACCCCACACGCACACTCACAAAAGCTGTAAGTACAGACATGGTTCAAGTGGTAGGGTGCTAGCCAACGATAACAATAAAAAAGGCAAGCCCCAGGGACTGGGAATATAGCTTAATGATAGAGTGCTTGCCTTGCATGCATGAGGCCCTGGGTTCAATTCCTGAGTACCACATATGCAGAAAAAGCCAGAAATGGCACTGTGGCTCAAGTAGTAGAGTGCTAGCCTTGAGCAAAAGAAGCTCAGGGACAGTGCCCAGACCTTGAGTTCAAGCCCCAGGACTGACAAAGAAAGGCAAAGCCCCATACTAGAACACACACACGTGCACATATACATATATACACACACACAATCTAAGTCTCAAGGAATACCTGATGACAAGTCATTGAGAGCATGACCATCATGGCATCTTTTCTGAATCTTCACAGGACAGTTTTGCTTACTTCAGTGGATCTCAGCTATATTCCTGGTAGTCAGCTAGAATGGAAATTTTCAACCACCAAAACAGCAAAACTTGGGTAAATACTTTATCCTTCCCCAAAATTCCATCCTCTGCTTTCAAAAATAAACATCTGCTATCAGCTTTACCATATGGTTACTTTTTTTTAATTTTTCTAAAGAAGTGGATTTAGAAAAGTATCAAATTTGGATACAAATATAAATAGCTTTACTGTGACTCTCTAAAACAAGAGAATTTTAACTGCATTTCGTGCAATCTAATCAAAAATTTGCCTTTAGTGCAAACTAAACAGAAATTTGCAGCAGCAACATAAATCAGTTCTAATCTTATAAATGTTAATAGGCAAAAGTTTCTAAAAGAGGCTGAAGACATGGTTCAAGTGGTAGAGCACTAACCAAGCAGGCAAACCATGCAAGTGGGTGGCCCTGAGTGCAAGTCCTTAGTACCACCAAAAACAATGCTTCTGAAAGAGTAAAATGTATGTTCATCAATTTTTCATCACTGTGACAAAAATACCTGTCATAAACAAACTTAAAGGAGGAAGGATTTATGCTGTTCATAGTACATAGTCCATGGCTCTGTTATTCACATGGAAAAAGTATTTGCTGCATTTCTACATTTTTGTAGACATCAATACATATTTCAATTACTTTTCAAAGGGCCACTTAACCATTAACCCAATCTAAACATGATCACAAAGGAGGAAGCAGAAAAAGTCTTGAAGACAGGAATTCCACAGAACAAACAGATTCGTCCCTTTAATAAGTCACTGTTATGGAAAGAAAATGTGAGGTGGGGCTGGAGATATACCTGAATGCAGGGCATTTGACTGGCATTCTATCTCCAGCATGAAAGAAAGCCAAGTGCTGGTGGCTCATGACACTACTTAGGAGGCTGAGATCTAAAGATCATGGTTCAAAAGTAGCTAGGGGGCTGGGTGCCGGTGGCTCATACCTATAATCCTAGCTACTCAGGAGGCTAAGATCTGAGGATCACAGTTCAAAACCAGCCCGGGCAGGAAAATCCATGAGACTCTTATCTCCAATAAACCACTAGAAAACTGGAAGTGGCTCTGTGGCTCAAGGGTAGAGCGCTTGCCTTGAGCTGAAGAGCGCAGGGACAGCCCCCAAGCCCAGAGTTGAAGCCCCACAACTGACCAAAAAAAAAAAAAAAAAAAGTAGCCAGGGCAGGAAAGTTCATGAGACTATTTCCAATTTACCACTGAAAGAACAGAAGTAGAGCTGTGACTCAATTGTAGAACATCATCCCTGAGTGAAAATCCTAAGGGACACCACCCAGGCACTTAGGTCAAGTACTAATACTGTTATTTGGGAATTCAGTCAGCGAGATACTAAGAAGTGTCACACTTTGAGAGGTCAAAATGGGGAGTCTTTATTACAAGGCCAGTAACTACAAGCAGACTCATGTCCAGAAAAAAACTTACAATCCCAAATGTAACTAGCACAAAGCTTACAAAGGCCAAAACCACATGAAGGCAGATGCCACAAGGTATGTGGACTAGCAAAGCATGTTTACAGAAGCAAAACAAGTCAGTTAAAGGTTATCTAGGGGGAATAATCATGGGTAGGAATTTTAACAACCCTGTAACAACCAGGGGTAGGGATTTCCTGGAGCTTAACAATCCAGGAACATTGCCCCAAGAACATTGCCCCAGAACACACACACACACACACACACACACACACACACACACACACACACACACACACACGCGCGCACACACACACACACACACACACACACACACACAAGAAGAGAGATGCCTAATTCAGAGGATTCCAGCCAGGGCAAATGCAAGTCCCTATTAGAAAAAAAAATACATAAAGCAGAAAGGACATAGCTCAAATTATAGAGCTCCTGCTTAGCAAACAAAAAAGTCTACTAGGCCAGGCACTGATGGCTCACACCTGTAATCCTAGCTACTCAGGAGGCTGAGATCTGAGGATTAGGGTTCAAAGCCAGCCCAGGCAGGAAACTCCATGAGACTCTTATCTCCAATAAACCACTAGAAATTGGGAAGTGATGCTGTGGCTCAAGCAATAGAATCCTCACCTTGAGCTGAAGAGCTGAGGGACAGTGCCCAAGCCCAGAGTTCAAGCCCCACATCCAACAAAAGAAAAGTCTTCTAAAATGCATGTGTGCATGAATTACACAAACATGTAAAGAAATACATCTAGGGTTGGGAATGTCACTTAGTGGTAAAGTGCTGGCCTTACATGCATGAACTGCATGAAGCCCTGGGTTGGATTCCTCAGTACTACATAAATGGGGAAGGGGAAGCCACAAGTGGTACTGTGGCTCAACAGTAGAGCACAAGAAGCAAAAGAAGCTCAGGGATAGTGTCCAGGCTCTGAGTTCAAGCCCCAGGACTTGCAAAAAGAACTGAAATAAATCTAATTATGTTGACATCAGCAATGGTACTTTTCTACATATTAGAAATATCTTTGCCTAGTCACATTTTCTGAATTTTTATGTAACTGACTACTTTTGTAATAGTAAAAGCTGGAAAAAAATCAGGGAGTTAGATACTACTAAATAGTATAATAATCTCAGAAAAGAAGTGGAACATACTGAGAGTCACAACCTATGACTAAAGATCATGTCTCAGGGTAAGAATATAGCTCAGTGGTAGAGTGCTTGCCTAGCATGCATGAAACCCTGGATTCAATTCCTCTGTAACACATAAACAGAAAAAGCCAGACGTGGCACTGTGGCTCAAGTGGTAGAGTGCTAGCCTTGAGCAAAAGAAGCTCAGAGACAGCGCCTAAGCCCTGAGTTCAGGCCCCAGGACTGGCAAAAAAAATCATGTGTCTTCACTAAGAAATATACTAAATTAAGCCAGGCACTGGTGGCTCACGCCTATAATCCTAGCTACTCAGGAGCCTGAGATCCCATCATAGTTCAAAGCCAGACAGACAGAAAAGTCCATGAGACTCTTATCTCCAATTAACTACCTGAAAACCAGAAGTGGTGCTGTGGCTCAAGTGGTAGAGCACTCACCTTGAGCAGAAGAGCTAAGGGACAGTGCCCAGGCCAGAGTTCAAGCCCCACGACTGATAAAAAAAGAAATACACTGAAATAAAGAACTCCCACAACTAACTGCCAACACTCAGGGAAAAGATAAATATAAACTATAAAAGAGTGGGCTGGGCAGTTGTGATGAAAAAAAAAATTGCATGGGGCTGGGAAGGTGGCTCAGTGGTAGAGTGCTTGCCTTGCATGCATGAGGCCTTGGTTTCGAATCCTCAGCACCACATAAGCAGAAAAAGCCGGAAGTGGCACTGTGGCTCAAGTGGTAGAGCGCTCACCTTGAGCTGAAGAGCTGAGGGACAGCGCCCAGGCCCAGAGTTCAAGCCCCATGGCCGACAAAAAAAAAAAAAATTGCAAATGTTTGAAAAAAAGTTAAAGAATGGTCCCCTTTCGAATCTTGGTAACCAATTATACTTAGACTGTGAGCCTAACTCCTTGACAAGGAGGAGGGACAGTTTAGACTGGGATCAAAACCTAGCAAACTGCTCTGTCCAGTGTGCCTGCCTAGCTCTGGGTAGAGTATTACACTCTTTTGCACAAAAGTAAATTGCTTTGATGAAAAAAAAAAAGAATGGGCTGGGAAGGTGGCTCAGTGGTAGAGCGCTTGCCTTGCATGCATGAGGCCCTGGGTTCAATTCCTCAGCACCACATAAGCAGAAAAAAAAAGCCAGGAGCGGCGCTGTGGCTCAAGTGGTAGAAGGCTAGCTTTGAGCTGAAGGGGTGAGGGACAGCGTCCAGGCCCAGAGTTCAAGCCTCACAACCAACAACAACAACAAAAAAAGGAATTAAATATCAAGAATAAGGAGGCTGGGAGCTGATGACTCATGCCTATCATCCTAGCTACTCAGGAGGCTGAGATCTGAGGATCTGGGCTCAAAGCCAGACCAGACTAGTAGCCCTGTGGCTCTATGTGGTAGAGCTCAAGGACCTTGCTCAGGCCCTGAGTTAGAGCCCCACAATCACAAAAAAATAATAATAATATTGGAGCTTGGCTCTAATAGTCAGGTCATACTTAGTAGTAGTTCTAGGTACTCAAGAAGGTGAGATGTTAGGATAGCATTTTGAAGTCATCCAGGCAGCAAAATCCATGCGAGTGGAGTTGTGACTCAAGTGGGCAAATGCTAGCCTTGTGCAAAAAAGGTCAAGGGCAAAGTCAGGCCCTGAGTTCAAGCTCTATAATCTGCACAAAAAGATACCAAAAGTTATGCCAGGTGCTGGTGGCTCACGCCTGTAATCCTAGCTACTCAGGAGGCTGAGATCTGAGGATCGAGGTTCAAAGCCAGCCCGGGCAGGAAATACTATGAGACTCCTATCTCCAATACACCACCAGAAAACTGGAAGTGGCGCTGTAGCTCAAGTGGTAGAGTGCCCGCCTTGAGCTGAAGAGCTGAGGGACAACGCCCAGGCCCAGAGTTCAAGCTCCACGACCGACCAAAAAAAAAAAAAAAAAAAGATACCAAAAGTTGGAAGAGCTGTGGGAAAGCTCATCTTTAAGTACCCACGGACTTGAGTTCAAGTCCCAGTACCATCTCCAAAAAAAAAGGTGGAGGGCGTCAAAGTGTGAAGCTATAAGAGAAGGGAGCAGGAACCAAAACAGGGAGGAGGATGTGCCTAAGAAAAGCTACATTGAGTGTATGTTCCAAAAGGGAGATGATGGAAGGGGGACACAAAGGGAGCGGCGGAAAGAGGTTGGCAAAATCTTAGACAGAAAAGACTTTAGGGAGGGAAGGGAAGGAGTTAGCTAAGGGAGGAGTTGTGAGAAGAGGAGTGAAGGAGCAGCCAACAGGGAGAGGGAAAGTGGGGCTAAGATGAGATGGACAGGAGAGGGGGAGGGAGAAAAGGGTGGTAGACCTGGGGATACAGGAATGAAAACCCCAGAGGGTTGTCAAAAGGAAGAGGAATTAAACATAAGGAAAAAAAAGAATGACCTTATAAGCAATGACGGAAATCCAGGGGGGAGAGTAGGAAGAGGAGGAGGAAGAAGAGGAGGAAGAGGAGGAGTTAAGCGGGTGTGTGCTGTAGGAGAGGAAGGGGTGGGGTAAGAAGGGGAGGGGGAGGGGAAAAGCCTAGAGGAGAGAAGAGGCGGGCTGAAGAGACAAAGGGGGAGGAGTCTAGAGGGGTGGATCTGGGAAGGAGGAGAAAGAGCTGGAACTGAGAGGCAGGGGTGAGAGAGATCCGCTGGAGGGAGACTGTATGGCCTGGGAGGGAGCTGAGAGACCGAGAAAGGAAGATCAAAGAGATCTTTTGGAAAGATCAAGTGAAAAAGATCACACATAGAGAAACCCTGAGACACACCCTGAGAGAGAACTGGCATATCAGGACCCAGTCCTTGAATTCTAAACCCTGGCTTCCGCCCTGGTTGGCCTCAAACCCCTAAATCAAAGCCCCTCCCCCCCAGTCCCCCCCCCCTTCTCATTCCCCTCAGGTCCTCACCTGATAGGATCCAGTCTCTCCACCGGGCCTGGCTGAAGTTGGCCGCTGGCCACTTTGGGGACGTAGAAACAGCTGTGCAGCCCACATCTTGAAACCCTCATCGCCGCCCAACACCGACACCTCAAGCCCAGGGGCGGGGAGGAGGGGCGCCCAAAGGCACTAAATGTTCCAAAAGGAACCACCAGTTCCTGTGTGGTGTTTTTTTTTTTTTTTTAGGGGCTGCCTCAGGCGCTCACCAACAAGCACCTGAGGGAGATTGGGACCAGAGAAGCGGAAAAACAGAGATATCAAGTGCTATTACCAGCACAGTTAATAGCCGAGACCCAAGGGTGGGATTAGAACTCCCTGGAAGAAAAGCCTAGATAGGCTACACAGTGGCTAGGAACCTGGTTGCTAGGGTGTCTCGTAGTATGCAGACAGGCGGGAGTGCGCATGTGTGGAAATCCCCAAGCCGTTTTTTACGCCACCCTTCCTATCCACTCCCTATCACCCCCTCCCCCCAACTTCCCCTGCACTTTCCCGCAATCGGAAAAAGCCTCCAAGCTTACCGCCAGTGCGGCATTACTGGGATGAGGAAGCAGGGAGGGTACAAGGCTGTCCTGAAGTTGTCACATCCTCCAAGGTTGCATCTCAGTCTCGCTAGCGGTATTATTGCGCTCCCCCCACCCCCCCATTTTATTTCTGCCTGCCAGGGTGGGGGGATGGGACCTTGAAATAGCTATTAAACTTGAAATGCATCTGCTCTGAATTGGATGCACGGCAAATTAAAATGCACTCTGCGTTTCGAAGACAAAATATCAGATATCTGGATGTTTCCCATGCTTCCTTAAAGACATTGCAGTGATTTAACATTAAATAACCTTATTTTCTTCTTTTGTATGTGCCTGCCCTAAGGCTCGAAATCGGGACCTTGGCACTGCCCCTGAGCTTTATTCTTCAAGGTTAGTACTCCACCACTTGACCCACACTTTAGGGCTGTAATCCTAGCTACTCAGGAGACTGAGGTCTAATCATCTCGGTTCAAAGACACCCGGGCAAGAAAGTCCAATTAACCACGAGAAAACTGCCAGTGGCACTGTGGCTCAAACGGGGGGAGCACTAGCCTTGACTTGAAGAGCTTAGGGATGATGCCCAGGCCCAGAATTCAAGTCCCATGACCTACAAAAATAAAAGCTCCCTCCTGCCAGGGCTGGATTTGAACCATAATCCTCAGGTTTCAGCCTCCGGAATACATAGAATTACAGGCATGAGCCACCAGCTCCTGCCTTTTTTGTTTGTTTGTGAGCTCACACATTTTTTATTAGCATGGATTACTTGTACAAGACAATTTGACTTTAACATGTCCATTTATGGATACAAAGCATCTGGATCAGATTAACCCCCTTCAACCTTCTCCCTCTCTTCCCTCATCCTTCCCACACCACTCTCATCAAGTTCTTTTGTTCCATTTTCATAGATAGATAGATCATTATGATTATATCCACCCTCCTTATACATATCTGTTCTTCTACCCACTCCCACTAGCATTTATACCGCAATCCAGCAATGGTTCAATGTCCTAATATTTTGTTCCTTTTTTGTCCATGGTAGGGTTTGAACTCTAGGCCTGGGCATTGTCCCTCAGCTCTTCCACTCAAGGATAGCTCTCTACCACTTAAGCCACAGTGCCACTTCCAGTTTTCTGCTGGTTAACTGGAGGTGAGTCTCATGGACTTTTTTGCCAGGGCTGGCTGTGAACCTTGATCCTCAGATCTCAGTATAGGCATGAGCCACCAGCATTGGGCTCTAATATTATTTGGGGGGGGGTTCTTTTTTTTTTTTGTCGGTCATGGGCCTGAACTGTGGGCGTGGGCGCTGTCCCTTAGCTCTTCAGCTCAAGGCCTGCACTCTACCACCTGAGCCACAGCACCACTTCTGGCTTTTTCTGCTTATGTGGTGCTGAAGAATCGAACCCAGAGCCTCATGCATGCAAGGCAAGCACTCTATCACTGAACCACCTTCCCAGCCCCTCTAATATTCTTTAACTGTGTCAATCACCATGGTATCTCACACCTGCATATGCCACTTTTTAATCAGGTGTGTGTGTGTGTGTGTGTGTGTGTGTGTGTGTGTGTGTGTGTGTGTGTGTGTGTGTGTGTGTGTGTGTTTAGCTTACATTATATTTCTGTTAGCATTGAAGAAGGAAAGGAGAGGAAAAGACTAAACAAAAATGGTTCCCTGTAAGACATAGGAAAAAAGTGAGAACTTTATCTTGGGATCTCAGTGAGACTCCTTGTCATCCTTACTTTTCTGCTCCTCATAGTGTACTGTGGTTTTGAGGGCTTGCATTTGAGCTGGAGATACTGTAGGTTTTATAGTTCAAAGATAATGGAAGAGCTTAATGATTTTCCCCTTGTACCCCAAGAGCTTTGCAGAACAAGAAGTCATTTGTTTATGCTCAGACTTGAGCCTTTTGCCAAGTGCCTTTCAGTCCCAGTTCCCACTCTCAAGAGGTCTGCTGCTTCTGGTGATTGGCAGGAGGTGATTCAAATCAGAACAAAGCATCTAGCTGGCCCTTAGCAGAGACATGCAGAAATGTAGTGAGTTAACGGACTATAGACATAGAGAGAGTAGTAGAAGAAATGAAAGAAAATGTCAGAATAGGGGAATTGTAAGACTGAAAAGATTGCACTTGACCAATAGAATTGGAGCAGTTCATGTAAAGATTCCGAGGTAAGGATAACAGTATTGGAAGGACCGCCTTTGTAAAGAGGGAGGAAAACGAAGCTAGGAAGCTTGGAAATAAGTAGTCACCACCGCAAAAACCAGAGCCCAAATACAAAATGTTGTGTTTCATTTTTGCATAATCACCGATCACTCTGGCCTGCCACTGGATGGAAATACGTGTATCTGTGTATATATACACACAGACAGACATAGATAGATGGACAGACACACATACACACCCCCCCACACACACACATACACATATATTTTTTAAAGGCTCTGCCAGCCTCTCAGTCCTGGACTATAATACTTGCTCTTATCAACAGCTGAGCTGATCATTGAGAGCTACCAGCCACCAAGCTGCTATGACCCCTCCCTCCATGTCCCTGTTTAGGCTCTTTACACAGCTGCATTGGCTTGTGTGTCAAACATTCTACAAGAGGAAATCATCCTGATGTCACCAGCTGTCTACAGCTGGAAGCCCCAGGAACAGGCCCAGCTCCAACAGCCACCTCAACCAAGAGAGGGCCTGGGCAGGCCACAGCTATTGGCTGAGCACCAGGCTGGGCCCAGAGATGTGGGAGGATATGTACACTATCCATTTGACTCATGCCTACCACAGAACACTCAGCTGATGCAGACATCTACATAAGCTTTTAGAAGTGTGGTGGCCCATTCCAGCATATTCTGTGTACTAGACAGCTCTAGGAGTTTGTCAGCCAGCCTATCTAAGCCATGTTCATATTTTTCCCCGTTACTCCACAGCAAGATGCTGAAACCCCAAGGCAGCTTTGTGTGAGTCATCCCCTGGGCTTGTGAGAACAGCAAGGACAAGTTCTGGCCTCTTTGCCTGCTGCACCTGATGTTGCATGCAAGTAAGGACCGTTTGATTTGCTTGCCAATTGATATGTCTCTTTTTTTCCAATGTGTTTTTGGTTGTTTTTGCTTGCTTTGTTTTGCTGGCAAAACAAAGTGTGTGATAGTGGGCTTCCTTGCAGTGTTCCCCATAGTCTTAAGGGAAATATATTGGGTCTTCTACCACTAAATGTGATATTAACTTCGGACTTTTGTTTAAGTGCTGTCCTTTATCACATTAGGTTCATTTTTCTTCCCAGTTTGCAAATGCCAGCTTTCCTTGGCTGTGACAAAATACTTGAGATAAATGACTTAAAGGATGAAGGACTAATTTTTTTGGCTCATGCTTTTTGAGCTATCACTCTATGCTCACTTGGCTCTGTGTTTCTGAGCCTATGGTAAGACAGTATTTTATTTTATTTTATTTTTGCCAGTCATGGGGCTTGAACTCTGGGCCTGGGCACTGTCCTCAGCTCTTCAGCTCAAGGATAGCACGCTACCACTTGAGCCACAGCGCCACTTCCGGCCTTTTCTGTTTATGTGGTGCTGAGGAATCAAACCCAGGGCCTCCGGCATGCAGGGCAATCAGTCTACCACTGAGCCACCTTCCCAGCCCTAAGGTAGTATTTTATAGTGGAAAGCTATGAGTATATTATAGCAGAGGAAAGCTGTTTATTTCATGGGAGCCAGGAAGCAGCGAGCAGGAAAGGGGCCAGAAACAAGATACAGCCTTCTAGGGCATATCCCCAATGACCTGCTTCCTCCAACTAGGCCCCACTTCCTTGTTTCTACCACCAGCTGCAAATACAATCAAACTATGAATCTATTGAGCCAGGTGCTTCTGGCTCATACGTGTAATCCTACTCAGGAGGCTGAGTTCTGAAGATCTCAGTTCAAAGACATCCTGGACAGAAAAGCCTTTGAGACTTTTATCTCCAATTAACCAGCAAAAACCTACAAGTGTAGCTGTGGCTCAAGTGGTAGAACACTAGTCTTGAATGAAAAGCTAGGGAACTGAAATAATGGGAATCTGCATTGTTCTCCTAACTCAATATTGCTCCCATGGCTTGACCCACTGACTATGCTTTCCTCAGAGGATCTTCCTGAAATTCTCCAGCCCATTGTCCACCCCAATCTTAATCTAAATATGAAAGCCCACTTCCTCATCCTGTCTGGAGATAGGCACTTGAGAACCTGGGAGGAGACTTGCTCAAAGAATAATTTCCCCAAGACAGACCTGCCCCATAAACTTGCCAAACTCTGAACCTGCAGCTACCTGTGGCCCTGTCCCCCCCTCCCTATGACGCTACTTAAGTCCCTCCACTCCTACCCACATTATGCCTTCTGTCTCCTGACTGTCCTCGGGTTACCATTAAACTTGATATGGTCTGTTGTGGTAGTTTACTGCTCTTCCTTTATTTAATATCCTCATGACTCAGTTTCCTAATAGGAATATTGCTCAGGCCCTGAGTTCAAGCCTCAATACAGACACAAAATAATTATGAGTCTATCAGTTGATAATCCACTGACAAAGTCAGAACCTTTGTGATCTAATCACTTCCCAAAAACCTTTAACATAATAGCCTTTGGGGGGTGGGAATACTTCATGTTCAAACCACTGCTCTGATTAACATACCAGCCATTGTTTCTTGTTATCTTCCTAATGGCCACGTCAGGTAGTTAATAATCTCTCCATTTTATATGAGCTATCTGAGGCCAAAAGATTTAATTTGTGGTTGCTCACACCCAGCAAGATGATCTGATGTGTAGTACTTGTCAAGTATAACAGTAGTAAAGTGAGTAGTAGTCATAGTGCTGGGGACCCAGAGCGGGGGGGGGGGGGGGGGGGGGGGGGCCTCAGGCCTGTAATCCTAGCTACTCACGAGGTTGAGATCTGAGGATCATGGTTCAAAGCCAAACCATACAGAAAGTCCTCATGAGACTCTTATCTCCAATGAACCACTCAAAACCCAGAAGTGGCACTGTGTCTCAAGTGGTAGAGTGCTAGGCTTAAGCACAAAGAGGCTCAAGGACAGTGCCCAGGCCCTAAGATCAAGCCCCACAACCGACAAAAAAAAAGTGAGTGGTAATAAAAAGAAATTCGTTTTATGATACAGCTATTAAATTTCCACCTGCATCAATTAAGAATGTTTCAGAAACTAGCAAGTAAATGACTCGGTAAAGTATGGGAATGTACAGTGAGGAGCTATCTTTGGAAATGGTACTTGGAAATAATAAAACCTGAAACTGGTAATGTGTAAAGTTAAGTTTACAGAGGAACAAAGAGTGATAATTTATGAAAACAAGTAGAACAATGAAATCTGTCTTGTACGACTAATGTATGCTAATTAAAAATCATTTTCACATGACAAGCCAGCACTGGTGGCTCATGTCTATAATCCTAGGTACTCAGAGGCTGAGATCTGAGGACCATGGTTGAAAGCCAGCCTGGGCAGGAAAGTCTGTAAGACTCCTACCCAATTAACCACCAAAAAGCCAGAAGTGAGCTGTGGTTCAGGGCTAACCTTGAGTGAAAAAAGGTCAGGGACAGTGCCTAGTCCCTGAGTTCAAGTTCAAGAAAATTTATTAGTAAAAGATAGTCCCAGGCTGGGAAGGTGGCTCAGTGGTAGAGCGCTTGCCTTGCATGCATGAGGCCCTGGGTTCGATTCCTCAGCACCACATAAGCAGAAAAAGCTGGAAATGGGTGTTGTGGCTTAAGTGGTAGAGCGCTAGCCTTGAGCTGAAGAGCTGAGGGACAGCGCCCAGGCCCAGAGTTCAGGCCCCATGACCAACCAAAAAAAAAAACAAAAACAAAGATGTAACTTGCAAAACTCACACCACAGGCAATAATTTACTCAAAATAAACCTGAGACTTTTTTAGAACTTTAGAATTTTACAACAAAAGTATGGAAACCTTTAGAACATAGAGGGAACTCTGAAACCTTGGGTTAAACGAAAATATAATGGGTAAAAGAACTTATTTTGGCCATAAATGAAAAAATGTTCTTGTTATATTGTAAATTGCACTCTAAAAACTTCTATAAGAGGCAGGAGAGACAGTGAGACTCCTATCTCCAATAAACCACCAGAAAACTGGAAGTGGCGCTGTAGCTCAAGTGGTAGAGCGCTCTCCTTGAGCTGAAGAGCTGAGGGACAGCGCCCAGGCCCAGAGTTCAAGCCCCACGACCCACCAAAAAAAAAAATTCTATAAGAAATAGGGGAAGGCGGGCATCAGTGGCTCACTCCTGTAATCCAAGCTATTCAGGAAGCTGAGATCTGAGGATTGCGGTTCAAAGCCAGCCTGGGCAGGAAAGTACGTGAGACTCTTTTTTTTTGGGGGGGGTCTGGTCGTGGAGCCTGAACTGTGGGCCTGAGTGCTGTCCTCAGCTCTTCAGCTCAAGGCTAGCACTCTACCACTTGAGCCACAGCGCTACTTCCGGCTTTTTTCTTTTTGCTTATGTGGTGTTGAGGAATCGAACCCAGGGCCTCATGCATGCAAGGCAAGCGCTCTACCACTGAGCCACCTTCCCAGCCCCAAGTCCGTGAGACTCTTATCTCCAATAAACCACTAGAAAACTGGAAGTGCCGTTGAGGCTCAAGTGGTAGAGCACTACCCTTGAGCTGAAGAGTACAGGGACAGGGCCCAGGCCCAGAGTTCAAGCCCCAAGACTGACAAAAAGAAAAAGAAAAATAGGGGAAGCTGGGAGGTGTGGCTCAAAGTAGTAGACTGCTATCCTTGATCAAAAAATAAAAAAGGGCTGGGAATGTGGTTCAGTGGTAGAGTGATTGCCTAGCATGTATGAAGCCCTGGGTTCGATTTCTCAGTACCACATTAATAGAAAAGGCCAGAAGTGGTGCTGTGGATTAAGTGGTAGAGTGCTAGCCTTGAGAAAAAGAAGCTCAGGGATAGTGCCCAGGCCCGGAGTTCAGGTCCCAGGACTGGTTTAAATAAATAAATAAGTAAATTTTAAAAAGCTCAGAGACAGTTTCCAGGATCTGAGTTGAAGCCCCACAACCAACCAAGAAAAAAAAGAAGTCAACCAACTTATCAATGAACAATACAAAACAAAACAAAAACCTGAAGTAAGGGTACAGGAACACGTCCCTTGGTGGTAGAGCACGTGGCTGGCAACCCTTAGGCTCTGATTTCTATCCCTAAACATTTCATTGAAGAAGTTGATGTAAGTAAAACACACACAAAAAAAATAGTCAATATCTAGCCTGGCGCTGGTGGCTCACGCCTGTAATCCTAGCTACTCAGGAGGCTGAGATCTGAGGATCGAGGTTCAAAGCCAGCCCGGGCAGGAGAGACCGTGAGACTCCTATCTCCAATAAACCACCAGAAAACCGGAAGTGGTGCTGTAGCTCAAGTGGTAGAGCGCTCGCCTTGAGCTGAAGAGCTGAGGGACAGCGCCCAGGCCCAGAGTTCAAGCCCCATGACCAACAACAACAACAACAAAAAATAGTCAATATCATTTATCGGTAAGAAAATGCAATTTGCATTTATATCATAAGTAAATGCACATTTAGATTCTAACAGAAAAAAAAATGAGCAAGAACATGAAGCTTGAGTTTGGCCCTAGTATCAGCACACACACACACACAAACTCTTTTCATGTTTGTACTTGCACTAAGAAACTACAGATATAAAGACCAATAAGAAAATATCACTACCGTTAAGGAGCTTTTTGGGGAGGTAAACAAATGAATATGATAATGGCAGGAAAGCTATATGTGAGGTATTAGGAGAACTCAGATTGAAGCCAGCCCAGTCTGGATGGGCTGGAAAGTCATTCCCAAAAGGGTTTTTGATGTGAAACATGAAGAAGAGTTAATGATTTGCTATGCTGAAAAGGATTGAAGGCCAACAGCTGGAAGCTGGGGCCTATAATCCTTACACTCAGGAGACTGAGATCGAAGGATTCAGTTTTGAAGCCAAGCTGAACAGGAAGTCAATTTAAGTCTTCCAGACTCTTATCTCCAATTAACCAGCAAAAAGCCAGAAGTAGAGCTGTGACTCAAGTGGTGGAGTACCAGCATTTAGGGAAAAAGCTAAGCGACAGCACCCAGCTCTCTGAGTGCCAGTACTGGCACACACAAAAAAATATTGAAGTCCTCATGTTCACTAGCTGAGAATATGCCTCTATTTAGAGAGTGTAGAGTTGCATGTGTGCACGCACGAGGGCACACATTCGGCTCCTACTCCTAATCCTTGTAGCTAGGATTACAGGCATGAGCCACTGGTGTCTGGCTTAAGTACTTGAATGGGTTAGGTTCAAAAAGGAGAAAAACGGTGAGAGAAAGACTAGACCCAGCCCAAGTTTATTGGAAAAACAGCAAGGGAAGAGCCTCCAGCACAAGCTACAAGAATCCCTACTTGTTTACAATCTGAAGTGTTTATAGTCGGTTTAAAAGAATGCTACAATTGTCTAGTGGGCGTGGTTCAAAACTAAGGAATGGTGGAACAATTGGTGGGAAAACAAGTTCACAGCTGGGGGGAGGGAGGGAGGCTAGTCGCAATGTTTACTCTAGGTCCAAACCAGTAGTTAATTTTGGTCTGGTGTTTGTTGCATGAATTTGTCAGGTGTGGGAGAGAGGGTAAGGCAGGGGTGTTGAATGAAGTGCAGCTCCCGAATTGGCCCTCAGGTTTTGACCCGTTCCCAGGCCACCACGTGGAGGTGATTAAGACCTGGAGGAGAGAAAAGGACAGCCCCACCCCTGGGGGAAAAAGGAAAATCAAAATCTGCCCCAGATTCAGCCATTTAGAGTCAGGAAGCCATGCACACCTGCAGAGGGCAAAAGTTCCCTTGTTCTTTTCTACCAGAAGGTATAGGACCCTCCCCCCACCCAGGGAGCCTTTTTTTGGGGGGGGGTCCAGTCGTGGGGCCTGAACTCTGGGCCTGGGTGCTGTCCCTCAGCTCTTCAGCTCAACGCTAGCACTCTACCACTTGAGCCACAGTGCCACTTCCGGCTTTTTTTCTTTTTGCTTATGTGGTGCTGAGGAATCGAAGCCAGGGCCTCAGGCATGCAAGGCAAGCGCTCTGCCATTGAGCCACCTTCCCAGCCCGGGAGACTTATTTTTTAATTTTTGTTGCCAGTGGTAGTGCTTGAACTCAGGATCTGGGCTCTGTACTTGACTATTTCTGCACAAGGCTGGTTGCTGCTCTTATCACTTGAGCTCCGGCTCCACTTCCACCTTTTGGGTTGTTAATTGGAGATGAGTCTCACAGACTTTCCTGCCTGAGCTTGCTTTGTCAAACTCTGATCCTCAGATATCAGCTTCTTGAGTGGCTAGAAATACAGGCGTGAGCCACTGGTACCCTGCTTTATAACCATATATGGCTTCTATTTTCTCTGTAAAATAGGATTTAAGGCACAGCAGTTCATGCTTATAAGCTCAGCACTCAAGAGGCTGGGGCAGGAAGATCATGAATTCAAGCCAGCCTGGGCCTGGACAGAGTTCCAGTCCAGCTTGACTATATAGTAAGACTCTGGAGAGAGACAGAAACAGAGACTGATGTGCAGGTATAACTCAGGACCTTGTGCTTGCCAAGCAGGTGCTCTACCACTTGATCCACGCCTCCAGTCCTTTTTACTTGCATTATTTTTCAAGTAAGGTCTTACTTTATGCCCATGACAGTCTGAATTATGAACCTCCTATTTGTACTTCTTACACAGCTAGGATGACTAGTGCACACCACCATTCCCAGCCTTTTCATTTTTGACCATTCTGGCCTCAAACTGCTATCCTTTTGTTTTTGTTTTGTTTTGTTGTTGTTGGTTGTGGGGCTTGAATTCTGGGCCTGGGCACTGTCCCTCAGCTCTTCAGCTCAAAGCTAGGAGTCTACCACTAGAGCCACAGCACCACTTCTGGCTTTTTCTGCTTATGTGGTGCTGAGGAATAGAACCCAGGGCCTCATGCATGCAAGGCAAGACTCTACCACTGAGCCACATTCCTAGCCCCAAATTGCCATCCTTTTGATATCTACCTTCCAAGTACGTGGAAAAAATGTTTTAAATGAGTGCAGAAATAGGAGAGTAAAACTGGATGCGGGTGACTTACACTTCTAAACCACCTACCCAGGTGGCTAAGATCTGGATGATGTTAATTTAAGCCTAGTCTGAACAGAAGAGTTTGCTAGACTCAGTCTCCAAAGTAACCAGCAAAAGCATGGATGGTGGCACGGTTCAGTGGTAGAGAACCAGCCTAGCAAACATGAAACCCTCAGTTCAAACCATACCACCACAAAAAAAGAAAATAAATAAATAGACTGAATTGACCAAGATGTGAATATAGAACTCTGGCAATACAAAGTTTTCATTTGGTATTTATGATCATAAATTTTATAATAGGCTGTACATACACAATTGTGTTTTTGCAACAAACAGAAAAGGTGAATTAACAACTTCATTCAAGGCTGAGTTTTTGCCACCCTAGTATCTCAAAAAGACATCAAGAATCCCATGTCAAAAACTGGTGTCAGGAGCTGGGAAGGTGGCTTAGGGGTAGAATGCTTGCCTTGCATGCATGAGAGTCTGGGTTCGATTCCTCAGCACAACATAGGCAGAAAAAGCCGAAAGTGGCATTGTGGCTCAAGTGGTAGAGCGTTAGACTTTGAAGAGCTGAGGGACAGTGCCCAGGCCCAGAGTTCAGGTCTTATAACTGAAAACAAACAAAACTGGTATCACAGTTCATCCATAACATCAGCATTAATAGCTAACACTTATAGTCCTATGTTCTAGGAATTGTTCTAAATGACTTCTAAATATTACTTCTTTAATCTTCCACACCCTCTATAAATACTGTTATATTGGCTTTTTGATGGTAAAGAGGTTTGAACTCAGGACTTTTGTACTTGCTAGGATGGTGTTTTACCACTTGAGCCATGCTCTCAGTACCTTTATGCTTTAGTTATCTTTCAGATAAAGTCTTATATTTTTATGCAGGCAGGGCTGACTTCAGACTTTGATCTTACTTATGCTTCACAGAGCTGGGATGACAGTCATGCACCATTATGACCAGCTTATTTGTTGAGATGGAGTTAATTTTTTGCCCAGGTTTACCTCCAACTTAGATCCTCTTAATCCTGTTGATCTTGCTGAGTAGTTAGGATTTAGGCATGAGCCATTTTGGCCTGACCTATAAATATTATTGTTACCCTGGGGCACCAAAAAATTATAGAATTACCCAAATTCTTCCAGCTAGAAAGTGGCAGAGCCAGACATTGAGCTTTTTATTATCTCAACATCCTTAAACACATTTTGTTTTTTTGTTGGCCGTGGGGCTTGAACTCGGGGCCTGGGTGCTATCCCTGATTTGTTTGCACAAGGCTAGTGCTCTACTGCCTTTCTGCTTTGAGCCACAGCTCCACAGTTTTTGAGTGGCTTATTTGGAGATAAGAATCTCACAGGGTCTTATCTGCCTGGAGCAGGATTTGAACCACATTCCTTAGATCTCAGCCTCCTGAGTAGCTAGGATTACAGGCATAGGCTACTGGCACCCAGCTCTAAATACACCTCCTATCCATTTCTATGACCATTACCCTACCTAGACCAAGGAAAAGGGCCAATTTAAAAAGTTAAAATTTAAAATTAGTTAGCAACGGGAATCTGTGTTGTTCTTCTAATTCAATATTGCTCTCAGGGCTTGGCCCACTGACCAGGCTTCCCCCAGGGGATCTTCCCAGAATCCTCCTGCCCATTCCCCACTCCAATCTTAATCTAAATATGAAAGCCCACTCCCCCTTCTTCTCTAGAGAGGAACTTGAGAGACCTGGCGGGAGACTTGCTCAATGAATTCCCTAATACAGACCTGCCCCACAAACTTACCAAACTGGTTGAACCCTCCAGCTACCTGTGACCCTGCCCCCAACCACCCCCTACTTAAATCCCTCCACCTCCTACCCCGATGATGATGCCTTGTGTCTCCTGACTCTCCTCAGTTCACCATGGTGTCTGTCTTCAACTTTCCATTAAAATTGATCTGGTCTGTTGAGTTTTGCTTTCTGCTCTTTTTTTTTTTTATTTTAATACCCACGTAACTCAAGCTTCCTAACAGTGAGGATTTAGGCCCCCCCCCTTTTTTTTTTTTGGTATGGTCGTGGGGCCTGAACTCTGGGCCTGGGCGCTGTCCCTCAGCTCTTCAGTTCAAGGCAAGCGCTCTACCACTTGAGCCACAGCACCACTTTCGGCTTTTTTTCCTTTTGCTTATGTGGTGCTGAGGAATCGAACCCAGGGCCTCATGCATGCAAGGCAAGCGCTCTACCACTGAGCCACCTTCCCAGCCCCTAGGCCCCCCCCCCCCTTTAAACATCTTACAGTAGAAGGCATGCCAGCTTGGCAAGCTGAGACCAGCCTTTGAAAATGAAAAGACTATTTCAAAAATTCAGCCTTCAAAACAGAATGCCCTGCCACCATCCTTCCTTAACTCCTCATAATGTTAGTTGGAAGAGTGGGTATGGTGATGGCAGAGACGGACTTAACTGAGAACTACAGTTTCAAGTGGGACTCAGTAGGCCTTCTCTGATGGACCAGTTGTTCTACACTTCATTTGCATAGGAGTAAACAATAAGAGCACAGCTCATGATATAAAAATCCCCTATTCAGCCACTGAAGGAAAGAGTAGCAACAGCTTTGGATTGAGTTACTTCTCTTTTGAATAGTTTTTCTCACTCACCCAGTGCTGAAGTCTTCATTCATTTAATTCTTTAACACAAGAACCTGAGAAGGCTACAGCAAAAGCTGCCCAGAGTAATGCTGCAACACTGGCAGGCATTGCCTGCTATAGAGCTGTAATCCTAGTGGTCTTCTGCTGCTGTGGATCCCAAAGGGCTGTGGCAAGAATAAGAATAGTGTCTGCCCACTGCAAACCACAAAAGAAATCTGTATCACAAGGCATATCATATCTTATTCAAAATCCTACCTTAAACCCCTAAGAAATCTCCCAGCTTCCACATACGCCCCCTTGGAAACTGATGGTCTGCTCAGCTCCAATTTGAAATTCACAAAACACAGTTCAGCTCCTCATTTCCCCAGGTTAAAACTCTTCACTGGCTTCTTCTTGTTCTTAGGTGCCCAAACTCCTTACCAGAATTTACAATGTTGTTTGTTTTTTGTTTTTTTGTTTTTTTGCCAGTCATGGGACCTGAACTCTGGGCCTGGGTGCTATCCCTCAGCTCTTCAGCTCAAGGCCAGCACTCTACCACTCGAGCCAGACTGCCACTTCAGCTTTTTCTGTTTTGTGGTGCTGAGGAATCAAACCCAGGGCTTCATGCATGCGAGGCAAGCACTCTACCACTGAGCCCCTCTTATTTATTTATTTTCTCAGTCATGGGGCCTGAACTCTGGGCCTGGGTGCTGCCCTCAGCTCTTCAGCTCAAGGCTAGTGTTCTACCACTTGAAGCACAGCACCACTTCCAGCAATTTCTTCTTAAGTGGTGCTAAGGAATTGAACCCAGGGCCTCATGCATACATACGAGGCAAGTACTCTACCACTGAGCCATCTTCCCAGCCCTCCATGCTACCTTCTAAGCTCACTATTGACACCTTGCCACTGTTTCCTCTTAATCACTATACTCCAGTTATAGCTGCTTCATTTATATTCGCCAGTTACATCAAATTCATTTTCCTCAGCCATTGCGTGTGCTGTTACTACTCTCTAGAATATTCTTCCTGCAGTTATTTCCATGGATGCTTACTTCTTTTATTCATTTATTTTACTTTTTTGTCAGTCATGGGTCTTGAACTCTGGACCTGGGTGCTGTTCCTCAGCTCTTCAGCTCAAAGCTAGGACTCTACTACTTGAGCTACAACACTACTTCTGGTTTTCTAGGGGTTTATTGGAGATAAGACTCTCAGGGACTGCCTGGGCTGGCTCCTCAGATCTCAGCTTCCAGAGTAGCTAGGATTACAGGCATGAGCCACTAGTGCCTGGTTGGGTTTACTTTTTTTTTTTTTTTTTTGTCAGTCATGGGGCTTGAACTCTGGGCTTGGGCGCTGTCCCTCAGCTCTTCAGCTCAAGGCGAGCGCTCTACCACTTGAGCTACAGCGCCACTTCCAGTTTTCTAGTGGTTTATTGGAGATAGGAGTCTCACGGTCTTTCCTGCCCGGGCTGGCTTTGAACCGCGATTCTCAGATCTCAGCCTCCTGAGTAGCTAGGATTGCAGGTGTGAGCCACCGGCGCCCGGCTGGGTTTACTTTTTTATTACTGAACTCTTACAGAGTTCTTCCTTGACTGTTCTAAATAGGTTTTTATTCTCTATTACCACAACTCATTTTCTTCGTGGAAATTCATTGTCTATTAGACTGTAAGCTTCATGGAGGCACAGACTGAATATGTTTTGTGCTCTCACCATTGTCTGTTAGTCCATAGCACAGTGTCTATCACATATGAAGAAATCAATGAATATGTTTATCAAGGAAATAAATTAATGAATTTAAGTGGTAATGTCAAGTGGGAAGTTAGATATGCAATTTTGGACCCCAAGGGATTAATTTGGCAAAGAAATCTAAGTCTCAGGTGCTGGGAAGGTGACTCAGTGGTAGAGTGCTCGCCTTGCATGCATGAGGCCCTGGGTTCGACTCCTCAGCACTACATAAGCAGAAAAAGCTGGAAGTGGCGCTGTAGCTCAAGTGGTAGAGCACTAGTCTTGAGCTGAAGACCTGAGGGACAGTGCCCAGGCCCAGAGTTCAGGCCCACAACTGGACCCGAAAAGAAAAGAAAGAAATGTAAGTCTCAGGGCTGAAAGTATAGCTCTGAGATAGTTTGCCTAGCATGTATGAGATCATGGGTTCCATTCCTAACACTGAAAGAATGAAAAAAATAAATCTGAGATTCATAGGGACACTTATGGTATAGATAGGAATACTGTGTTCCAGCTATGTCCAAACAAAAACATGAGACCCTACCTGAAAAAATAAAGCACAAAATGGGCTCACAGGTATGACTGAAGTGGAAGAACACCTGCTCAGTAAGTATAATGCTCTAAATTCAAAGGCCAGTACTGCCAAAAAAAAAAAAAACAAAAACAAAAAGACAATAAAAGGAAAAAAAATCAGGGGCTAGCAACAAAGCTGGAATAGTTGCAATATATAAAAAACAAGCCGGGTGCAGGTGGCTCATGCCTGTAATTCTGAGGAGGCTTAGATCTGAGGATCACGGTTCAAAGCCAGCCCGAGCAGAAAAGTCCATGAGACTCTTATCTCCAATTAACCACTAGAAAACCGGAAGTGGTGTTGTGGCTCAAGAGGTAGGTAGAGAACTCGCCTTGAGTGGAAGAGTGCGGGAATAGTGCCCAAGCCCAGAGTTTAAGCCCCACGACCGACCAAAAAAAATTATATATATATATATATATATATATATATATATATATATAAATACTAGACTTGGGAGTGGTGGCTCACTCAGCCTTAATCCTAGCTACCTCAGGAGTGGTAAACCAGAGGTTGTGACCCAAAGCCAGCCTGGGTCAAAAACAAATAAAAACAAAAGAAAACAAACAAAAAAAAAACATGCTTCACCAGACTCCACCTCAACTAATGTTTGGGTATTATATTGACTGTCATCTCAACAATGCAAAGAAGTACAAACAGGAAGAGTACAGTTCAGGCCAACCTGGGCATAAAGTAAGACTTTATCTGAAAAATAACCAGTGTCTGGCTGGGAATGCAGTTTAGTGGTAGAGTGCTTGCCTAGTATGCATGCAGCCCTAGGTTCAATACCTCAGTACCACATACACAGAAAAAGCTGGAAGTGGCACTGTGGCTCAAGTGGTAGAGTGCTAGCCTTAAGCAAAAGAAGCTCAGAGACAGTGTGCAGGCCCTGAGTTCAAGCCCCAGAACTGGCAAACAAACAGATAAACAACAAAAGCCCATTGTGTCAAGCTAATTTATTAAAAAGTCCACCATTCCCTGTCCCTTCCTGTAAAAGGTTTTTTGTTTTTTTTTTGTCAGTCATGGGGCTTGAACTCTGGGCCTGGGCACTGTCCCTCAGCTCTTCAGCTCAAGGCGAGTGCTCTACCACCTGAGCCACAGCACCACTTCCACTTTTCTGAGTGGTTTATTGGAGATAACAGTCTCACAGACTTTCCTGCTCAGGCTGGCTTTGAACCACAATCCTCAAATCTCAGCCTCCTGAGTAGCTAGGATTACAGGCACCACCAGCGCCTGGCAAAAAGTTTTAATTGCACGTTTAACTTGGTTAAAATTCCTCATCTTTGGGGTTCAGGTTTCAGTGGCAGAGCACCTGCCTAGCAAGCCTAATGACTCTGAGTTCAAACCCCATTATTGCTAAAAGCAACAATTAAAAAAAAACCCTCTTCATTATGGAGAAATAAATAGTAAACTTGTATTTTATTTTATTTATTTATTTATTTATTTTTTGTCGGTCGTGGGGCCTGAACTCTGGGCCTGGGTGCTGTCCCTCAGCTCTTCAGCTCAAGGCTATCGCTCTACCACTTGAGCTACAGCGCCACTTCCGGTTTTCTGGTGGTTTATTGGAGATAGGAGTCTCATGGTCTCTGCTGCCCCGGCTGGCTTTGAACCTCGATCCTCAGATCTCAGCCTCCTGAGTAGCTAGGATTACAGGCGTGAGCCACCAGCGCCCGGCTAACTTGTATTTTATTTAGTCGACCGTTCCAGTAAAGACACTGTACCAGACATGTTGATAAAACAAAAAGTTTAACTTCTTGCTCTGTAGCTAAGTAGGCTATCTTGTGGATAGTAGCTACTTCGAGTGTTTCTTGCTTTTTGTAGCTAAGTAGGCTATCTTCTGAACTGTAGATTACTTAAAGTGGTTTGGACAGTTTCCCAATCTCTAATCACACACATTCTTTTCTCTCCTCCTCCTTTGTGCTTCAAAGAAGATAAACTTTTTAAGAGTGCGTTGGAGGGTTATCTTTCTGTAGATGGGAGAAGAGGCATAATGCTACATCTTTTTCTTTGAAAATAGCCAGTATGATGGGAGAACTTGAATTTATGCATCTCAAAGAGATCCCTAGTTTAATGAATGAGAGATTATTTTGAATGATAGATTATTTCTCTAAATGGAATGGAATGAAGTTTTTTTACAACTATGGAGGTTTTGTTTTCTTTAAACATTTTTTTAAAGTAAAAAGTATGAGCGCCTTATATATAAATTGCACTTTCAAACAAGGCTACCAGTATTTGTTGAATATCTAACTCTGTACCCATCTAATGCTAATATAAGAATTTGCTGGTCAATAAGTGGGCATTTATTTGGCATTGATTATACTGTAAGCTTATGTAGAGGTAAAGTAATATTGCTTAACTCAGTCTATCAATCACCAAGAGGATATCTACAGAGAAACCATAAACCAAAGGAAAAATATATTTTAAAGAAAATCTGAGGACTGGGAATGTGGCTTAGTGGCAGAGTGCTTGCCTAGTATGCATGAAGCCCTGGGTTTGATTCCTCAGTACCACATAAACAGAAAAAGCCAGAAGTGGCCCTGTGGCTCAAGTGGTAGAATGCTAGCCTTGAGCAAAAAGAAGCTCAGGGACAGTGCCCAGATCCTGAGTTCAAGCCCCAGGATTGGGGAAAAAAAAAGAAAGAAAAGAAAATCTGACTACAGTTAATAACAACCCACAGTTGTGACTAGAAGCAGCAAGGGGAAGGGGAGAACGGGAAAGGAAAGATGGGATTCAGAGATAATTTGGGGGCATTGTAAGACTCACTCATCCACTTGCCTACTGGGCAGTTCCACAGGCAGGCGATTTTAATTCTGGAGAAATTTGTCCATGAATTCCATTACCCACTGCAATATAAATTAGTAGCATTTTATCACATTTCCTACCAGTGATTTTTTTCTCCAGGGACATATTTCACTAGTTTACATTGTGTGATGTTAAGTTTATATTGTGTGACATTAAACCTTTTCTTTTCACATGACACTCCCCTTTTTAAATAACTCCATTCATTCTGATGGATTTTTATTAGTATTTCTAAGGTGACAATATAGAAAATATCTCTATTAAAAAAAGATCTCAACTGAGAGCATCAGATTTCTCTATCTGTACAAGTGAAACTTGCTCCTTAGCAGCCAGTTTAATAAATGGTTATCACCACCTGTCCAGTAATACCAGATTTTTTTTTTTTGCCAGTGCTGAGGCTTGAACTCACAGACCCGGGCACTGTCCCTGAGCTTTTTTTGGTCAAGGTCAGCCCTCTATCCCTTGAGCCACAGTTCCACTTCTGGCTTTTTCTGTTTATGTGGTACTGAGGAATTGAATCTAGGGCTTCACCCAGAGCTTCATGCATGCTAGGCAAGCACTCTTCCACTGAGCCACATTCCTAGCCCATATAAGGGATGTCTTTGATGTAATCACTTCCCAAAGACACCTCCTCCTTCCTAATACTGCTAGTACTGTCACTTGGGGGTTTAAGGTTTTTAACAAAGAAATGGTGGGGGAGGGACACAAATATGTAGAAGATAACATTATCTGATTCCTTAGCAAATCCTGTTCACATCACTTTCCACATACATTGAGCAATTGTGTCTCCACTTCCGCACCCAAGTCCACTGCTACCACTCTAGTTCAAGGCAGTATCCTCTCTCTATGGTCTTCTCCCAGTTTTGTTAGTGTTTGTTACTGATTCCAGACTTACCTACTTAACATATTTTAATGGGCTCACAGGTCCTGTTTAACTGCTTGCTCATTTTATGTTCAGTAAAATCCCTGGGGTCATGGCCCTCTTTCAGTCCCTGATGCACCAAGCTCTTTCCCTCCACACTGGGCTTAGAGCTCTTCTGAAGGAAAATTCCCTTAGCTGTTCCCACGGTTTCTTCTCTTCCTTCAGCTGAGTTTTTTCAGTCATCTCCTCAGATGGGCATTTTCTGAAGTCTCAATCAATTCAATCTTCCTAATTATTGCTCAGTCAGTGATCTAGTTAACTTCCTCCTTGGTAGTAGCTACACCATGCTTTTATTGTGGTTATTGATTGTATTTATTTTGGTTAATCTTTTAAAAATGAAATATTAAAAATTTTAAGTATTTTCCCGCATCTAGTGTAGTAGCATGGGCAGATTAAAAAAACAGAAGTTGGGGGAAAAAGGGGATAGAGATTTAGCTGAGTGGAAGAGCACTTGCCTGGCAAGTGCAGGGCCCTAAGTTTGTTCTTCAGCTTTGGCAAAAAATTAAAAATGTAAAGTGTCCTCTTAAGTTTGATTTTCAGGCAAACAAGTTTTCTTGCATGTTGTGAGTAAACATTAAAATTCCTCGTGATATTCAAACTGGGAATCTTGTGCTTTTATTTGGTAAACCTGGAAGCCTTAAGAAGGTGCACCTGGCACTTACATCACTTGTTTTGGGTTGTGTTCATAATACCTCACCAGAGCTTGTCATTTAGTAAGTATTCACTAAATTGTTTTTTAAAATGAATTCCCTGCATGCTGTTCCTAAGTTTTCTTTTCACTAGGTGTTTATTTAGCGGTTTCTTTCGTTCATTAAAAATTCTTGTTTAAGATCATTTTGGTAAAAAAAATCCTCAAAGTTCTTTGTTTTCTGTTGTGGAAAATCATCCTATTGCCTTTAGAATGTATGGAAAAATACAAAGTAAAGTTTTCCACCTTGCCTCGTTCACTTGGACGTTTGATACATTTTACTTCTTAAGTGAAGCCGGTGCACCATTTTAGCAGAAAGCAAAAACGCGCCTTTGGGGAGAATAGGTGGGGGCAGGGAAGACGGTTAGAATCGGGCGCCGGCTTACATCGCTCTGGAGTCCTGGGAAATGGGAGGAGCGAATAGTGAGTGACAAACAGCCTGACCAATGAGGAGGCTGGGAACTACTCCCCCTCCCTTCGTGTTTCAAATTCTACGCTTCGTTTCCATCCGGGTTCTTCAGCCTCGTTCCCGGGTAGTATAAAGTTTGCTGTCTCCTTTGTTCGCCCTCGTTGCGCAGTAGTGCTAGCGGCATCTCCGTTCGGTTCCGGGTCTCGGTAGCTGTCATATATACATATACATATATATATATTTTTTGGTGCCGCGCTGTTTGGAAGGTCCGGTCGGCGAGCTCGTTGGAGCTTGGGCCCGTCGCCACCCTCTCCGGTACGTGTCTCCTTTCTTTGGTGTGTTTCTCGCATACTTGGCCACGTTACGGCTTTAGATTATCTCCCTGGAGATGGGGGTGGCGGGCGCCATTTTAAGAGCCCCGAAGGTGCCGACCTATAGAAAGGTGAGCAGGTGAGGAGAAAGCACTTAGGGGGTACGTGGAGGGGCGTGCCTGGTGGAAGTTTGGCTGTCGCCTGCGGGAGTGGGGGCGGAGGTCAGCGCTTTGTGGGCTTGGCGCGGGCGTGGGAGCGACCGCGCCACCGGCGTCCCTGCCTGGGACGGTGCGGCCGCTCGCGTGGGGCATGTGGACTTGGCGGCAGCTTCCTGGGTCAGCGGCGGCCGCAGAGAGGAAGCCTTTTGACTCTTCCCAGTCAGTGTTGGTTTTTTTTTTTTTTTTTAAGTTAGTTCCTTGATTGGTTGTCGGTTGTGCTGGGCTGAATCCAAGTGTCGCCATTTTGTCTATTCCACGCGGTTTTTAACGTGAGTCTTAATTAGGTTCCGCTACGGTCTTGGGCGCGTTGAGCGTTGGAATATGCGCTTTTGCGTTTCGTGAATTAATATAAAGGGATGTTTTTAAATTTTTTAAAAATCTGGCAGTAACCTTTTGTTGGGGGTGGTGGCGGGGGGAGGGGGCTTGCAAAAGATGAGGCAGAACTTGGCTCAAACTTCGGATCTTTGCTTAGACTTCCTAGGAAATCGTGTGGAGAAAAAGGAGAGCCTTGAGAAAAGGGGCTTGGTGTTAAGTTGCTGCATCTGGCCAGTGACCTTGAATGAGTCCGTAGTCTTTTAAAACCCATCACTGCAGGAATGAGGTGGGGTTGGGCGAGCGAGACTTTTGGTGAGTAAGTAACTAAATAACGAAATCTAGGCTGGAGAGGAAAATGTGGCCTTTCAAATGTTAAATGGCTGTTAATAATAAAAGACAGCCAAGGGAGATTTCAGGGTAATGGTAAATTTAGACCGGCGTTTGCATCTACTTGAATGTGAAGTCGCAAACTTATTTTTAAATTGGTTCCTTAACTGTGTTGGAAGATTATCGCTATCTTTAGTTACTAAAGGGTTTGGTACAACAGGAGCTACTATTTGAATTGTTGGATAAACTTAAGAACTTTCTCTGGGACTCAATAATGTTTTTCTTAAAACAGAGTATTACTCGCCAGGAAAAAAAATGGTTGAAGCAGATCGCCCAGGAAAGCTCTTCATTGGTGGGCTTAATACAGAAACAAATGAAAAAGCCCTTGAAGCAGTATTTGGCAAATATGGGCGAATAGTGGAAGGTGAGTTCATCTAAAGTATATCATACGTTATTATAATGAAAACATAAGCTGTGATGAATATAAATGCACTGATCATCTGACATGATATTTTGTCCTCTAAGAAGTTCTGAGCTTTCTCTTTACAGATGTACTTTTGTTAATTCCTTTAAACTGGAATAACACCTTTTTTTCAAACATAAACTGTTTTTAGTACTTTTGATGAAAGATCGTGAAACAAACAAATCAAGAGGATTTGCTTTTGTCACCTTTGAAAGTCCAGCAGATGCTAAGGATGCAGCCAGAGACATGAATGGAAAGGTGAGTTATCTTAATGAGTAGCACTGCTATCTCCCAACCAGTCTCTTTAAGTTCAAGATAGTGTATGCTATATAATAATATATGTGTTAATGTATGGTATCTTAGAATCCATAATTTGATAACCTAGATCTGTGGTTCATTAGTTTTCATGATAAGCTAATAACTGTACTGTGGTTTTAAATTTTCATGAACAGTGTAGTCACTCCATCTATTCCTGTGATTGAGATCTTCAGTATAAACTCTTAATGGCTGAGTAGGTATGTTAAGTAAATGGAAGTGTCATTTATAAATAAACTGTTTACAGCATATTTCTACTTCAGTTGTGGGGCTTGAACTCTGCCACTGTCTGAGCTTTTATGGCTCAGGGATAGTGTTCTACCACTTTAACTCACAGCTCGACTTTGAGTTCTCTGGTGGTTAATTGGTGACAAGAGTCTCATGAACTTACCTGCTTAGAGTGGCTTTGAACTGGGATCCTCATATCTCAGCCTCCTGAGTATCTACATTACAGGTGTCAGCTACTAGTGCCAGGCTGATAGCATATTTCTTGAATACTTGAGGAGCAAACGACATATATATATATGTAATTTGAATATATATAATTTCAGAGGCCTACTTGTCATAGTCTGCAAAGTCCTCTTTAAAACTTAATAAAACTTAACTATTATTTAAGTCCTTAGATGGAAAAGCCATCAAGGTGGAACAAGCCACCAAACCATCATTTGAAAGTGGTAGACGTGGACCTCTTCCACCTCCAAGAAGCAGAGGTCCTCCCAGAGGTCTCAGAGGAGGAAGAGGAGGAAGTGGTGGAACTAGAGGACCTCCCTCACGTGGAGGACACATGGGTAATGACTTGTGGACTTGGGGCTTAGGGAACTGAAACCTACGCTTTTTGAAAGAATTTAGGCTTTAAAATTGAGAACACTAGCCTTATCTACTGAAATGGGTGCTGAGGCTGGAAATGCAACAGTGGTAGAGTGCTTGTCTAGCATGCATGAAGCCTTGGGTTACATTCCTCAGTTCCACAGAAACAAATGGCCTCACATGGCTCTGGGGCTCAAGTGGTAGAGTGCTAACCTTGGGCAAAAAAGGCTCAGGAACAGCTCCTAGGCCCTGATTTCAATTCCCAGGACTGGAAAAAAATAGTAGTGACTTTGGGAGAAAAAAAAAAAACAATGAAAGACCTCCTAAATTAGTATTAATTTACATACTATTATCTAAGGAGTATGTTCTGTAAGAAAAGTCTGTTTTGAACAGTCATAGGTGTTAAACGTAAGAAAAATGAAATGGTTTTGTGTCTTGGAAATAACATTAGAAGTACCTTTTATTCTCATTGGAGCCTAATAGTCAAGCCCTAACAGCTAACTCCCAACTCTGCCGTTTGTATTTAAATCTTCTCAGTTTATAGTGGTCTTTTATCATTGAAAACTGAAGCTATACTCCCTAGCTAAGCAGGAAAGAATGAAAAGAATTTTTTTAGAGGTTTTCTGGATTGTGACTGTTAAATATATTTTTTTCTCTTCTAATGTAGATGATGGTGGCTATTCCATGAATTTTAACATGAGTTCTTCCAGGGGACCTCTTCCAGTGAAAAGAGGACCGCCACCACGAAGTGGGGGTCCTCCTCCTAAGAGATCAGCACCTTCAGGACCAGTTCGCAGCAGCAGTGGAATGGGAGGGAGAGGTAAATATTTGAAGCAATAATCTGCTGCCACTAAAAGAGAACTGAGTTGAAAAATTGATTCCAGATGGTCTAGTAGTACAGTTATTGAGCACAGAAAAGAACGTGTCAGGAAATTCTAGAAAAGAAAACTTCTTGATCTCCCTATTACCACATTTTATTAAATCTCCACTTTTCATAAGCTGAATGTGAGTTAGTTTGCATTTTAACTTTTGTCTTTGACTATTTATAAAATGGTTTTTCCCCTAAGCCCCTGTATCACGTGGAAGAGACAGTTATGGAGGCCCACCCCGAAGGGAACCCCTGCCTTCTCGAAGAGATGTTTATTTGTCCCCAAGAGATGATGGATATTCAACTAAAGATAGGTAAGATCAAAGTGTACCTTTTTTCAGTAGTCCTTTTTTTTTTTTACTAGTAATGTTGATGGATAGCTCATCCAAAACAAACCAAATGACTTGATTCTGTAGCTACTCAAGTAGAGATTACCCAAGTTCTCGGGACACAAGAGATTATGCGCCACCTCCAAGAGATTACACTTACCGTGATTATGGTCATTCCAGTTCACGTGATGACTATCCGTCAAGAGGCTATAGGTAAGTGGTTACTTCTATGCTTGATTGTAAAAGAACAGCTGGGAGAAGGTGGTTAGGCATTTAAACGTTTTGTTTCTAATTTAGTGATCGAGATGGATATGGTCGGGATCGTGACTATTCAGATCATCCAAGTGGAGGCTCCTACAGAGATTCATATGAGAGTTATGGTAAGATACTGTTTAAGGGTCTTGACTATCACCAGCTTGAGATTTTAGGTTCATGAGCTGGTTTTATAGGCTGCGTGGTGCTTGCTTTAAAAGGGACCTTTGCTTGCATTTAAAGGGATAACTTTATCAAGCTGGGCTTTTCCTAGTTTTGTGAAGGGCTTTTGTTTTTTCAATTTTTTTTCACTTATTTTATTTTTAATTTTTTTTTCCTTTGAGGCTGTTCGCTTGCTTTGGAGGGGATTTTGCTTGCTTAAAATTGGCAGCCTTATGTGTTTTCCCCCAACAGTGAAAAATACAATTAAAAACATTTTTGTTAACAAGATCAAATGTTTACCATTGCAATATGACGGAAACTCGACAGTTCACAATTGCAACTTATCACTGGAAAGTGGCCGAGTGTCTACTATAAAATAACAAGCTGTCTGGAATATCCTCTTGAAATACACACCGTCTTCAGTCTTTTCAAACAAACATTAAAATCAATCCATTTCCATATCTCAGCAGATGAGCAAATCCCCATTATGGCCAGCAATGGTAGAGTTTAAAACTTCCCAGTTAAGAAAGTAAACTTAGAATACAAGAATTCTGTAAATTCAGGTTTAAATGTTGTATATATACAATTTATAGTGTTGCCATATTACCTGACCATTGACCCTGCAGGTAACTCACGTAGTGCTCCACCTACACGAGGGCCCCCGCCATCTTATGGTGGAAGCAGTCGCTATGATGATTACAGCAGCTCACGAGACGGATATGGTGGAAGTCGAGACAGTTACTCAAGCAGCCGAAGTGATCTCTACTCAAGTGGTCGTGATCGGGTTGGCAGACAAGAACGAGGGCTTCCCCCTTCTATGGAAAGGGGGTACCCTCCTCCACGTGATTCCTACAGCAGTTCAAGCCGCGGAGCACCAAGAGGTGGTGGCCGTGGAGGAAGCCGATCTGATAGAGGGGGAGGCAGAAGCAGATACTAGAAACAAACAAAACTTTGGACCAAAATCCCCGTTCAAAGAAACAAAACAAAAGTGGAAACTATTCTGTCATAACTACCCAAGGACTACTAAAAGGAAAAAATTGTGTTAGCTTTTTAAAATTTTCCTGTTAAGTTCCCCTTCATAATTTTTATGTTCTTGTGAGGAAAAAAAGTTACACATGTTTAATTTTATTTGTTATTACAAATTGCTTTCAATAAGCAAATGTTAAGTGTGTAAGACTTGTACTAGTGTTGTAATTTTCCAACTTAAAGGCCACTTCCTATCTACTTTTCCCAGTAAGTGAGGCAAGCAATTTTCAGATCTTCCACAAACATCTGGCCACCTAGATATACATTGGTCTCCATTGAGAGATGAATCATCCTGCCTATACAGATAAGCTAGCTCTTAGAGGGTGGTCGGGGTACACTCCTCTTAGGATTTCAGGGTGTCTTCCAACTGAAATCTCAATGTTCTCAGTGTGAAAAATCTGAGATCATATACCTATGTTAGCAAAGTGCTACTCACCCAGTAAACCCCCCCCCCCAAAAAAAACAAGCAAACCAACAATGGATAATGCTGGCCATATATTGTCTTTTGACATTTCCTTAGGAATCTGCAAGAGCCTCCCCTTTCCCCTCCCCCCAGTAAGACCATTTAAGTGTGTGTTAAACAACTACAGAATACTAAATAAAAAGTTTGGCCAAAACCAACCATGAAGCTGCAAACGATGCTTGCTCTTACTGTTTCAAATTTTTGCAACTCTGTAGTGTCTCACTTTTAAAGGAACAGCTTGATTGCAAAGGAGAAAATAGATAAGCAATGAAGTTATCTCCAACTTCCTAAAGGCTTATGACTTCTAAAAAGTGAATCTATCAGCATTCCACATCAGATTTAAAGCATCAAATGCCTGTGAAACAGCAAAGATGGTAAGCAAAGCAAACTAGTTTTTCCGTCTAAGTCGAAATTGAACACTTACCTTCCTCATAGTACAGTGAAACATACTGTACTTCATGGCAGTGGAAATGCCTTCTAGATTAAAAAAAACTTTTGGAAAAGGAAATGTTCAATAGCATATTAGAAGTCCTCCAAATTCAACACTTGGATTTAAAAAAAAGCATGTATGACAGTTAAAGGCCTTAATACAAGCTGTTTACCGATAGCAGTTGGGATTGGGAGGGGGTATTTTTTAAAGTATTTTCGATGAAGACCTTTAAACATGCTTCATAATGTTTTACACTTTTTTTTTCAAATTAGTCTTTTAGTCAATATAAGAAATGGCTTAGGTTTGGGGTCCCCCTCACTACCCCTAAAAAGCCATTGCAAACTTGACCTTTAGTTGGATGCCTGACTTGTTTTTAGTTGTGAAACTGCACTGTATGGAGAAAATCTATTGCAAGTGGTCTTTAAAAAGCAAAACCTGAGGCAGCATGACCCAGGTCCAGCCATGAAGTTGAAAAAGATGCTCTTGAATATAATAAACTTGAAGACCTCCAACTAAAAATCCTTAAACTGCACTTATTCCTTCAAATAATGTTTTGTCCGTTCAACTTATGGATTTAACGTGGCAGTGCACCATTGGAACAGAATGAGAATCCATAAGCCATGCAACTTAACCATTTAAGCCATTCCAGTCCATTCCAAGCCAGTGAATCTTCCACCACTTAAGAGAAGTAGTAGAACATGAAGTAATGCATTAAGCTGCAAGTCTGAACATAGCTTTCCTTTCTGGAAAAGAGGGCAGTTATAGGCAAGTCTTAAAGAATTTCCTTAAGAGAGATAACTAGTTTTTATTTAATTTTTACAGGTTGAACCTTATGGTCATTTTTGTCAAGGAGTGCTGGTTTATTCACAGTAGATAAAGCTGGCAGCAAGAGAAATGAAATGCTAAGGTAGGTTTTTGAAAGAGTACCCTTGAAATATTTTAGTGCTCTGTCCCACTGATGGGCTATGATGTTGGCACTTCTTTTGGTTGGTTGGGGCTTGAACTCTGGGCCTAGGTGCTAAGTTTTTTTTCATTCAAGGCTAGTGCTCTACCACTTTGAGCCACAGCACCACTTCTAGCTGGGCTGTGGTTAATTAGAGGTAAGAGTTAGACTTTTTCTGCCAGGGCTGGCTTCAAATTGCAATCCTCAGATCTTAGCCTCCAAGTAGCTGGGATCACAAGCATGAGCCACCAACTCCTGGCGTTGTATTTTTTGTTTGGATCCTTTGTAGAAAGGGAATGATGGTCACATTGTAAATAAGGATGAAGTTCTTTTTAGCTTGTCAGTTTTGAGTGCAATGAGGTTATGTAGGTATATTTCCATTCATGTACCTGTCATGCAATTTCTTAGCTGTTTTCAAACCAATTGCTAATATCTTCATAATGTGAGAGTTTGTGTTTTCTTTGACAGAAGCTGTGTAGTTAATGCTTTGGTAGATGAGCAAGCTTGTGAGAGTTCATCTTTGCTCCCAGGCATGCTATCAGTGCCTGTTCATTTGCACAGCCACAATCTGAAATGACTGTAATTACTCATAGGAGCTATTGCAGGTTCCAAGTTTGAGTAAGGTAATTTTACTGGCATAATGACAACACACAGTATTGAATTTTAATATTAACAGAGCTGATGCTTACAGTAATAATGATTAATATGTCTGCCTTTTAAAGCATCTGAGCAAATATTTTTCTTCACAGTTGAAGCAACAAATTTAAGAATGGAGGATATGGAGGACGTTGCCTGACAGAATACCTTGTAACCTGATCTTGTGCTTTTTTTTTTTTTTACAGAGTTGTTGAAGCAGAAGAATGCTGATTATCCCAACAGCTGCGTAACAGTGCTCATCACAGTTGGTTTGGTGCAGGCAATAGGTTTTATTTTTGTCTTTTTGAGGGTTCTTGTGGATCTGCGGGAGGCATCCATGTTGGTAACTAGGGAGTAGTAGTTAAGATTTAGTGGTGGAAGGGAAACAGAAATTGGTAAGTGGAGGAGGTACCCAGTAAATGTATGTGGCTCTTCATGAAGATTTTTAAAGCTTTGGCTTTGCTTTTGCTACCTTAAAGTTAAGGTGACAACTCTTAATATGCAAAACTAATTACCATTGAATTTCAGAATGATAAATTAGGTGCTGGGGCTGTATACTCACTCAGAAGTGCACGGGTCTAGCATACTATGAAGCACTCTGGGTTTAATCCCTAGCACTGTCAAAAAGAAGTTTCTGATAATGCCTATCAGAAAGTGGATAAGCATAAGTGGTATGTTTTATCCAGTAGTGTCTGGTGAAACTAGCTTATCAAGAACACGTAGTTGTATGGCAAAACCAAAAAGAGGGAGGAATAATAAAGGGAAATGAAACTAAACTGGAAACATTGCTGAGATGATAGCACACTTGAAACTGGAAACAAAATTAGGCCACTTGTTTATTTCATAAGCCTACTTTATCTCAACTCCTAGTCACAGAAACAAGTTGTTACAGTACAACTCCAGTTAATGCTTTGGAAACTAGTCAATAATGTTAAATGCTAATGTGCTCAAAGGAAAAGGAATTGAGTTGCTGCGTTGAAGGAAGCAATTCAACTTCGGAAATTTTTTGCATAGCAGCTAAAATAACTATCATGTTTTTAAAAACACTTGTGATTGGGGAAAATATGCAAAAAATTTAAACCTCATTGGTCACATTCATAATCAGACTGTGAGGGTATTGACCAAATTTCAGTAGTTGCACTTGAAAAGCTATCTTGGCTCAAGCCTTCCATAATCTTCTACTTGAGTTAGGTGCTTCTATGAGGACCTTTTGGCTCTTGAGATTTTATTTAGATTTAGATTAGATATCTTAGTTATAGTATAAAATAGAGAAACTAATTGTAGTAAGTATGAATACTAAATTTAAGGAATATGCTTAAATACAACTGATCAGTGGTTTACTGGCTGACCCAGCAGGCTTAATTCTCCCATTGGGAAAAGAATTGGTCTTCATTATTTTTGCTGGTTGTAAAAGAATGATAAAAATGTTTTCCTTGGTTAGTAGATAAACATAGAACTTAGGTATTATAGATCACTTTTTGGAATGTTTTTGTATTGAAACCTAATAAAACTTTTAACATGTATCCTTTTGTGACAATGGGTTTTTATTTTTCACATTTTCTGAAATTATGAATATGTATATATATACACATATATATACACTTTTACTTTCATATTATGTCTCTTTTCTACCAAACATTAGTCCTGAGTGCACTGCTGGCCTTTGATTGGTTGAGGGGGGCATGGTCATTACATGTGATTAGGCTTTCTTTATGAAGAAAGAACTTCAGGTATATGTTATAGTAATAGAGATGGTTTCATTAACAGATACATGTTAAAGTAAAAGAGATGGTTCCATTGAGTAGTCACAGTAGGGAGGAGAGGATAGCATTCTCAAGAGTCTCCAATTGTGGTTTTACCTCTTAAATGCTTTTTTTTTTTTTAGGAGAGAGGAAGGGTGGCAGGAAGTTAGTTCATTTGTGATAGTGAATTCCCCTCGGACTAAAGTCCTTCACTGATGGTGTTGATAACAACACACAATGTACTGCAATATTTGCATGTAGTTTTAAGTTTCTTGATGTAATTTTTCATTTTTTTATCTTTAAGTGTTGTATAGGGTCTGGGAACGTGGCTCAGTGGTAGAGCGCTTGCCTTGCATGCCTGAGGCCCTGGGTTCGATTCCTCAGCGCCACATAATCAGAAAAAAAAGCCGGAAGTGGCGTTGTGGCTCAAGTGGTAGAGCGCTAGCCTTGAGCTGAAGAGCTGAAGGACAATACCTAGGCCCAGAGTTCAGGCCCCACGACCGGACCCCAAAAAAAAAAAAGTGTTGTATAAAGGAGTTTCAAATCAAAACAATTCAGTCTCTTCATTTGTACCAGAAAGTTGCATGCATTTGACTAAAGAATGCAGCCAAAACCATTTAGGTGATAGCCCTTAGTATTGCCATTCTATTTGTGCACCACGTATTTGGAAAAATTACCTTAAGATCGGGTTTAGGTTTGAGGTTAGTAATGAAATGTTTTGGTAAGTGTACTCCATCAAGATACAGATTATTGGGGCTGGGAAGGTGGGTCAGTGGTAGAGTGCTTGCCTTGCATACATGAGTCCCTGGGTTTGGTTCCTCAGCACCACTTAAGCAGAAAAGGCCAGTAGTGGCGCTGTGACTCAACTGATAGAGCTGAGGGGCAGTGCCCAGGCCCATAGTTCAGGCCCCACGACCTGCAAAAAAAAAAAAAAAATACAGATTATTGCCATCATCTCAGTTGACTTGCGACCCTTCTGACAATTGTACCTGATAAAGGAGGAGCCTTGAAGTGTAAAGCTTTTCCAGAAAAACTTTCGAGAGAGAGAGAGTGTGTGTGTGTGTGTGTGTGTGTGCGTGTGTGTGTGTGTGCGCGCGTGTGCGCGTGCATGCGCTCACGGGTCCTGGGGCTTAGGGGCCTAGGCACTCCTTGAACTTTTGTTAAAGATTAGTCCTTGAACCACTTGAGCTGCAGCTCCACTTGTAGGTTTTTGGTAATTTATTGGAGATAAGTCACACTGACTTCCTGCCCAGGTTGGCTTTGAGCCTCAATTTTCAGATCTCAGCTTTGAGCAGCTAGGATTACAGGTGTCAGTCACTGGTGCCTAGTTATTCAGTGTTGGTTGCTGAGAATGAGTGTAGTATAGTAGTTACTAATAGACACCTTGTTCTGATTTTAGGTTTAGCTATTAGTGAAGGTGCTGTGAATGGCAGATGTAGATTTGCTTGATTGGGGGAAGTTGTAATTGACTCAATCAAAGGTGCCTGCATTAAGGTTACTTTAATCTAGCCCTTGTATGTGCATTATGGTTTATATTGGTATTTTGTCAGGGATGAGGATGAGCAATAATTTTTTTTTTTTGGTTCCAGTCATGGGCTTGAACTCTGGGCCTGGGCGCTGTCCCTCAACTCAAGGCTAGCACTCTACCACTTGAGCCATAGTGCCACTTCCGGCTTTTTGCTTATGTGGTGCTGAGGAATCGAACCCAGGGCTTCATGCATGCAAGGCAAGCACTCTACCACTGAGCCACCTTGCAGCCCTGAGCAATAATTTTTAGAAAGTATAATGAATACATAATTAGGTGCTAGATTATGGTGAACTGCACAGACCTTGTGTGTAACTTAATCATTCAGCCTTGAGAAAAGCTCACATGGAGATACATTCTTTTGTGTATGTGCATCAGTACTGGGGATTGAATGGGGGCCAGTGCCAGGCAAAACCCAAGATTCTTTACAAAAATTTCTGTGCCCCTTTCCAGTCGATAGAACATCCTGATAGATTGATTTTTATTGTCTAGCTGTTTTTTTTTTTTTTTGGCTTGAACTCTAGGCTTGGGTGCTATTCCTTAGCTCTTCAGCTCAAGGCAGGCGCTCTATTGCTTGAGCCACAGTGCCACTTGCAGTTTTCTAGTGGTTTATTGGAGATAAGAGTCTCACGGACTTTCCTGCCCGGGCTGGTTTTGAACCTTGATCCTCAGATCTCAGCCTCCTGTGTAGCTAGGATTCCAACAGGCATGAGCCACCGGCACCCAGCTTGCTGTTTTTGACTATATTGTCTACCTGTTTTCGACATGACTTTGAGAATCATCTATGAATAATTCATGTATTACGTATTACTAATTTTTATTGTCAAGTGGAATTCCATTGTTTGAAATGCATTTTTGTAGTGATGGATATCAGTATTTGGCCATTGATGATGTTGCTACTATTTTTGTACAGGTCATGGGTGCATTTTTTTTTTTTTTGGATAAATCTAAGTTGGAGTGATAGGGTAGATGACATTTAACTTGAAACTTGAACACAAGTTTGTTTTCCCTGAAGTTCATCATTGAAAATTTGAGAATTCTAGTTGCTCTATAACAACCTTTTGAACATTGTGTGATACTAAACATTTCTTTAAAAAGTAAACTTTGGGGGCTGGGAAGGTGGCTCAGTGGTAGAGTGCTTGCCTTGCATGTATGAAGCCCTGGGTTCGATTCCTCAGCACCACATAACCAGAAAAAGCCAGAAGTGGTGCTGTGACTCAAGTGGTAGAGCGCTAGCCTTGAGCTGAAGAACTGAGGGACAGCACTCAGGCCCTGAGTTCAAGCCCCATGACTGACAAAAAGTAAATTTTGGAGCCATGTATCAGTAGCTCATGCTTATAATCCTGACTACTCAGGAGGCTGAGACCTATAGGATTGCATTTCAAAGCTAGCTAATACAGAGAAAAGTCTATAAAGCTCCATCTCCAACTACTAATCAGGAAAATGCCAGGTTGAAAACATGGCCCAAGTAGTATAGCTACAGCCAACTGTGAGCAAGAAAGAATATCTTATGTGTTTGGTATAGTTAACATTACTATTTCACTCTATACGTTAGATTCAACATTTTCTATTGCCCTCTTTTGTGCTCCAGAATCCGTATGCATGTCTTCCTAGTCAATTTTTCATCCGATTAAGTCATAAATTGACTCAGACTTTTGTCCTTTTTAAGAATGGAGTTGTGCCTGTTTTTCAAATGTAGAATTTTCTTTTACATATTCTGGATACAAGCAGTTAGATAACATGTCATATCCTTTTAGTCATCAGTCTTGTCAGTCTTTTTTGTTTTCCTTGAGAAACAAACTCTAATATCAAAACTTGTTAATGGTTCTTAATACTTTCTGTAACCTATCAAGACTGCCTATTTCATGGTCTTGAAGATTTCTTTTGTCAGGCACCGGTGGCTCAAGCTTATAATACTAGCTACTCAGGAGGATGAGATTTTAGGATCACTGTTTGAAGCCTGCTGGTATGGGGAAATCCTTGAAACTCCTGCACAATTAACCACCTAAAAGGCCAGAAGTGCTTGTGTGGTAAAGCACTACTAGACTTGAACAAAGAAGCTCAGGGACAGCAAATGGCTCTGAAATCAAGCCCCAATATTGGCACACACACACACAATCTTTCCCTTATATTCTAAGCAGACTTGTCATTTGAACTCCTGTAGCACTATCCATTTTGAATCAGTTTTAATAATGTGGGTAGGAATTGAAATTTATGTTTTCAAATACTGATAGCCATTTGTAACATTTTTTCCCATTTCCTAGAATTCATTTTGATAAGTACTTCACCTTTGTGTTCCTCCCTTAAGAGTAGCTCTAGCATCTTTTAACGAAGATACCCAGAGTGGAAAACATACATCTATGGATCTATTACTGTACATGACAAAATTGATCAGTAATGTAAAGTTTTCTTCCTGGAATATTTCCCACTCAAGTTGCTGTCAGAACCTTCCCACAAATGAATCGGATATTTTGGCTTTGCTCAATTACAAGAAGGGATTAATAAACTCTGAAAGCTTTTTGACATTGAGCTTTTTTTAGTGCAATTTTTTGGAGAACACCTAATGTTATTGATGTTAATGCCTTGTTTTTCTTCTTAATTACATTCTGTAAAGAAGACAATGAAATTTAACCTTAAGGGGATATAGGATTTATTTGCTTCCAAGCTCTAGTTAGAGAGTTGGGAATTTTCAATGTGGCTATGTGACTGAACATGTAAGATAATTTAACTGGCTTCTGGTGCTGCCTCAGTGTAACATCTAGCTAGCTAGCTTGGCACCACACTCCTTGCCATGGTGAAGAATGATCTTCCCAGCACAGGGTTGGGGAAGGCACAATTAGAAATCCCTCTCCTAGTCTCCTTGATCCTTGGTCTTTTCCCCTTAAACCACCAGATTTGATGTTCTCTGCTAACTCCAGTTTCAGCATTACCACTTGTGTTACTGGGCAAATTTATCTCGAGGTTGTGTGCACTTGCTGCTCCTGGGGCCTGAGTGCTATCCTTGAGTTCTTTTATTCAGGGCTAGTGCTCTATCTCTTGAGCCAGAGCTTCACTTCTGGCTTTTGTTTGCTAATTGGAGATAAGACTCTTGGACTAGCTAGCTTGGATTCTCACATCACAGCCTCCTGCGTAGCAAAGATTACAGGTATGAGCCAACGTGCCTGGCCGGATATTTGTTTTCTCATCTGTAAATAAGGATAATAGTGTATGTCACAAAACAGAAAAGATGTAATGCCTAGCTCCTGGTAAATGCTGCATAAAAAGATTTTATCATTTTTCCTCTTGGGTATCATCCTCAGGGCTACAGTTGTGGGAGGGAGCCACTACCTTATGTTAGATTAGAATCTTGTCAAGGACAAAAGTCCTTGCTGCAAGCTACTGTTTTTCTTCCCTTTCGCAGTTAGTCACACCCTCATTTTTTTTTTTTTAGTATACTGTGACACATGAAGTTCTGCTTTCATTTTGTTTTTCCAGCTTTGACTCCCATTCATTCCTCTTCACTGGCAACTATTTTAATTCATATTTATGTATATAATATATTTGCATGCTGATACTCTGGATCTGGGTACTGTCTCAGCTTTTTCAACCAAGGCTGGGGCTCTACTCGTTAATTGGAGACAAGAGTCTTAAAGATACTCATTCCTGACTTGGCTGGCTTGATACTGTGATCCCAAGATATCAGCCTCCTGTGTAGTTAGGGTTACAGGCATGAGCCAGTGCCCCAGCCTATTCACTCTTTTAGTTTGGTATATACTCATTTTTTTTTTTTTTTTTGCCAGTCGTGGGCCTGGGCACTGTCTCTCAGCTCTTCAGCTCAAGGCTAGTGCTCTACCACTTGAGCCATAGCACCACTTCTGGCTTTTTCTGTTTATGTGGTGCTGAGGAATCGAACCCAGGGCCTCATGCATGCAAGGCACCACTGAGCCACCTTCCCAGCCCCTATACTCATTTCTTTTTGGGTGTGTATATGACAACCCAGAGCAAGCTGACATTTGGCCCTACATAGAAACCTAATGACAAAGGTGGCTGTGGGGCATTGGGATGATTACATCTTTCAAGGGATTGCACCAGGCAAGGTTATTACTGGGTTAAAAAAAGTATGGCATGAAAGCTATATAGACTTAGTAAAATGAACTACTACTTCAGTGGGAAGGGGAGAAGTGGGTCCGGTTGTGGGGACTGAATTCTGGGCCTGGGTGCTGTCCCTCAGCTCTTCAGCTCAAGGCTAGCGCTCTAACACTTGAGCCACAGTGCCACTTCTGGGTTTTCTTTTTGCTTATGTGGTGCTGAGGAATCGAACCCAGGCCTCAGGTATGCAAGGTAAGTGCTCTACCACTGAGCTACCTTCCCAGCCCTGAAGGGGAGATTTAGAATGACTTGAGATTCATGATAACCAGCTGGATCTATTGCCATACTTCAGTCTCCAAAATTTTACTTGCTATTCCTTATTAATATAAGTGCCTTACTACACCTGTGAGTGGCCTGTGGAGAGTAAATTTCATCTGTCATCTTTAGCACTGTTCACAGCTGGTCTTCACTATTGTCCTTATTTATTTAGTTGGTCGTGGGGCCTGAACACTGGGCCTGGATGCTGTCCCTCAGCTATTCAGCTCAAGGCTAGCACTCTACCATTTGAGCCACAGCACCACTTCCGACTTTTTCTGCTTATGTGGTGCTGAGGAATCAAACCCAGGACCTCATGCATGCAAAGCAAGCACTCTACCACTGAGCCACCTTTCCAGCCTTGTAATCCTTTTCTTTGTAAGCAGTCACATCTTTTTTTTTTTGGTCAGCCATGGGGCTTGAACTCTGGGCCTGGGCTCTGTCCCTCATCTCTTCAGCTCAAGGCGAGCACTCTACCACTTGAGCTACAGTGCCACTTCCGGTTTTTCTGGTGGTTATTGGAGATAGGAGTCTCACGGTCTCTCCTGCCCGGGCTGGCTTTGAACCGCGATCCTCAGATCTCAGCCTTCTGAGTAGCTAGGATTACACGTGTGAGCCACCAGCGCCCGGCAGCAGTCACATCTTCTTAAAAGAATACTACTCTTAAGCCTGGAACCAGTGGTGCATGCCTATAATCTTTGCTACTCATGTGGCTGAGATCTGAGCATCATGGTTCAAAGCCAGCCAGTGCAGAAAAGTCAGGCTCTTATCTCCAATAAGCCAGCAGAAAACCAAAAGTGGTGCTGTGGCTCAAGTGATAAAGCACTCATTTTGAGCTGAAGAGCTGATCCAGTGCCCAGACCCAGAGTTCAAGCCCCACAACCAACAAAAAAGAATACTAGTGGCCAGGTGCCAGTGGCTCATACCTGTAATCCTACCTACTTAGGAGGCTGAGATCTGAGGATCACGGTTCAAAGCCAGCCCAGGCAGGAAAGTCCGTGAGACTAATCTCCAATAAACCACTAGAAAACCGCAGTGGTATTGTGGTTCAAGCGGTAGAGTGGTTGCCTTGAGCTGAAGAGCACAGGGACAGTGCCCAAGCCCAGAGTTCAAGCCCCATGACCGACAAAAAAAAAAAATACTAGTCTTTGTGGTCACCATTATTATGTTAAGTGCCGCAGTTACTTGAAGTCTCCAGGCCTGTATTTGAAATGGCATTTGATGAAGCACAAGAAACAGAGTGGTTAGTTGTGCTGTTTTCTTGTGCTGTTCCTTCATGTCAGAGTTCCTAAAGCCATTTCACATTTGCAAAGACATGAGAAACTAGTGTCGATATCATTTTTTTTTCTGATATTGGAGCTTAAACTCAGGGCCTGGGCACTGTCCCTAAGCCTTTTTTTGCTTGCAGCTTCCCTCTACCACTAGAGCCACAGCTGTACTTAATTATTTTTTTGGGGGGGGGGCCCTGTCATGGGGCCTGAACTCTGGGCCTGGGCGCTGTCCCTCATCTCTTCAGCTCAGGGCTAGCGCTCTACCACTTAAGCCACAGTGCCACTTCTGGCTTTTTTCTTTTTGCTTATGTGGTGCTGAGGAATTGAACCCAGGGCCTCATGCATGCAAGGCAAGCACTCTACCACTGAGCCACCTTCCCAGCCCCTGTACTTCTTACTTTTTTGGTAGTTAATTGGAATAAGAATCTCATAGATTTTCTTGCCTGGGTTGGCTTCAAACTGCAATCTTCGGATCTCAGCCTCCTGAGTAGTTAAAATTACAGGCATGAACCATCAGTACCCAGTTCTTTATTTAGCAGTACTGGATTTTGAACTTAGGACCTTGTGTTTTCTAGGCAGATGCTCTTCCTTTTGTACCAACTCCATCCCATGTGTGTTAAATTCCTTGAATATCTAATGATACCAAGTACAATGGGTCCAAATCAAACTTGTTTTGGTGATACTGTTATTTTAAAGTTTTAGCAGGAATTTGTTTTAGTATAATATGAAACACAAGTTAAAAGACTTGGGTACTGGGGTTCAAACTCTGGGCCTCACAGTTGCTCTACCTCTTAAGCCAGGCCTCCAGCCTTTTTTTTTGGTAAGTCCTGGGGCTTGAACTCTGGGCCTGGGCACTGTTCCTGAGCTTCTTTTGCTCAAGGCTAACACTCTACCACTTGAGCCACAAATCCACTTTTGGCTTTTTCTGTTTGTGTGGTACTGTGGAATTGAACCCAGGGCTTCATGCATGCTTGGCAAACACTCTTCCACTAAGCCACATTCCCAGCCCTGAGTCTTGCTTTTTGCTAGTTCTTTTAGCTATAGCATCTCCTGGACTTTTCTTTCCAGGCCAATTTATAACCAAGATATTCTAGATCATCTTCCTAAGGCATAAGCCAATTAGTACCTAGCATTCCTAAACTCCTGATATGATGGAGATTTTTTTTTTTTTGGCAAAAACCATTGGAGGCATTGTTGTCCCTCCCCCCCACCCCGTCCCTTTTTTCTGGTCAGTCGTGGGGCTTGAACTCTGGGCCTGGGCACTATCCCTGAGCTCTTCAGCCTAAGGTGAGTGTTCTACCACTTGGGCCACAACACCATTTCAGCCACTGGTGGTTTCCTGGTGGTTAATTGGAGATAAGAGTTTCTTGAACTTTCCTGCCTGGGCTGGCTTTGAACTGTGGTCAATCCTCAGATCTCAGCCTCCTGATTTTTTAGGATTACAGGTGAGAGCCATCAATGCCCAGGTATTGTTCCCCTTTCTTATATCTTGATTTTTTTTTCTGGTGCTGGTACTTAGAGTTTGTAATCAGGGCTTAGTTACTGTACCTTATCTTTTAAGCTCAAGGCTAGTACTTTACCCCTTGGGCCACAGCTTTTCTCACAGACTTTCCTGCCAGACTGGCTTCGAACCATAATCTAAAGGGCTCAGCCTCCTGGGTAGCTAGGATTACAAGTGTGAGGCAATGGGATCCAACCTGTCATCTGTTTCACAACAGTAATCAGAGTAAATGTTCTTTTTTTTTTAATTAGTAAATGGAACTTTATTTCATTATATATTCTTTGAAAGACACAAGTTGAATACTTGAGAATTTTATTATAGCTACTTATTTTTGCCCTTTTCAATAGGTTTTGTGTCCTTGTGTTGATACTTTTTTCCTGACATTCATATTGTTTAACTTTTTTTTTTCTGTTTCTCTTTAAGCTAACCTCTTGACAGGGAGAAGTGAGTTGCTATTTCAAGAAGTATAGTGCATTTTTATCAGTAGAGTAAATGTTCTTAAAAAGCATTATGAGAGGGTGGTGGGCAGTGGCTCAAGCCTGTAATCCTAGCTACTCAGGAGGCTGAGATCTGAGGATCACAGTTCAAAGCCAGCCCAGGCCAGAGAGTCTGAAAAACTCTTATCTCCAGTTAACCACCAGAAAACTGCAAGTGGCAGAAGTGGCGCTGTGGCTCAAGTGGTAGAGTACTTACCTTACAGAAGTGGCGCTGTGGCTCAAGTGGTAGAGTACTCACCTTAGGCTGAAGAGCTCAGGGAAAGTGCCCAGGCCCAGAGTTCAAGCCCCATGATGGACAAAAAAGAAAATAAAACATATCAGCCCTACAATCACTTTCAGGGCCCTTAGGAGTCTGGCTCCATTTTACCTATCTTTACCACTAAGACTACTACTTCCCGTCTAACCACCATTTCCTTTCTGACAGCAGTACTGCTGTTCTGTGTGTGTGTGTGTTCTTTGGTGCCTTAAGCACTCTCGTGTGTGTGTGTGTGTGTGTGTGTGTGTGTGTGTGTGTGTTCTTTGATGCCTTAAGCACTCTCTTTTCCTAAGAGCTTTGTCTGTTTCTTCTGCATGGAAAACTCAAATATCCATTTAACCAGTTCCTTCTTCAGCTTTTTGCTCTAACTTGCCACATTGAGGCCAACATTACCTCACTAAAAAGTGTAGTCGAAGCCAGGCGCCAGTGGCTCACACCTGTAATCCTAGCTACTCAGGAGGCTGAGATTTGAGGATTGTGGTTGAAAGCCAACCCAGCAGGAAAGTCCATGAGACTCTTATCTCCAATAAGCCACCAGGAAACCAGAAGTGGTGCTGTTGCTCAAGTGGTAGAGCACTCACCTTGAGCTGAAGAACTGAGGGACAGGGCCCAGGCTCAGAGTTCAAGCCCCATGACCAACAACAACAAAAAAAAGCTGTATTCTACTCATCCATCTCTAACATCTAATTTCCATTGTTCTGCTCTAGTTTCTCCTGTAAAACTTGCCCCTCTTTTATAGAACATGCTGTAGTTTAAATGTAACTTGAGTATATCCTCAAGGCATTCATGTATTGGGAACCTCAACCTGTGTGATGATGATGATGTTGAGAGATGATGCAGTGCCTTCAACAGGAGGGGCTTAGTTGAAAGTAATTAGATCATGCACGGAACTGCCCTTAACAGTGATGAAGTTCTTACAGGATCCTAGATAAACTTCTCATGACAGTGTTGTTATTAAAGAATAATAGTGGCTACTCTGTTTTGATGGCTTCTTGTCAGTATGATGTTACCTATTTGGCCCTCACCAGAGCCAACCCCAGACATCTTAGATTTTCAGTCTCCCAAACTGCATCAAGAAAACTTCTCTTTTGTTTGAGACTGGATCTCTCTGTGTATTCCAGGCTGGTTTTGAACTTCATCCTGCCTCAACTTCTTGAGTGTTTATGTTCTACAGCTTGCTGTGGGAATCCTCAGCTCCATAATCAAGTGAGAAAATTTCCCTACGATCTCTTCTTATATCCCTGTATTTATACCCTTTGGTTCTACTCTGACTAAAACATATTTTGAGATTTATTCCAGTAGTGCAGACTTCGTTCAATATTAAAAGATTAACATAATCTTCCATATCAATTGACTTAAGAAAATCATGTGAGCATATAAATAGTCATATAAAACATGCATGAGGGGCTGGGAATGTGGCTCAGTGGTAGAGTGCTTGTCTAGCATGCATGAAGCCCTGAGTTCGACTCCTCAACACCATATAAACAGAAAAAGCCAGAAGTAGCATTGTGGCTCAAGTGGTAGAGCGCTAGCTTGAGCTGAAGAGCTCAAGGACAGCACCCAGGCTCAAAGTTCAAGCCCCACAACTGGCAAAAAAAATATAATTGGCAATTAAACATGCATGAGTTTATATAAAATTTTATAAGAATGCATAGGTCTTATGATATATAAAAGTACTTAAAAGAGTAAAAGGCCCTGAATTAGAGCACCAGTATTGATGTAAAAAAAAATCTGAAAAGGGCTGAGAATGTGGCTTAGTGGTAAGAGTACTTGCCTAGCATTCATGAAGCCCTGGGTTCAATTCCTCAATACCACATAAACAGAAAAAGCCAGAAGTGGCACTGTGGCTCAAGTAGTAGCCTTGAACAAAAGATCAGGGACAGTACCCAGGCCTTGAGTTCAAGCCCCAGGACTGGCAAAATAACCTGAAAAAAATGAAGTGGGAGCCCATCACTGGTTGCTCATGACTATAATCATAGCAGCTAAGGAGACTGAGATCTGAGGTTCATAGTTCAAAGTCAGCCCAGAGAAGAAGGTCCATGATACTTGTTTTGCCAGTTAACCACCAAAAAGTTGCAACTGAAGATGTGGCTCAAGTGGTAAAGCACTAGCCTTACACAGAGAAAGCTTAGGGACAGGACCCAAACCCTGGCCCAAACCTAGTACCAGCACACAAAAAAATCCTTAATGTAAGATTTGTGTCTTTTATAAAATTAATTGCAAATGGATCTAATTTAATATAAAATGGAAATCATGTAACTTTTAGAAGTATGACAAAAATCTTTTGGATCAAAGGCTAGGCAAAGAGTTTTAAAATTTGACACCAAAGCACAACCCATAAAGGAAAAAAAAAATAGATCAGTTGGACCACATTGGAACAGTTTTTGCCCAGCCAAAGACCTTATTAAGAGGATAAGAAGGGGGCTGGAAGGTGGCTCAGTGGTTGAGTGTTTGCCTGGCATGCATGAGGCCCTGGGTTCGATTCCTCAGCACCACATAAGCAGAAAAAGCCGGAAGTGGCGATGTGGCTGAGCTGAAGAGCTGAGAGACAGCATCCACAACCGACCAAAAAAAAAACACAAAAAAACAGAGGATAAGAAGGCTGGGAATGTGGCTTCGTGGTAGAGTGCTTGCCTAGCATGCAGAAAGCCCTGGGTTTGATTCCTTAGTACCACATAAACAGAAAAAGCTGGAAGTGGTGCTGTGGCTCAGGTAGTAGAGTGCTAGCCTTGAGCCAAAGAAGCTCAGGGAGCTGGGCGCCGGTGGCTCACGCCTGATCCTAGCTACTCAGGAGGCTGAGATCTGAGGATCATAGTTCAAAGCCAGCCCGGGCAGTAAAGTCCATGAGACTCTTATCTCCAATAAACCACTGGAAAACCGGAAGTGGCACTGTGGCTCAATTGGTAGAGCACTCGCCTTGACCTTGAGCTGAAGAGCACAGAGACAGCACCCAAGCCCAGAGTTTAAGTCCCACGACTGACCAAAAAACAAAAACAACAACAACAACAAAACCAACAACTCATGGACAGTGTGCAGGCTCTGAATTTAAGTTCCAGCACTGGCAAAAAAAAAAAAAAAAAAAAAAAAAAGGATACAAAGGCTGAGAATTGCCAGGTACCGGTGGCTCACGCCTGTAATCCTAGCTATTCAGGAGGCTGAGATCTGAGGATCCTGGTTCAAAGCCAGGCCAGGCAGGAAAGTCCGTGAGCCTCTTACCTCCAATAAACCACTAGAAAACCGGAAGTCGCGCTGTGGCTCAAGTGGTAGAGCACTTGCCTTGAGCTGAAGAGGTCAGAGACAGCAGCCAGACCCAAAGTTCAAGCCCTACCACGGACCAAAAATAAAGAGGGGCACTGTGGCACAAATGATAGAGTATTAGCCTTAAGCAAAAGAAGCTGAGGGACAGTGCCCAGACCCTGAGCTCAAGCCCCACAACCAACCAAAAAATAAATGAATAATAAAAATATAAGCTTAAAACTGGGAGAAAAGAATGGAATTGTGACTTAAATGGCAGAGCGCCAGTCTTAAGAGAAAAATGTAAAGGGATGGCATCTAGGCCCTGAGTTCCAGCCCCAGAACTAGCAAAAAAGGCATGAAGAAACACTTGTACCATCTAAATATCTGACAAAGACTGTAGAATGACACGTGTCAAAATTTAACAGTGAAAAATAAACCGCCCAACTAGAAACTGAGCAGAAGTTATAAACAGTCATTTTAAGGATGACAACAGATAACGGTTAGTAAACACATGATAAGATGGTCAGCATCATTACATTAACTGTTAGAGGAATGGGAATGAGACTGTCAGTGGGACATATATCACTGCTTACCCATCAAACTAAAATGAATAGGAGTGTTAATACCATGTGCTGGTAGTCCTATAAACAATATAGTCACTGTGGACTAATATTTTGTTAGCTCTTGACCACTTAAAAAAATGAAAATTGACCATTCACAGAGAATCTGTACATGTTTTTAATTCTTTTAAAATTAGCTCTAGGGGCTGGGAAGGTGGCTCAGTGGTAGAGCACTTGCCTTGCATGCCTGAGGCCCTGGGTTCAATTCCTCAGCACCACCACGTAAGCAAAAAGAAAAAAGCCAGAAGTGGCGCTGTGGCTCAAGTGGTAGAGCACTAGCCTTGTGCTGAAGAGCTGAGGGACAGCGCCCAGACCCAGAGTTCAGGCCCTACCACCAGACCCCCCCCCAAAAAAAAAATAGCTCTAAAATGTAAAAAGAGTTTCCATTTAACAAAATAGTTTATGAACACTGTGCATCTTGGTCAGTGTTACACCTTTCTACAAAGAACCTACATATGGTTTTGTGTTTTGGTGGGGGGACAGGGAGAGTTCCAGTCCTAGGGCTTGAGCTCTAGACCTGGGTGCTATACTTGTGCTTCTTTTGCTCAAGACTAGAGCTCTACCACTGGAGCCACAGCACTACTTCCATCCTTTTCTGAGTTGTTTATTAGAGATAATAGTCTCATGGCCTTTTTTCCCTGGGGTAGCTTTGACCCATGAACCTCAGCTCTCAGGTTCCTCTCAGCAGCTAGGATTACAGGCATGAGCCACCAATGCCCAGAATAAACCTGTGTATGTTTAAAGCAGCTTTATTTATGAGTCCAGACTACAGAAACCAAAATGTGTTTTAATGAATGAATTATTAAGCAAAATACACCCACATCATGAAATGTTATACAGCAATAAATAAGAATAAATTGATACAGCTAACTACAAAAATATCCAGAGATTTATGCTGAGTATAAGAAAAGCCTCAAGGGCTGGGAAGGTGGCTCAGTGGTAGAGTGCTTGCCTTGCATGCATTAGGCCCTGGGTTTGATTCCTCAGCACCACATAAGCAGAACAAGCTGGAAGTGGCGTTGTGGCTCAAGTGGTAGAGCGCTAGCTTAGAGCTGAAGAGCTGAGGGACAGTGCCCAGACCCAGAGTTCAGGCCCCACGACTGACAAAAAAAAAAATGTTATTAGAGACAAAGGATATTTTATAATAATTAAAGGTCAATTAAGAATATATTATAAACACACATACAACACATACACACACACACACACACAACCACAGAACCCCAAAATAGAAAAAAAAACTGACAAAGATACAAATAAAACTATACAGCTGCTGGGTGCCAGTAGCTCACGCCTGTACTCCTAGCTACTCAGGAGGCTGAGATGTGAGGATCATGGTTCAAAGCCAGCCCAGGCAGGAAAGTCTGTGAAACTCTTATCTCCAATAAACCACCAGAAAACCGGAAGTGACACTGTAGCTGTGGTAGAGCACTAGCCTTGAGCTGAAGAGCTGAGGGACAGTGGTCAGGCCCAGAGTTCAAGCCCCATGATGGACAAACCCCCTCTACTCCCCCCCCCAAAAAAAAATCAACTATACAGCTTAAAGACTTCATTATCTCTCAGTAATGGCTAGGACAAAAATACTGAAGACAGGCTGGGAAGGTGTTTCAGTGGTAGAGTGCTTGCGTTGCATGCATGAGGCCCTGGGTTTGATTCCTCAGCACCACATAAGCAGAAAAAGCCAGAAGTGGTGCTGTGGCTCAAGTGGTAGAGTGCTCACCATGAGCTGAAGAGCTGAGGCCCCACGACCAACAAAAAAATTCTGAAGACAAGCAGCAGTACCAACTAATTTTTTTTCTAAATACATATACTTCTCAAATGTGTCTGGAACTTTCTCAAGGACTGACCATATGTTAGCCATCAGAGAAGTTTCATTTGTATTTAGAGAAACAAAAACATCAAAAAGTTGATTTTCTGGCCACATTGTAATTAAACAAGGAATCAATAGCAAAAGCTGGGCTCAGGTGCCTCACACCTTTAATCCTAGGTACTCTGATTGCCTTTCAAAGCCAGTCTGGGCAGGAAAGTCTGTGAGACTCTTATCTCCAATTAGTCACCATAAAACGGGAAGTGGCTCAAAGTGGTAGAGCACTAGCCTTTATCAAAAGAACTTTGGGACAGACCCCTGGCTCTTGAGCTCAAGCTCCAGGACGAGCACACACAAAAAAATTAATCAAGGGGCTGGGAACGTGGGTTAGTGGTAGAGTGCTTGCCTAGCATGCACGGAACCCTGGGTTCCATTCCTCAGCACCACTTAAACAGAAAAAGCCAGAAGTAGACTTGCACAAAAGAAGCTTAGGGATAGTGTCCAGGCTCTGAGTTCAAGCCCCAGGATTGCCAAAAAAAGAAAGTAATCAAAAGAAAGAAACATTCAAACAATGAAGATTTAAATGGCTAAATGAGCACATGAAAAGATACCCAACATTATTTTTTTTTTCTTTTCTTTTTTTGCCAGTCCTGGAGCTTGAACTCACTGTCCTTGAGCCTCTCTGTGCTCAAGGCTAGCACTCTACCTACCACTTGAGCCACAGCACCACTTCTGGCTTTTTCTGTGAATGTGGTGCTGAGGAATTGAACCCAGAGCCTCATGCATGCGAGGCAAGCATTCTACCACTAAGCCACATTCCCAGCCCTGATAACTCAACATTATTATTTTTGGGGGGGGGGGGGGTCCGGTCATGGGCCTGAACTCTGGGCCTGAGCGCTGTCCCTCAGCTCTTCAGCTCAAGGCTAGCGCTCTACCACTTGAGCCTCAGCGCCACTTCCGTTTTTTTTTCTTTTTTGCTTATGTGGTGCTGAGGAATTGAACCCAGGGACTTATGCATGCAAGGCAAGCGCTCTACCACTGAGCCACCTTCCCAGCCCAACTCAACATTATTATTCACTAGGGGCATGAAAATGAAATTCATTAGATGAATTATAATAAAAGGACCCATAATAACAAATTGTAACAAAATATACAGAAGTTGGAACCTTTAGACATTACTGATGGACCTGTAAAAGAGTGCAGCCTCTTTGAAAAAGTTTTGGCAGCTTTTCAAAATTTTTTAGTGACCATATGACTCAGCAGTTCCTCTGTAGAGAAATAAAACAATATGTTCACTGAAAGAGTTATATGTAAATTGCTGTACTTTGCATTTGAAAGCTCCTCTAAAGATCCCTAGGATAAATATTTGGTCCCTATTCTGTGGTAAGTGATGGAATCTTTAAGAAGTGGGACCTAGTAGGGGATCTTCTGTTCATTGAGAGAATCCCCTTGAAGGGGATATTTGGGCCTCAGTTCTTTCATCTTTGTCTTTTGTGTCTTAATCACAGAGTGAATGGTTTTGTCACAAGCTGCAGCAAGGACCACAAGCAGCAAGGCCAAGCAATCATGTACAGATACCTCCAAATTGAGCCCCCCAAACCCTTTGGTTTTTTCAAATACAATTTTATTATTATTAAGGTGTTGTACAGAGGGTTTACAAGTTTAAGTCAAATAATGAGTAAAATTCTTCCTGGACAATGTCACCCATTCCTTTTCTTTCTCTTGCTCATTCCTTTACTTTTTATACACTGATTTAAGTATTTGTTACAATAGCAAAAAACTAACATGCAGATGGTCACATCAACTTTATAAAAGCCAACAATTAGAATGTTCCAAATGTCCATTAACTGCTAACTGAATAAACAAAATATAATATATACATCATAATTTAGCAGTAAAAGAAACTATAGATACATACTATAGCATAGGTGAACTTCAAACATATTCAGAAACAAAGACCCCATATTTTGTATTCTATTTATATTAAGTGTCCAGAAAAGATGAAAACAGATTGACTATTGCTTAGGCTTAGGACAGTGGAGATTAATTGTAAACAGACATGAGGAATGTCAAGCTGATGGAAAGTTTGTGGTGGATTGTTATGATGATTATATAGCCCTGTAAATTTGCTTAAAAAATGACTTGAGTAGTTACAACAGTGAATTTTATAGTTATGTAAATTATGCTTCAATAGAGCTATTTTTAAAAACAGCTGGGGAACATGAAAATATGATCAATATCACTATTCATTATGGAAATGTAAATTAAGATCATAATAATTTCATTTTCTTTGGCTATATACCCAGAAGCAGGATTGCTGGATTTTATAGTCATTTTATTTTTTGTGGAACCACCATACCATTTTCCATAATGGCTTTACTAATTTACATTCCCATCAAGTGTGTTAAGAGTTCCTGTTTCTGTACATACTCACTACCATCTGGTAATTTTTGCCTTTTTTGACAATAGCTATTCTAACTGGGGTGAAATCTCATTGTTATTTTTATTTGCATCTCCTTGACCATTAGTGATGTTAACTGTTTTTATATATATCTATGGGCAAGACAAAAGATGTCTTCTTTTGAGAAATGTCTATGCAAAGCCAGATGTGGTAGTGTTCCTCTGTAAATCAGCCCTCTAGAGGCTAAAGGAGGAGGATCATGAGTTTGAGGCCATCGTAGACGACACATTAAGACTCTTGAAAAGAAACAGAACGAGAGATCAAAAGTGGGGTGAGGAGGAATTAAAACGGTACAAGCTGCCAGGCGCCGGTGGCTCACACCTGTAATCCTAGCTACTCAGGAGGCTGAGATCTGAGAATCGCGGTTCAAAGCCAGCCCGGGCAGGAAAGACCGTGAGACTCCTATCTCCAATAAACCACTAGAAAACCAGAAGTGGCGCTGTAGCTCAAGTGGTAGAGTGCTAGCCTTGAGCTGAAGAGCTAAGGGACAGCACCCAGGCCCAGAGTTCAAGCCCCATGACCGACAAAAAAAAAAAAAAAAAGGTACAAGCTCTTTTTTTTCTTTTCTTTTTTTTTTTTTTGCCATTCCTGGGGCTTGAATTCAGGTCCAGGGCACTGTCTCTTAGCTTCTTTTGCTCAAGGGTAGCATTCTACCACTTGAGCCACAGCGCCACTTCCAGCTTTTTCTGTGAATATGTTTCTGAGGAATTGAACCCAGGGCTTCATGCATGTGAGGCAAGCACTCTACCACCAAGCCACATTCCCAGCTCCTAAAAGCTCTTTTTTAAATGGATATTTTGGGCCTTTTTTTTGCTATTGATTTGTCTGAACTCCTTACAAATTCTAGATATTAACTGCTTGTCATATGTATAGTTTGCAAATGTATTTCTTCTATTTATAGTGTTGTCTCATTCTGCTGGATGTTGCCTTTGTCTATAAAAGGTTCTAAACAGCCAAGTTTCTTTATTTTGATGTAATCCACTTCCCTAGTTTTGGTTTGTGTCTTGTGTTGTGGTTTGTTTGTGTGTGTGTGTGTGTGTGTGTGTGTGTACGTGTGCACACGCATGCACACACGTGCATGTGGGAATATGCATATGTATATGTGTTCATGGGCCAGTACCAGGGCTTGCCCGCAGAGCCTCAAGTTTTGTTTGTTTGTTTGTTTATTTTGTCAGTTCTGGGGTGTGAACCTGGCCTGGGGGCTGGCCCTGAGCTCTTTTGCTCAAGGCTAAAGGCTCTACCACTTTCAGCCACAGTGCCACTTCCGGTTTTCTGGTGGTTAATTGAACATTAAGAATCTCAAGGACTTTTCTCTTTTCTGCCTGGGTTTGTTTCAAACTGGGATCCTCAGATCTCAGCCTTCTGAATAGCTAGGATTGTAGGTGTGAGCCACTGATGCCCAGCCAAGGCCTCAAATTCTTTCTTAGCTTTCTTGATCATCTGACCTTTGACCATGTGAGCCACATACCTCTAATACAGCATTTTGCCGGCTAGTTAGAGAAGAAAATTTGAAGACTCTTCTGCCTGGACTGGCTTCAAACTGTAATCCCCCTAGTCTAAACCTCCTGAGTAGCTCAGATTACAGGTGTGAGAAACTGTAAGCTATATGGGATGCTATCTAAATATGCCTTGTCCTTTGAATTGGTAAGAATCTTAGAACTGTTTATGAATAGGTAAAGACAGAAACAATGAAAGGTTAGTCAGGCAAAAGGAAGTTCTGAAGGATACCTGTGTTTGAGGTAGGTTACTCCAATCTTACCCACCCCAAACTATTGTTTATGGCTTAGGAGTTGCTAAACTAAGAAGATAATGTGTATTTGTCCAGCTCAGAAAGTGAGTAAGCTAGATGGAAGCCACCATTTGAGTCTTGTAACTAGTTTTCTAAAAGGAAATCAGGAAATGGTTCCCTTTTTCTATTTCTCTCTACTTTAACTTTGTTATACTAAAGAAAAAAATTTCTAGCTAAGGGCTGGGAAGGTGGTTCAGTGGTAGAGTGCTTGCCATGCTTCCATGAGACCCTGGGTTCGATTCCTCAGCACCACATAAGAAGAAAAAGCTGGACGTGGCACTGTGGCTCAAGTGGTAGAGCGCTCACTTGAGCTGAAGAGCTGAGGGATAGTGCCTAGGCCCAGAGTTCAGGTCCCACTATCGACAAAAAAAAAGTCCTAGATAAAACTTTTACCTAGCTGGGCTCTGGTTGTAATCTTACCTGTTCAGGAGTCTGAGATCTGAGGACGAAGGTTTGAAGCAAAAAAAAATTTCTGTGATACTTATTTTGGTGGTTGTGGGGCTTGAACTCTGGGACTGGGTGGTGTCCCTCAGCTCTTCAGCTCAAGGTGAACACTCTACTACTTGAGCCACAGCACCACTTCTTGTTTTCTGGTGGTTTATTGGCAATAAGAGTCTCATGGACTTTCCTACTTGGGCTGGCTTTGAACCTCGATCCTCAGATCTCAGCCTCCTGAGTAGCTAGGATTAGAGTTGAGAGCCATTGGTGCCCTGCTTGTGAGACTATTATTTCCAATTAACTAGAAAAAGCATGAAATGAAGGTGTAATTCAAATGTTAGAATGTCAGCCTTGAGGGCTGGGAAGGTGGCTCTGTGGTAGAGCGCTTGCCTTGTAAGCATGAGGCCCTGGGTTCGATTCCTCAGCACCACATAAGCAAAAAGAAAAAAAGCCGGAAGTGGCGCTGTGGCTCAAGTGGTATAGCACTAGCCTTGAGCTGAAGAGCTGAGGGACAGTGTCCAGGCCCAGAGTTCAGGCTCCACGACTGTACCCAAAAAAAAAAAAAAAAAAAGAATGTCAGCCTTGAGCCTAAAATCCATCCAGAACACGAAGTCCTGAATTAAAGCCCCAGTCCTGGTACAAAAAGAAACTTGAATACAAATATAACATTAAATGGAAGAAGGCAGACACAAAAGACCACATAGTGTATGCTTGTATTTTATGAAATATCCACAGTGGGTGAATTCAGAGAGACACAAAGTGATGTTTGAAAGAAAGGGTTATAGTAAATTGTTTCTCATTGGAGCTACAAAAATATTCTGAGGGCTGGGAATGTGGCTTAGTGGTAGAGAGCTTGCCTAGCATGAATGAAGCCCTGGGTTCGATTTCTCAGTACCACACAAACAGAAAAAGCCCAGAAGTGGTATTGTGTTTCAAGTGGTAGAGTGCTAGCCTTGAGCAAAAGAAGCTTAGGGACAGTGCCCAGGCCCTGAATTCAAGTCCCAGGACTGGCAAAAAAAAAGAAAAGAAAATAAAAGAAAATTCTGAAATGCATTCATGCTGGTAGTTACAGTGCTTAGTAAATTTACTAAAACAAAAGACAATGAAATTGCCTGGCACCAGTGGCTCACGCTTGTAATCCTAGCTACTCAGGAACCTGAGATCTGAGAATCATGTTTCAAACCCAGCCTAGGTAGGAAAGTCCATAAGACACTTATCACTAATTAACCACCAGAAAACTGGAAGTGGCGCTGTGGCTCAAGTGGTAGAATGCCCGCCTTGAGCTGAAGAGCTCTGGGACAGTGCCCAGGCCTGGAGTTCAAGCCCCACGACTGACAAAAAAAAAAAAAAAGTCAATGAAATTCTACACTTGAAATAGATGCATTATATCTTGTGTAAGATATGCATCAAAGTTGAAAATACAAACTTGTAGTGAATGTTAGGAGTATATATGGTTACTGTTGTTTTGTCCAGATCCCCTTTAACAATGTCTGAACATTGCTTGCATGGCTTTGGAGAATATTTTTTCCAAAAAGCCTGCAGCTTTGTCTCTCTGCCTCTTACAGAGAAGTCTGTTTTCAGGCCAATGGAGCTGCTTAGCTTGCACATATACAGAACTGACAAAGCCTGCAATTTCCATTCACCAGTAACCAACCCCAGCCATCCCTGCCCACAAGCTCTGGATAGTAGTTAACTGAAGAGTATTTCCCTGTTAATACACTTTTACTAATCCAGATTTACAATCTGCCTTATATATCTAGCGTCCTTATATTCTTCTGTGCTTGCTTGTAAACATCAGCTAGCTTCTACAACTCCTTTTTTGTATAATTCCTCTTCTCCTTTCAGCATGTCAAATACTTCTCCAGTCATTCCATCTTGAAATTTGACCATGGTGATTATTTTGGCTGTGGTTGCCAGGAAAAAGAGGTGACAGGACTTGAGAGAGGTGGACATTGACAGTGCCTCACTGGAGTTCCTTTTATGATTTGTAATCAAGGAGAAACTGTTGTCCTCTAAATGGGTAATTGTAGAACTTACGCAATCCTATAAGTCTCTGGACCTAGCAGGACCCTCAGTGAATGCATCCTAGCTCAAGTATCAGGCCTTACACTTTCATCAGGTAGGACTTATTGGAACTGGTTTTTCTCTGCATTTTTTTGCTTGTGTCTTGATTGCTGCTGAGTCTGAATTTTAGCTCCGTCATTTCTCTGGCCACAAAAGATAAGGACATGTTTAAACTCTGCCAAGACTTCTGGCATCCTACTTTGATTTTGGTTGGATTGGGAAAGGATTAACAGGGAGGGGGATGTGTGTGTGTGTGTGTGTGTGTGTGTGTGTGTGTGTGTGTGTGTGTATGTGTGTGTGTCTCTACAAACCATCAGCTACCCAATAAATACTAAAGTCCACATAATTGCTACTTCCCCATACTTTTCATTTGTCAGGCTATTCACTTATATCCCATTCTAGTTCACCACAGATGAAAATCTTAATAATTACACTACCACAGAAGAAAGGGGATCACCTTGGTGAGAACAGAGCCAAAACAAGCAGAGCCAAAACATAAAGGGATAGAAGTAGCCAGGCACCCGTGGCTCACGCCTATAATTCTAGCTACTCAGGAGGCTGAGATCTGAGGATCATGGTTCAAAGCCAGCCTGGACAGGAAAGACCATGAGACTCCTATCTCCAATAAGCCACCAGAAAACTGGAAGTGGCACTGTAGCTCAAGTGGTAGAGTGCTGAGGGACAGCAGCTAAGCTCAGAGTTCAAGCCCCAAGACCAACAAAATAAATTTAAAAAAAAGCAATGCCCTCTGAACAAAGAAAACGTAGGCATTTTTATTCAGGGGGCCCCCTAAGTGTTCATATAGGAAAGCATGTTTACAAGTGGGCTCATTGGGGCTGGGAAGGTGGTTCAGTGGTAGAGCGCTTGCCTTGCATGCATGAGACTTTGGGTTCGATTCCTCAGCACCACATAAGCAGAAAAAGCTGGAAGTGGCACTGTGGGCTGAAGAGTTGAGGGACAGCGCCCAGGCCCAGAGTTCAGGCCCCACATCCGACAAAAAGAAACAAACAAAAAACAAATGGGCACATTCCCAAGTATGCTTAGTTTAAGGTTATAATTTAGAACAGAAAGATGTCAGATGTAAGAAGTTTTTTGTTTTTGTTTTGTTTGTGCCAGTCATAGGTTTTGAACTCAGGGCCTGAGCAGTGTCCCTGAACTTTTGCTCAAGACAGTTCCACTTCTGGCTTTTTGGTGCTGTTTTGGAGATAAGAGTTGTATGGACTTTCCTACATAGGCTGACTTTGAACTATAATACGAAGATCTCAGTCTCCAGAGTGACTAGGATTACAGGCATAAGTCACAGAAAGTTTTGACTCAAAATAAAAGAAAGGACACTTAAGATCTTTCAGACATGGATTTGGGTGTTTTATGATTATTTATTTATTTATTTATTTTTGTTTTTGTTGGTCCTGGTACTTAAACTCAGGGCCTGGGCACTGCCCTCAGCCTTTTTGCTGAAGGCTAGTGCTTTATCACTTGAGCCACAGCTCAACTTCCAGTTTTTTTGGTGGTTAATTGGAGATACTTTCACAGAGTTTCCTGCCATGGCTGGCATCCAACCATGATCCTCAGATCTCAGCCTCCTGAGTAGCTAGGATTACAGGTATGAGTCACCAGTGCCTGGCTGCTTGTAATTTATTTGAGGGAGTTTTGTGAGAAACCTGTACAAATTTGAGGGAAGTAAAATGGGGCAGGCAAAGTGTCAAGTGAAGATATGATCCCAGGTAGAGTATAACCTGGGTTGGATTCATTGTCATACAAAGGAGGTTTTTGAGCTTTCATTGCAGTGTAAAAGTGCTGAGTCTTTGTCTCCTCATATCAGTTGTTGGAGGGTGTGTGTAATCTCCCAAACATCTCTGGGTAAGTGCAGTGGCAGTGGTAGCAAGCGGACAAATATAAACTAAGAACAAAAGGCTTAGTCCTTCTGGTTGATAGATGAAGAGATTTCCCTCCCTTCTTCTTCCTTTATAGAACATATAAGTCATATCTCTTCTTTCAAATATATAATATATAGTATATATTATAATATACAACATATTGTATAAAACATATCATAATATCTAAAATATTACATATATATATATATATATATATATATATATATATATATCCTTTTGAAGAATTAGGTCTTTGACATTTTATCAGCTTAAAAACCCAGGAATATCTGTCTCAAGCACCTGAGAACCAGCTCTTTGAAATGTAAACATCAAGAGAAATTCCACTGCTATCTTTCACTTTTAGAGAAAGTGTAGGACACTGACTTTGGTAGACACTTTGCTCTAAGTTGTAAATTTACCCCATCATAAAGATTGGAGGTTGTTTTTATCTCTGGATAAAGCTAGCCAGTTAGCTAACACAGATGCTCAACTAGGTAAAGTTATCACTGAACTATGTATGACTAAAGGTGATGTCAAGCCCTCTTACTTGAAGACTATTACTTATTTTTGAGTACATGCTTGTAATGAGTTTTACCTTTATGCCCACATTGGGATTAGATTCCTATCTGTGATGTGTATCACATTCTGGTTTCATATCCACTCAATAATGAAACTGTTTTCTTTGTATTTCTTTTAATTTGTGCTAGTATTGTGGCTTGAACTCGGGGTATAGGCACTGTCCTTTAGTGCTTTTTGCTCAAGCTTGGCACTCTACCACTTGAGCCACAGTGCCATTTCTGACTTTTTTTGGGGGTCTGGTCGTGGGGCCTGAACTCTGGGCCTGGGCGCTATCCCTCAGCTCTTCAGCTCAAAGCTAGCGCTCTACCACTTGAGTCACAGCGCCACTTCCAGCTTTTTTCTTTTTGCTTATGTGGTGCTGAGGAATCGAACCCAGGGCCTCATGCATACAAGGCAAGCGCTCTACCACTGAGCCACCTTCCCAGCCCCCATTTCCAACTTTTTTTTGCTGGTTAATTGAAGATAAGTGTCACAAGGACTTTTCTGTCAGATCTCAGCCTCTTTAGCCAGGATTACTGGCATAAAGCACCAGGTCTGGCCAGATTATTTGTTGAGAAGAGGTCTTGCTAACTTCATGCCAGGGCTAACTTCCAATTGTGATCTTCCAAGTTTCTCTCTCTCAAATTTCATGACCCTCTCCATCTCATGTGCTACCATGCCTGCCCCCTTTAGTTAATTATTTGTATAGCATTAGAGATAGAACCTGGCCCTTGCACATGTTAGGTAAATGAACTATGTCCTCAGTCCTTGAGTCAGGATCACACTATGTAGCCCATGTTGGCCTCAAACTTGTAATCCTCCTGCCTCTGCCTCCTGAGTGCAAATGTGATGGCTGAGATCACAGGTGTGAATTTTGATTTGGATAAAGTAACTCATTATTGGAGCGTCTCAGAAGAGTCATCCTAAACAGATGTGGGTAGCCAGAAGCAGAGGAAAAAAAAAGAGGAAATGCAAGAATGAAAGACAATTTCTCTTTTATGGAAACTTCTTCCCCCTTTCTCGGCTGTGCAGGCTCCCTTCTGCATGTGCTCATCCCTCTCTGCCTGTGAGTGACTCTCTCTCCCTTCTCACTTCCTTCTGCTTTCCTTCTCTACTTCCGTCTATCCCTCCCTTCTTTTCTTTCTATTCTTGCTTGATTTTGCTTATGAAAGTCGGCAGGTTGAAGTGAAGTCTCAGAGAGACCTTGTAAGCCAATAATGTAATATGGGCAATAAATTCAAGTCATTTTGGTGACAGAGCTGTAAAAGCTGCTGCAAAAATATGGCAAGCTCGGGCTGGGAAGGTGGCTCAGTGGTAGAGCGCTTGCCTTGCATGCCTGAGGCCCTGGGTTCGATTCCTCAGCACCACATAAGCAAAAAAAAAAAGAAAAAAGCTGGAAGTGGCGCTGTGGCTCAAGTGGTAGAGCGCTAGCCTTGAGCTGAAGAGCTGAGGGACAGCGCCCAGGCCCAGAGTTCAGGCCCCATGACCGGACCCAAAAAAAAAAAAAAAAAACAAAAATATGGCAAGCTCTAGACTTAGAAGCTACACCCCCCTCACCATTTTTGGGGGGGGTCTTTTGGTGTTACTGAGGATGGAACCCGAGAGTGTTCTACCATTGAACTATACCCCAGCCATCCATTTGTAATACAGTGAGAAAAGTGTTCATTTTTAAAAATATGCTTTATACAAGGGTTTGGGAAAATGGGGGAAAAAAGATGAAAGAAATTTGATAGGACTATGGAAAATATCTAACAATAACTACTGTACCACAATCTGAATTTGCTTGATTAGTGTTGTGTTCTCAGCAAAATCATCTGAACAAAAAAAGAAATTAAACAAATATATAAAAAGATATTTCTTGTGCCAGTCCTGGGGCTTGAACTCAAGGCGTGGACTTTTTCCCTGATCTTCCTTTGCTCAAGGCTAGCACTCTTTGGCTTCTTAACAAAAGAGGAAGCACAGCATTTTCTGACTGTCTTTTTTGTAACTGTTATTTAAAGCCCAGTGGATATTTCAATTAAAGAATGTAAAGAAGAAAAAAAAAAAGGCTAGCACTCTGCCACTTTAACCACAGCTCAACTTCCAGCTTTTTCATAGTTTATTGGCAAGAAGAGTTTCACAGACTTTCCTGCCTGGGCTGGCTTTGAACCTCAATACTCAGATCTCAGCCTTCTGAGTAGGTAGAATTATAGACATGAGCCATCGGTGCCTAGCCAAAGAAGGAATTTTGAAGGTACTAGATTCTTACTAGGACTACCAAAAAGATGAAATGATTTAAGGTATTGAAGAGGTATGTTGTCATTAGAGTTATATATTTATTTGTTTAGAAGTGTTGGGGATGTAACACATGCATGCTAGGCAAGCACTATACCACTGAGCTTCACTCTATCCTGCCATTCACCTCTTGGAACAAATTCAACAGTCATTTTATCTCATTATGTACTTTCTGTCTCGATGGATTTGCCTGTTCTGAATATTAGAGTAATATATTTTGCAATTTTTTATATCTGTCTTCTTTAACTTAATGTATTGTTCTTATGATTGATCCAAAATGCAATATTTATTAGTACTTCATACTTTTTTGGTGGTACTGGGGTTTGAACTCAGGGTGTCATACTCGCTAGGCAGGCATTCTACCACTTAAACATACCTCCGTAATCTTTTTGTCTTTTCTTTTTGCCAGTCATGGGGCTTGAACTCTGGGCCTGGGTGCTGTCCCTGAGCTCTTCTGCTTAAGGCAAGCTCTCTACCATTTGTACCACAGTGCCCCTTCCGGTTTTCTGGTGGTTAATTGGAGAGAAGATTCTCAGGAACTGGGTGCTGGTGGCTCACACACACAAAAAAAAGTCTCACAGACTTTTCTACTGGAGCTGGCTTTGAACCATGATCCTCAGATCTCAGCCTCCTGAGTAGCTAGAATTACAGGTGTGAGCCACCAGCATTCTGCTGCCTTGGGTTTTTTGTTTTTTTTTTTTTGGGTCCAGTCATGGGGCCTGAACTCTGGGCCTGGGCACTGTCCCTCAGCTCGTCAGCTCAAGGCTAGTGCTCTACCACTTGAGCCACAGCACCACTTCCGGCTTTTTTCTTTTTTGCTTATGCGGTGCTGAGGAATTGAACCCAGGGCCTCAGGCATGCAGGGCAAGTGCTCTACCACTGAGCCACCTTCCCAGCCCCCCCGTGCCTTTTTTATTTTTGAGGTAAGGTCTCTTTTCATTCTGGGCCAGCCTGGGCTGAGATTCTCCTACTTATGCTTGTTTCCTTGGGTGACTAAGGATAACAGCTGCTTGCCACCATGCCCAAGTGTTTTTATTGGCTGAGATGAGTCTCATGAATTTTTGCCCTGACTGGCTATGAACTGTGGTCTGCCTCATCTCAGTTTCTGCAGTAGGCAAGACTAGAGGAAACCATTACACCTGGCAGTCCTTCATACATTTTATGACTAAGAAATATTCCATTATAAACCGGTCCCCCGTGGCTCACGTCTGTAATCCTAGCTACTCAGGAGGCTGAGATCTGAGAATTGTAGTTCAAAGCCAGACTGGGCAGGAAAGTCCCTGAGACTCATCTCCAATAAACCACCAGAAATCCGGAAGTGGCACTGTGGCTCAAGTGGTAGAGCACTAGCTTTGAGCTGAAGAGCTGAGGGACAGTGCCCAGGCTCAGCGTTCAATACTCATGACCGACCAAAAAGAAAAAGGAAAGAAAAAAAGAAATATTCCATTATATTATTTTATTTATCAGTTCTTCAGGTTATAGAAATTTAGGTTGTTTAAGTTATTAAGATATTTTAATTAATAACACTATTAAGTTTTTGTGTGAATACTTTTTTTCATTTACATTGGTTACTGCTGGGGTGGTAGGTCAAATGTTAAGTCAATATTTGATCCTTTGAGGAACTGTGATCTAGGTCAACGAAACCCATTTAACAGAGCCTTGGACAAAGAAGTGAAATAATAGACTTAAACGATAGTGGCTTCCATGTACTGCTTTGCCGGATTCTGAATCATTGATAAAGGAACACTTCTGACAATTTCGCAACTTGCCTTACTTATACTACTATCTCTGAAATAATAGGGGAAGTAACAGTAGAAGGAACTAATACTATTTACATTTCATCACAATACTGGCAAATAGTATGGAACTGTTGGAACTCCGGTAGCAACCCTGTGTGCCTTAGAGCTCAAGAAAGAAATACTAGGGAGCTAGTGCTGGTGGCTTCTGCCTGTAACTCAGGAGGTATTCAGGAGGCTGAGATCTGAGGATCATGGTTTGAAGCCAGCCCAGGCAGGAAAGTCCTCATGAGACTCTTATCTCCAGTTAACCATTCAAAAACTGGAAGTGGCACTGTGACTCAAGTGGTAGAGCCCTAGCTTTGTGCATAGAGAGGCTGAGAGACAGGGCCTAAGGCCAGAGTTCAAGCCTCTCAACCAATAAAAACAAAACAAAACAAAACAGAACAAAACCACAGAAGTATATTCAATTCACAGATTGATCACAGCAGTTAGGAATTCAAAGCCACTATTATGTAATAATTTGTTATAAAATACATTCCACATCTTGCTTTCATTAAAACCAAAATCATCATTTTTTTAAAATTGGATGTGGGGCTTGAACTCAGGGCCTGGGCAGTGTCCCTGAGCTCATTTTTTGGGGGGGGGTCCGGCTGTGAGGCCTGAACTGTGGGCCTGGGTGCTATCCCTCAGCTCTTCAGCTCAAGGCTAGTGCTCTACCAGTTGAGTCACAGAGCCACTTCCAGCTTTTTTCTTTTTTGCTTATGTGGTGCTGAGGAATCGAACCCAGGTCCTCAGGCATGCAAAGTAAGCACTACCACTGAGCCACCTTCCCAGCCCTCCCTGAGCTCATTTTGCTCAAGACTAGCACTCTACTATTTTGGGCCAGAGCCCCACTTCCAGGTTTTCTGGTGGTTCATTGGAGATAAGAGTCTCATGGACTTTTCTGCCCAGGCTGGCTGTGAACCATGATCCTCAGATCTCAGCCTCCTGAATAACTAGGCTTATATACCTGTGAGCCACTGGAGCCAGGCTTTTCAATTTGCTTTTTTTAAAAAAAATAATTTTTATTGATATTAAGTGATTACACAAATTTCACAAATTTCACAGTATTGTGAGATAATGATAGTTAAAGTCACAATAACATTTTTAACTTTCACAAGGCAAATTGTCATTATCGTGGCCTATAATGTTTGTGAGTTCTATGAGCTTTGACAGTACAAGTATTTCTTCCACATCGGGTGATATGTACATTTCTTTCCTTTTGTTTAGTGTCAGCTGTTCCCTCTTTCCCTCTCATTCCCTCCCTTCCAGCACTCCCCTTGAGTTGCTTAGTTCGTTTCCATTAATGTCCAGTGCAGCTAATGGGCCCCTCTGTTGTATGTTTTTTCCCTGTTTCCCTCTGATTCTGTGCCCTCCTCGTAGCTTCCCTCAGATGTGCACATATGTATACCATATACCATATTCAATTTGCTTTTATTATTTTATTTTATTTTTTATATATTTATTTTTTTGGGTCCAGTCATGGGGCCTGAACTCTGGGCCTGGGCGCTGTCCCTCAGCTCTTCAGCTCAAAGCTAGCGCTCTACCACTTGAGCCACAGCGACACTTCCGGCTTTTTTCTTTTTTGTTTATGTGGTGCTGAGGAATTGAACCCAGGGCCTCATGCATGTAGGGCAAGTGCTCTACCACTGAGCCACCTTCCCAGCCCTTAATTTGCTTTTAATCTTACTATGTTTTGGATATTTTCCATGTTAAATACATGATTTATATCATTCTTTTTTTGGGGGGGGGGGAATCCAATCGTGGGGCCTGAACTCTGGGCCTGGGCGCTTGTCCCAACCCGCAGGACGTCAACGAGGGCAGTGAGCCTAAGCGAGAAGGAATGAAGGGACAAGAGACACGAAGAATGACAGCAAGACAGGGATTCTGATCAAGCTGCAAATTTTTATTTTTCACACAGGGGTATTTATATGCTTGGAATAAGGAAGCTTTTTCATTGGCCATAGCAGCTTCAGGATGTTTGCGTAGGGCAGGGTGAAAGGGTGGTTGTTAGCAGCTGCAGGGTGTTTGCTTAGGGCAGGGTGAAAAGGTCGGATTCTGTAAACTCAGCCTCAAGATGTTCCAGTGAGATAGTCAAGCCTATCATGTTGACAGACTCCCTTTTGGCTCCAGACAGGCGCTGTCCCTCAGCTCTTCAGCTCAAGACTAGTGCTCTACCACTTGAGCCACAGTGCCACTTCTGGCTTTTTTCTTTTTGCTTATGTGGTGCTGAGGAATCGAACCCACGGCCTCATGCATGCAAGGCAAGTGCTCTACCACTGAGCCACCTTCCCAGCCCCTATATCATTCTTTTTTTAGAATGATGGCTATATTATATTTCATCTCAATCCTCCATTGATGAGTATTTTTATTTTATAACTGTTCAACACAAAGGAATATTGAAAATATTTAGCTATGCACTATAGTGTATTGTCCTTAAGTTCAAATGAGAGGGATTTTTTTTTGTCAGTTGTGGGGCTTGAACTTTGGCCTTGGGTGCTGTCCTTCAGCTCTTCAGCTCAAGGCTAGCTCTCTACCACTTTAGCCACAGCACCACTTCTGATTTTGTGAGTGGTTTATTGGAGATAGGAGTCTCACAGACTTTCCTGCCCCAGCTGGCTTTGAACCACAATCCTCAGATCTCAGCCTCTTGAGTAGCTAGAATTACAGGCATGAGCCACCAGCGCCGGGCTTGAGAGTATTAAAAAAAAAATACTTAAATACAACTTAAGATCCTACAAAGAACATTTTAAACTAAATGGCCTGTAAATCTGCCTAACTGAGCTTTCTCCTCTTTGGATCTATAATGGCCACTCCCATTCTTCAAAGTGATCATTGTAGAGGATGGTCAATTCTGATGATCCAATTTGATCACAGGGAATCCTTTGTAAAATTCTCTGTGGACATGGCTACCGACATGTTTTAGTCTTTGACAACGAGACCATGGGGAGTTCTCAGTGACCAGGTTGATAATAAGGAAGGTGACACATTCTCATGACTTCCATTTTTACTCGTGGGTTACACTTGGATGGTTTTCCTCCATTTGTCATATCACCAATGCCCTTGAGAACACAGGACGGGTTACACCTTTGATAAAAATCTTTTGTTTTTTGCATTAATCTCTACAAGTCTTCAACCCACTGGTTATAAAGGCCCCATTTATATATCACTTCTTTGTGACCAGATAGGTAAGAGGTCACACTGGCCATCCATTTGGGTAGATTTTCACATGAACTTCTTTTAGGTCTTTCTTTCCAAAACAGATCCCAACATCGGTTGCCAAATAGCTACTGGCAAAATTTAAGGAGTAGGAAAAGCTGAAAGAAGAGGCTTGTGATTCACCAACTCTAAGAACTATGTGATTATCTACTCAGACCAAGAATATCTCCTAGACCCTTAACCTGAAGGCAAAGTCAATGGCTAAATTTTCCCTGTACAGAGAGCCCTCTTGTCCTTGAGAAAACCAATTGTACAATCTTCTTTGCTTTTGTATCATTTGTCAGCAGCAATATTTTTAAGATATGTTGTACCTCAGGCATTTTGTGACCCTAGGCATCTTTCATTTCAAGAATGTTATGTAAGTGAATCATAGTGTGCACATTTTTTGGTATTGGCTTTTCCCCCCTCTCAGCACAATTGGTTTGTTATCCAGCCATTCCTGTGTATTGTTGAGTAGCATTACATGATGTGATTGTAATGCACTTTGTTTACTTATGGAAGAACATTTAGATTATTCCTAGTTTGGGGCTGTCAAAAATGAAGTTGCTATGTATATTCATGTGTAGTTTCCTATGCTTTCGTTTTTTGAAAAATGTACCAAATGTAATTACTAGGTTATGCAGCACCCTCTATTCCTTCCTTCTTCCCTTCCTCCTTTTGCCCTCCCTCTCTCTCTTCTTCCCTGCCTGCCTGCCTGCCTTTTTTCCTGTACTGTGGGTTGGAGTTCAGGGTTAGGCAGGCATGCTACTATTTAAACTATGAGTCTAGCCCTTTTTTTGTGGTTGCAGTTTTCTTTTTCTATCAGTATTGGGGCTTGAAATCAAATCCTGACACTCTTGCTTTGCTTTCTTGCTCATGGCTGGCACTCTACAACTTGAATCACCTCTCCAGTTCAGCATTGTGCTCATTAATTGCAGATACAATCTCTCAGACTTGTCTGCCTAGGCTAGCTTTGAACAGTCATACTTGAGGTCTCATACTTCTGAGTAGCTAAGACTATAGATGTGAACCACCATTGTTAGGTGTAGTTTTTTTTTAATTTTTAAATTGTTATAAAGGTGATGCAGAATGGAGTTACACTTACATAAGTCAGGAAAAGAGTACATTTCTTATGTTTTGTCAGTTGTGGAGCTTGAACTCAGGGCCTAGGCACTGTCCCTGGGCTTCTTTTGCTCAAGACTAGCACTCTACCACTGGAGCCACAGCGCCACTTCTGGCCTTTTCTGTGTATGTGGTACTGAGGGATCAAACCCAGGGCTTCATACATGCAAGGCAAGTATTCTACACTAAGCCACCTACCCAGCCCTAACAGGATTTCTTAATTAAAGTACTTTGGAAAAGGATGTATATAACTAAAATGTAATTAACAAGGGCCAAGCCACTTGGCCAAAGCAGGAACTTTTCAGAACAACAATTCTTTCAAGAGAAAGGAAAACTACTTTGATAGAAAAGACCTTTATCTCACAATTGCAACATTATTCACAATTGCCAGCCTACAGTAACAGTCCAAAGTGTGCACCAGTGGCTTATGCCTGTAATCTTAGCTGGTCAGGAGGCTGAGAGCTGAGGGTTATGGTTCAAAGCCAGACTGTACAGGGAGTCAGTGAAACTTTTGTGTGTGTGTGTGTCAGTTGTGGGGCTTGAACTTGGCCTGGGCGCTGTCCCTCAGCTCTTCAGCTGAAAGTGAGTGCTCTACCACTAAGCCACAGCGCCACTTCTGGTTTTCTGGTGGTTAATCAGAGATAAGCATCTCCCAGACGGGGGCTTGCAAGGTGGCTCAGTGGTAGAGCGCATGCCTTGCATGCCAGATGCCCTGGGTTCGATTCCTCAGCACCACATAAGCAAAAAGAAAAAAGCCGGAAGTGGCGCTGTGGCTCAAGTGGTAGAGCGCTAGCCTTGAGCTGAAGAGCTGAGGGACAGCGCCCAGGCCCAGAGTTCAGGCCCCATGAATGGACCCCCCACCCAAGAAAAAAAAGAGTCTTACAGACTTTTCTGCCTGGGTTGGCTTTCAATCTTGATACTCAGATCTCAGCCTCCTGAGTAGCTAGTTTACAGGTGTGAGCCACTGGCTACCAGCTCATCTTGGTGAGACTCTTATCTCCAATTAACAACCCAAAAACCTGGAAGTGGAACTATGAGCAAAAATTCTCAGAGACAGCGCCCAGGCTCTAAATTCAAGACCCAGGACCAGCACCCAAATAGAAAGAATGAAAGGAAGGAAGGAAGGAAGAAGGTAAAAAAGCCCAGATGCCTGATAGTTGATGATGAATAGATCAAGAAAATGTGGCATACACGTGCATGGCTGAAAGATGAATGAAGTTATCTTCAGGGAAAGGGATGAAAATGGAGATTATCATATTAGCCAGAGGAAATCAGGTTCAGAAGGTGAAAGATGTCATGTTTTCTGTCATACGTGGACGATAAACACATTAATACATATAGGACTATGCTTGAGGGGATTAGGAGGGAGGAAGGAAAAGACAATGTTAGAGGGTGAACAGTACTGAAGTATATTTCATATGTGAATGAAACAAAACTTGCTGAAAGCTGTTGAATAATGGGGAGGGGAATTGCAGAAAGTAAGGGTAGGCAGGTGGGTCAATTTGATTAAGTATGGTATATGTATATATGAAATACTATGGTGGAGTCCCTTCGAACAATTAGCATGTACTTTAACAAAAATGAATGTTAGGATGGTGAAACACATGGGTACTAATGGGAGAAGCGGGGACTGGGAAGGTGGCTCAAGTGGTAGAGTGCTAGCCTTGAGCTGAAGAGGTGAGGGACAGCGCCCAGGCCCAGAGTTCAGGCCCCATGACCAAAAATAAAAAACAAAAAGCAAACACAGAGGCTGAGGCAGGAAGATCAAGATTTCCAGACCTATATAGAAGAAAAAAAGAAAAGAAAACAAACTAATGGGAGAAGGGGGAGGGTGAATAGAGAGGGTGAAAGACGGGGGGGGGGTGAATATGGTCAAAATACTTTATGTATTCTGTTTTTGTTGGTCGTGAGGCTTGAACTCTGGGCCTGGGCCCTGACTCTTGAGTTCTTCAGCTCAAAGCTAGTGCTCTACCACTTGAGCCACAGTGCCACTTCGGGTTTTCTGGTGTTTTTTGGGGGATAAGAGTCTTATGGACTTTCTTGCCTGGAGTGGCTTTGAACCGTGATCTTCAGACCTCAGCCTCCTGAGTAGCTAGGATTATAGGCATGAGCCACCAGTGCCCAGCATTTTATGTGTTTTGTACATGTGTGAAAATGGAGCAATGATGCCAGTTGAGAATGTCTTGGGAAAGAGGGAGAACAGAACAAGAGAGTGACAAGGATTGCGTGCTCAAAGTACAGTGAATGCATATATGGACATCTCAAAATGAAAAGCTCTTGGACAACTCATTGATACTAATAAAAACGCAGGTTTATTTAGAGGTAATTAACATAGTCCACAATTTAGATATTTAAAGTATATGATTCTGTGGCCTTTTGTATATGCAAGTGTTACACAACCACACCCAAATCAGTTTTAGACCATTCGTGCCACTGTATCTCCCCTCAACTCCTCCATACAAACCCCCCTTTTACCCTTCAGCAGTCATTCCTTATCCCCCTCAGTTCTCACCCAGCCCTCACAAATTCTTGTTTTACTTTCCATCTCTATGGTTTGCCTATTCTCAACATTTCAAATAGGTAAATTCACTATGCTGTGTCTTTCTTTGTGTTGTTGTTGTTGGTCATGGGGCCTGAACTCTGGGCCTGGGTGCTGTTCCTCAGCTCTTCAGCTCAAGGCTAGAGCTCCACCACTTGAACCACAGCACCACTTCTAGCTTTTTCTGCTTATGTGGTGCTGAGGAATCGAACCCAGAGCCTCATGCATGCAAGGCAAGCACTCTACCACTGAGCCACCTTCCCAGCCTTATGCAGTGTCTTTTGTGTTGAAGTTTTTTCACATGGTATATGTTTTTAGGCTATTTCCATGGTGTAGTGTACTTGTATCAGAACTTTATTTTGTGTGGCTAATTTTATATTGTAACAGCTCATTTTTTCATGAGTGAGGTGATGAGTATTTGAGTGACTTACAAATTTTTGCTGTTATGATAATGCTGTTTATTTATTTATTTTTGTCAATTGTGGGGCTTGAACTCTGGGCTTGGGTGCTGTCCCTCAAGGTTAGCACTCTACCACTTGAGCCACAGAGCCACTTCCAGCTTTTTCTGTTTATATCGTGCTGAGGAATTGAACCCATGGCGTCAGGCATGTGAGGCAAGCACTCTACCACTGAACTACCCCAGCCCTATTTATTTATTTTTTCTTTTGTGCTGATCCAAAGGCTTGAATTTAGGGCATGGGCTCTGTCCCTAAGCTTTTGTGCTCAAGACTAGCACTGTATCAATTTGAGCCACAGCTCTACTTCCAGCTATTTATTTATTTATTTAGGTGCCTAATTGTAGGTAAGAATCTCATGAAATTTCTCACCTAGACTGGCTTCAAACTGCAATCAGATTTCAGTCACCTGAGTAACTAGGATGATAAGTGTGAGCCACTGGCACTATGCTCATAATGATGGTTTGAATACTGGTATATCATTTGTTTGTTTGTTTGTTTTTGCCAATCCTGGGGCTAGAACTCCCGACCTGGACTCTGTCCCTGAGCCTCTCTGTGCTCAAGGCTAGTACTCTACCACTTGAGCCACAGCACCACTCCCAATTTTTTCTGTTTATGTGGTACTGAGGAATCGAACCCAGGGCTTCATGTATGCTAGGCAAGCACTCTACCACTAGGCTACATTCCCAGCCTGGTATATTGTTTTTTATGTGAACATATTTTTATTTCGTGTATTTAATTATTTAATTGTTATTATAAAGGTGGTATACAGGAGGGTTACTGTTCCACAAGAGAGAAAAACTACATCTCAAAGCTTTTTATATTTTTTTTTGTTGGTTGTGGGGCTTGAACTCTGGGCCTGGGCGATGTCCCTGAGTTCTTCAGCTCAAGGCTAGCACTCTACCACTTGAGCCACAGCACCACTTCCAAAGAGTACATTTCTTTTTGGACAATGTTACCCCTTCCCTTATTCCACATTTTATTTTTCTGAGGTAGAATTAACGGACCAGATGATAATTGTACCCCACAACTTAGGAACTCCAAAACTTTTCTACAGCAGCCTCACAATTTTACATCTTCACCAGCCAAGTGTGTGTGTGTGGGGGTTCTAATTTTTCCCTCACCATTACTAGTTGTTATCTGTCCTCTTGATTACAGCCATCCTAATGGGTGTGAAGTGGAATTCCGTTGTGGTTTTGATTTGCATTTCCCTGATTGCTAATGATGTTGAACATCTTTTCATTTGGAGAAATGTCTATGCATAGAGTTTACTCATTTATATAGTCATTTGTCTTTTTATTATTGAGCTATGAGTTCTTTATGGAAATATAAGTCTCTTTCACAAGCTATATTACTTGTAAATATTTAAATATTTTCTTCCCATTCTATGAATGGTCTTTTTATTTTATTTTAATCAATTAATTGATTATTTATTTGGGCAGGTCCTGATGTTTGAACTCAGGGCCTAGGTGTACTCCCTGAGCTTTTTCTGTTGTTTGTTTTTTGGTCAAGGCTAGACCTCTACAACTTGAGTCATAGGTTTAATTCTGGCTTTTGGGTGGTTAATTGGAAATAAAAGTTTTACAGACTTTCTTGCCCTGGCCGGCTTCAAATAATAATTCTCAGATCTCAGCCTCCTGAGCAGCTAATACTGTTGTGCCCAGGTCGCAGGACCCCCACCAAGAAGACCACCGAGAGTCAGACTTTACAGCTGTTTTAAGGTTTTATTTAGACAGGCTGCAGCTCGGGCCTCGTCCTACACTCCGACACAGTGGAGCCTAGGAGGAGAGCCCCGAGCTAAGGATTTGCAGGGCTTATAAAGGCACACAATCAGGTGTTTTAGCACCACGTGTTGCTCTGCTCTGAAACAAGCAACAAATGGTCACTGCCTCAAGTACTTTAACCCTTCAATATTACAGGCATGAGTCACCAGCACAGGCTATTATTTGTTTGTTTTTATTAGCGCTCTGTGTGTGTGTGTGTGTGTGTGTGTGTGTGTGTGTGTGTGTGTGTGTGTGTGTGTGTGTGTGTGTGTGTGTGTGTGTGTGTGTGTGTGTGTGTGTGTGTGTGTGTGTGTGTGTGTGTGTGTGTGTACTGGAGCTTGAGCTCAGGGCATGCGAACTATGCCATAACTTCTTTTTTTTTTTGTCAGTTGTGGGGCTTGAACTCTGGGCTTGGGCGCTGTCCCTGCACTCTTCAGGTCAAGGCCAGCACTCTACCGCTTGAGCCACAGCATCACTTCCTGTTTTCTAGTGGTTTATTGGAGATAAGAGTCTCACAGACTTTCCTGCCTAGGGTGGGTTTGAACTGCGATCCTCAGATCTCAGCCTCCTGAGTAGCTAGGATTACCAGTATGAGCCATCAACAATCAGCCCTGATACCCTTTCCATAGCTATTTAAAGATAATAGCTGGTTGCCAGTGATTCACATCTATAATCTTAGTAACTTAGGAGGCTGAGATCTAAGAATCAATGTTTCAAGATAGCCCAGGTAGAAAAGTCCATGAGACTCTTATCTCCAACTAATCACATGGCATAACATTTCATACAAAAGCCAAGAGTGGAGCTATGGCTCAAATGGTAGAGTGCCAGCACTAAACAAAGAAGTTATGGCATAAACCTGGGCACTGGTGGCTCACACCTGTAATCCTAGCTACACAGGAGGCTGAGATCTGAGGATCTCAGTTCAAACCCAGCCCTGGCAGGAAAGTCCATGAGATTCTTTCTTTTTTTTTTTGCTGGTCATGGGGCCTGAACTCTGGGCCTGGGTGCTGTCCGTCAGCTCCTCAGCTCAAGGCTAGCGCTCTATCACTTAAACCACAGCACCACTTCCAGCTTTTTCTGCTTATGTGGTGCTGAGGATTCGAACTCAGGGCCTCATGCATGCAAGGCAAGCGCTCTACCACTGAGCCACCTTCCCAGCCACTCCATGAGATTCTTTTTTATCTTTGTTTTGTTTTATTGTGAAAATAACGGTACAGAGCGGTTACAATTACATGGGCAAGATAATGAGTACATTTCTTATCAAGCATTGTAGCCTCCTCCTTTGTTTCCCCTTCCCATCCCTTCCCATCCTCCTCCCCGCCTCCCCCAATCCTCCCCGTGGGCCCCCCCCCCCCCCCGCACCAAAGTTGTAAACTTCATTTTTCGACATAATAACTTGTACATCTCATTGTTGCAATGGGTCCACCTGTATCCTTATTTAAATGATTTGTTTTTCCCCTTCCCCTCCACAAATTATACCGACATCAAATACTTTGAAAGCAGGGGTTATACTGTGGGGGAGGGACATACAAAGCAACAAAGAAATAATCTTATAAATGTGTTAGAAACAATCGCATGAAAGAAAAAACAATTTCAATACATATCTTAGGGTTCATTTCCCTAACATCACCTTATCTGACCTTTTCTGCTTGACTCAGACATATACTAGATATTGCAAATAAGGGAAACCATGGGGTCTTCCATGAGATTCTTATCTGCAGTTAATTACTAGAAAACTGGAAGTGGCACTGTGGCTCAATGTGGTAGCCTTGAGCTGAAGAGCTCAGGGACAGTGATCCGACCCAGAGTTCAAGCCCTTGACTGACAAAAAAAAAAAAAAAAAAAAAACCAAGAAAAAAAATTTAACATGTCAATTTATATGTACAGAGCATTTTGATCAGTGTCACTCCTTTCATTATTTTTCTTCCATTTCTTCCAGTCTCACCTGTACCTCCAAGTTTTCTGCTTCTATTTTCACAAATATATATTGAGTATTGTAACTGTATTCTCCCCCCTCCCATTCCTCTCTCCATTCTTCTGTCTCCTCCCCTACAGTCAGTCCTACCTGCTCAGATAAAACATGAATGGAGTAACTGAACAAGTGAGTTGGAAAGATATGTGTGTAGTAAACAAGATGTTTGGGTTCGCGATAGAGGCAGCAGACAAGTTTGTATGATGAGAAAATATAGAGTGCCCCCTTGCTGCTGCTTTGCTGCAGTGGAGAGGAAGTCCTTTTTGAAGATAACAAAATGTGTCAATTTAAGTTCAAGACAGAAGCCACACAAATTTAACAGGGAAAATTTAACACAAATTTAAACAGGGAAAGTGCAACACAAGCAATTAACAAAAACAGGAGACTGAAATGTTGAGGGATTGATTAGTGAGAAGAAAAGGGAAGTATTGGAAGTGGCGCTGTGGCTCAAATGGTTGAGCACTGGCCTTGAGCTCAAGAGCTGAGGGACAGCGCCCAGGCCCAGAGTTCAGGCCCCACAACTGACAACACACACACACACACACACACACACACACACACACACACACACAAACAAAAGAAAAAACAAAACAAAAAAAGAAAAGGGAAGTTTGAAAGACCAGAGAGGGAGAGAGCAGAGGAGCAGATGTAATGGAGAATAGCTGATAATATAACAATGTTGAGTTAAAATTTCACACCCCCTAAGCTGTCATAACCCTCCTGTGCACCCAGGGCTGAAATCCAGGTCTTGTTAGAGAAGTTGTGTAGTGCTAAACTAGAGGAACTTGCTGGACTTGTGTTCCTCTGCTGTGCTACTTCACAAAGGAAGTGTCTAAACAGAGACCACTTGACTACAAAACCGCCCAAGGGTAGTCCCAGGGGAGGCCGCTGCCTAGTGTGCTTTGGGGAAGCCAGAGCAGCTCAAGATTGGCGCAAGGAAAGCTGGGAGCTCAACGAGAACTTTGTGGAGAGACCTTACCAGAAACAGGAAGTGGAGTTTCTTCTTTCATTGTCTCCCCTCTATAGTTTACTTATGAAATTTAACATGGTAGCAGGCACTGGTGACTCACACCTGTGATCCCAGCAACTCAGAAGTCTGTTATCTGAGGGTCAGTGTTTGAAGCTAGCTCAGACAGGAAAGTTTATGAGACTTATCTTTTTTTTTGGGTCCAGTCGCGGGGCCTGAACTCTGGGCCTGGGCGCTGTCCCTCAGCTCTTCAGCTCAAGATGAGTGCTCTACCACTTGAGCCACAGCCCCACTTCTGGCTTTTTCTGCTTATGTGGTGTTGAGGAATCGAACCCAGGGCCTCATGCATGCAAGGCAAGCGCTCTACCACTGAGCCACCTTCCCAGCCCTATGAGACTCATCTCCAATTAATCACCAAAAAGCCAGAAGTGGAGCTTTGGCTCAAGTGGTAGAATACTAGCCTTGAGCAAAAAAAGCTCAAGGACAGTGCCAAGGCCCCAGTTCAAGCCCCAGGACCAGCACAGACACACACAATCACACACACACACACACACACACACACGGACACACACTACTTAACATTGTATCAACTAAGAAAGGTTTTTTTGTTGTTGTTGTTTGTTTGTTGGCCATGGGGCCTGAACTCTGTGGCCTGGGCACTGTCCCTCAGCTTTTCAGCTCAAGGCTAGCGCTCTACCCCTTGAGCCACAGCGCCACTTCCAGCTTTTTCTGCTATGTGGTGCTGAGGAATAAAACTGAGGGTCTCATGAATGCAAGGTAAGCACTCTACCACTGAGCCAACTTCCCAACCCCCCCAACCTCTTTTTAAATGAAGGGTCCTGTTCACAGAACAGGCATAAACATGATCTGAGAGGTGATAAAATTGTAGTAATAGGAGGTTAGAGAACTGAGTGGACTTGATGCTGGATTGTTTTTCATGTGCATATTAAAATGAACTAGAGGGGCTAGGAAGGTGGCTCAGTGGTAGAGCGCTTGCCTTGCATGCCTGAGGCCCTGGGTTTGATTCCTCAGCACCACATAAGCAAAAAGAAAAAAGCTGGAAGTGGTGCTGTGGCTCAAGTGGTAGAATGCTAGCCTTGAGCTGCAGAGCTGAGGGACAGCGCCTAGGCCCACAGTTCAGGCCCCACAACTGGACCAAAAAATAAAATAAAATGAACTAGAGAGCCCAATTCCAGTGATTCACACATAGCTGCTCAAGAGTAGGATTATGGTTTAAAGGCAGCCATAGCAGAAAAGTTTGTGAGACTTATCTCTAACTATCAAAAAAATCCAGAAGAAGCTGAGTGCTGGTGGCTCATGGCTGTAATCCTAGCTACTCAGGAGGCTGAAATCTGAGGATCACGGTTCAAAGCCAGCCCAGGCAGGAAAGTCTGTGAGATTCTGATCTCCAGGAAACCACCAGAAAAAGTAGAAGTGGCACTGTGGGTCAAGTGGTAGAGCACTAGCCTTGAACTGAAGAGCTGAGGGACAGTGTCCAGGCCCAGAGTTCAAGCCCCACTACCACCACCACCAACAACAAAAAAAATCCAGAAGGTAGAACTGTGGATCAAGTGGTAAAGTGGTGGCCTTGAACAAGGCCCACGCTTAACACCAGACTGAGTTCAAGTTCCAGTAATAGCACCAAAAAATGAACTAGAGAGGCTGGGAAGGTGACTCAGTGGTAGAGTGCTTGCCTCGTATGCATGAAGCCCTGGGTTTGATTCCTCAGCACCACATAAACAGAAAAAGCTGGAAGTGTGGTGCTCTCTCTAGCCCAAGTATTAGAGCGCTAGCCTTTATTTATTTATTTATTTATCCATTTATTTATTTATTTATTGTCAGTCGTGGGGCTTGAACTCTGGGCCTGAGCGCTGTCCCTCAGTTCTTCAGCTCAAAGTGAGCACTCTACTACTTGGGCTACAGCACCACTTCCGGTTTTCTGGTGGTTAATTGGAGATAAGAGTTTCACGGACTTTCCTTCCCAGGCTGGCTTTGAACCGAGATCCTCAGATCTCAGCCTCCTGAGTAGCTAGGATTATAGGCGTGAGCCACCGGACCAGGCTGAGCAAGCCTTGAGATGAAGAGCTGAGGGACAGTGCTCAGGCCCAGAGTTCAGGCCCCACGACCAACAACAACAACAAAAAATTAACTAGATATTGGCAGAAAGTGGAGTAGAATAGAAGGCTATAAATCAAAACATTTCTTCAAATATGACCTTAGTCTAGATGCAACAGAACCAAGTAGGGGACTTCTATTTTTTTTTTAATTTTTATTTTTTTAAATGAGGGGCTTTAAAAGTGTTATTGTTATTATAAAGGTGATCTACAGAGGGGTTACAGTTACCTAAGTCAGGTGAAGAGTACGTTTCTTTTTTTTTTTGCCAGCCTGAACTCAGGGCCTGGGCATTGGCCCTATGCTGCTTTTGCAGCTCTTACTATTTGAACCACAGCGCCACTTCTGGCCTTTTCTGTTTATGTGGAACTGAGGAATTGAACCCAGAGCTTCATACATGCTAGACAAGCACTCTACCACTAAACTACCTTCCCAGCCCAAGATTGTATTTCTTTTTGAACGATGTCACCCATTCCTTCCTTCTTTCCCAGTTTTTCCCTCCCTCCCCCACCCAGAAGTTGTACAGTTCATTTTCAACATCGTGTCCAGTGAGTACCATTGCTGCATTTGTACACCTCTTTCCCTTCCATTTTGTGGCTCTCACCATCCTACTCAAGATCTTCTACACTAGAGATCCGGCAACACAACCCTAGGATCTTCCTTTTAACAAGTGCTCCAGTAGATTTGAAATAAAAAAGTGAACCAATTATGAACATTTTAAATAAGTAAATAGTATAACAGGTCACAGTGTACCCAACATTCAGGTTTAGCAAATGTTCACATTTGCCTTATTTCCTGCAGATCTGGTTATTTTGAACAAAATGTTACCATTTTAGCTCAAGTTCCACTTTCACTCATTTCTTGGAAGTGAACATTATGAATACTCTTGTTTGTCAATCAGTGCTTTAGAGCTTTTGAGGGGGTTCCAAGCCAGGATATTAACACTAGAGGTGTTTTTGGAAAATTAGCCCAATTCTCTGCTAGAGACTTCATTAGGGTAAGAGTGAGCAAGAGGAGGAAGGCTCAGTGGACTTACACTATTGTTCTTTTTACTCATAACTAATCCTGGGGCTTGAACTCAGGGGTCGGACACTGTCCTCTAGCTTTTTCCACTTAAGTCAGGCCTCAAGCTTCAACTTTTTGGTGATTAATTGGAAAAAAGACCTTCAAGGACTTTTCCTGCCTGGACTGGCTTGAAACCATGATCCTTAGATTTCAGCTTCTTGAGTAGCAAGGATTATAGATAGGAGTGAACCTGAAGGGCCTGACAAAGCCTGCTCTTTAAGTCCATGTTGAGTCATTTCACTTAGATGCTTGCCCTGGAATTTTTTGCTTTCTTTTTGGGTCCGGTTGTGGGGCCTGGGTGCTGTCCCTCAGCTCTTTAGCTCAAGGCTAGCGCTCTACCACTTGAGCCACAGCGCCACTTCCGGCTTTTTTCTTTTTGCTTATGTGGTGCTAAGGAGTCGAACCCAGGGCCTCAGGCATGCAAGGCAAGTGCTCTACCACTGAGCCACCTTCCAAGCCCTGAATTCTTTGCTATCTTGATATCATATAACATCAAATGTAACTTCCAATCTTTTTTTTTTTTTTTTTGCTGGTCCTAAGACATGAACTCAGAGACTAGGCTCTGTCCCTGAGCATCTCTGGGCTCATGGCCACTGCTCTACCACTTGAGCTACAGCACCACTTCCAGCTTATTCTGTTTATGTGCTACTGAGGAATCGAACCCGGGGCTTCGTCCATGCTAGACAAGCACTTTACCACTAAGCCACATTCCTAGCCCAACTTCCAGTCTTTATATGAATAGAACTGTTCACTTGCCTAGAAACTGTGGCCTTGCTCTTCTGGTTTTACTTTATTCTGTACAGTAATTTGTTATAGCTAGTGTCCAAAATGAGGCAGATAAATCTAGGTGATGCCAGTGGATTTAAACCTATTTTGCTAGGTTCCTTATTCTCCAGCAGAAAATGCAAGTGATATTCAATAACACAGCTAGATTTTGTTTGTAGGGTAAAATTTTGATGAGAAATTGAGAAAACTTTCCAAATGACATATAAATTCATGACTAAATAGGTCATATTTTAAAATTTAATTCATTAACAAATAAATTCTGCTTTTTTTTTTTTTTTGTCGGTTGTGGGGCTTGAACTCTAGGCCTAGGCGCTGTCCCTGAGCTCTTCAGCTCAAGGGAAGCACTCTACCACTTTAGCCACAGCGCCATTTCTGGTTTTCTGGTGGTTTATTGGAGATAAGAGTCTCACTGACTTTTTATGCCCAGGCTGGCGTGGAACCATGATCCTCAGCCTCCTAAGTATCTAGAATTACAGGTATAAGCCACCGGCTATATCAGATTCTTTTTTTTTTTTGGGTCCGGTCGTGGGGCCTGAACTCTGGGCCTGGGCGCTGTCCCTCAGCTTTTCAGCTCAAGGCTAGCACTTTACCACTTGAGCCACAGCGCCACTTCCGGCTTTTTTTCTTTTTTGCTTATGTGGTGCTGAGGAATCGAACCCAGGGCCTCGAGCATGCAAGGCAAGTGCTCTACCACTGAGCCACCTTCCCAGCCCCATATCAGATTCTTAAAAGTACAAACTAGTTGAAAGGTACTGAAGCACAGTTGCTTGTGATGTAGAGATGAATGAACCAAATAAAGGGTCAAAAGGGCACATTGAGACTTTGGGGGTGATAAAAAAAAGTTTATCTAGCTTATGTGTGTCTTTGTTATTGTATCAAAAGTGTAAGTATGCTGGGCGCTGGTGGCTCACGCCTGTAATCCTAGCTATTCAGGAGGCTGAGATCTGAGGATCGCGGTTCAAAGCCAGCCCGGGCAGGAGAGACCGTGAGACTCCTATCTCCAATAAACCACCAGAAAACCGGAAGTGGCGCTGTAGCTCAAGTGGTAGAGTGCTCGCCTTGAGCTGAAGAGCTGAGGGACAGCGCCCAGGCCCAGAGTTCAAGCCCCACGACTGACAAAAAAAAAAAAAAAGTGTAAGTATGATCAAAATATTATCAAAATCTATCAAATCAGGGGAAGTATTGGCAGGCAATGCCTGTAATCCTGGCTATGTAGGAGGCTGAGATCTAAGGATTACAGTTTGAAACCAGTCGAGGCAAAAACGTCTGTGACTCATCTCCGATCAGAAAGCTGGAAGTAGTTGTATGGCTCAAGTGGTAAAGCACCATCCTTGAATGGAAAAAGCCAAGCAAGTGGTTGAGGGCCTGAATTTAAACCCTAGTACTGGAGCACGCATGCACACACTCACACACACACACAAATCAATTAACTCATATGTTTTAAGTGTATGACATTTATTATGCATCAATTTCATCTCGACAAAGTCAAAATTATTTGCAAGGGAAATGTCTATTTTTGTGCCATAATGACAAGCAAACAAAAAGTCCTTGTTATCATCAGGTAGTATCTGTATCAGGAACATCATCTGAGTACATTCATTTCTTCATTTAGTACTTCTGAACATCTCCAGTGTGTACCAGACACTCTGCTGGGTGCCCAAGACAGGAAGACTCTTGCTCCAGGAAGCTTCCACTGTGGTGGAGCAGACAGATGCACTAAGAATATTAGTAAAATGTGAGAAGTTGGTATGACAGAGCAAGAAGGGACAATGTTGAAAATGTTTAGTAGGATCTTGTGAGCTGATCGTTTAGTAGTAGATGCCTGCAGTTGTGTTGGAAAGGTTCTGAAGCTTAGCAGCAAAGAGCTGTGACTGTCTGCATGGCTTCCATATATGGGGATGGATAGCCAAAAAACCACTATGTATTTATCCACATAAGGTAGTACTATTGAAGTTGGCCTTATTGTAAGTGTCTCAATAGTATGGCTATTTTAACTGGTGTAGAAAACGTTTGAGAATTATAGAAATCTCTTGTCATAGACTAGTTTTATTTCAGAGCAGCATTTTAATTGCAAGATGTTTCTTGTTGGAGAAACACAAACCATCCAGTCTATAGTGTAGACAGAGGACAAGTACTCTTTTGTTCTCAAGTAGTCTGTTTCCGAGTGTGTTTTACTCACTTTATGTGACTGTGTCTGAGCTTTTGCTTAGGGTACTGCAGCTGGATTGTGTAGTGGAACCAGGTCCAGAAAAAGAATTGCTAAAGAATGCAAGTAAACAGGATGTCAGATGTTATCCTTAGCCTATTTCCCTAAACATAGCTTTTTGGCTGCAAACTAAAATGCCATTCTCCTAGCTTCTGCTTATACACAATGATGGCTGACAGCAGGCACAGCCTTCATTTGCCTGGCACATTGTCACCATGCAACTCAATGTGTTTTGCAAGGAGTGATGGTGAAACATACATATCTCTGTGTCTAAAGATATCTGGCCATGTCTTGGGGGAATTATCACAGTCTACCTAAGTCTTTGAGCTCTCTTGTGCCAGCACAGTTCCCTGAGAAGCTCAGATCTGTCTAACCTAAGAGCCAATTGGCATCTTTTCCCTAACCGAAGCCAGATTATCACCGGGGCTAGACTATATTGACAGCAGTTTCCCAGACTGGCCCATGAGTGTCTCATTTCCAAGGTCCCCTGAAGTGCTGGCTCACCTTGTTTTCCTTTACTCTCCTCCCTTCCCAGCATCCTCCTCACTTCCTTTCTTTATATCTTTTTGCACTGTTTGGACTTTTGGGGTTGTGGGGTGTGTGTGTGTGTGTGTGTGTGTGTGTGTGTGTGTATGTGTGTGTGTGTGTGTGTGTGTTCCTTTTTTATTTTTTTAATCCTCATAAATTTATTTTTGCAGGCTTTGAACATAAAAATCAATGTTATCCTGGAATTTTATGTCAATTTTCTCTGTGTGTACATCTTTGATTAAGAAAAAAAACCCCACATTGTGAGTGGGTCCCACTGTTGTTTAAGAAAAGTGGTTTTAAGCCTTTGCTCTGCAAGTATCAGAAGAGAACTCATAAAAAGGAAGAGAGCAGCAGATGCAATCACGGATGTGGCTTCATACTTGCAACTGCCCCAGATAGTTGGTCCTGAGAGAGTAGACTAGCCTCTGTAATGAATCCAGAAGAGCAAATCGTGACATGGCTGATATCTTTGGGAGTTTTGGATTCCCCCAAAAAGACCATCTGTGATCCGGAAGAGTTCTTGATGTCTTCACTGAAAAATGGGGTAGTGCTGTGCAAACTGCTCAACCGACTTCTGCCTGGCTCAGTGGAAAAGGTAAGGCTAATTTGCGGTTGTTTACCTCAGAGCAGCAATAATAAAACTCTTCAGATAGTTTTCTGTTACCTAAGTAATGGGAATTGTCTGCTTTAATATCTTTCTAAGAGTTGGACATTCTCACTGTGTTTGTAGGTTGAAAATATCAGAAAAATTAAACGCTATCCTTTAGTCACTGCCTTCTCCCCTACATGCTACCACAATGTTGAACAGGAAAGCACCCGAATGACAAGTGTTCTGGGTCGTGGAGGAACTTGTTACATTTCTCCATGCACCACAGACGTGCTTGGAACTTGAGGTGTATCTGAGTCTATATAACAGTTTGCCTAATAACTGATGCTGTTTTGTCTTAAAAAAATCTATTGAGGAAGGAAACAGGAACTAGAAGAAAGAATCCAAATTATCACATATGGTTTGGGAAATGAGGAGGGGGGAGAGGGAGAGATCAAAGCATATATAGGTGTTAAATGCAACATGCATTCAAAATGAAACTAAACTTAGTCTCAAAAAATTGAAGATTTTTGATATTGGAAGCTCATCATCTCAACAATGGATAATTTTTAGAGTGGGTACTTTAGGTAAGGTTAAAGGGACAGTCCTACAATTATTTTCTTACACACAACAAGAAATGTGACTGTGAGTCTAGCACTTCTTGCCTTCTTATATTAGTTTCTATTTTTTAATTGATCAAGTAGATGTACTTACAATTTCTTAAACCTGAGAAATGGATAAACGTGATCAAATGGAGCAAACAGCCAAAATGAAAAATAACATCAATAAATTATCACAGGGTGGGGAGAGGAAAGTAATAAATATTGCTTTTTTGCTTGAAAGCAAGAATCAAGCTAAAAAATAGTATCTGTCTTGTTCTCTGTAATTTGCTATCACCACATTTGGCTGAAGGTATGAGATGACATTTATAATAGCTTGGTGGCATTTGAAGCAAAAACCAACCGTTTAGACATTGACATCACTTCCTTCAGTGGTTATTTCTCTTCCTGGATTGACAGTACTTCCCTCTAGTTATGAGCAAATGGTGAGTTACAGTTTGCTCGAAATAGATTGACCATCTCCAAGTGACATTTGACTCTGCTTCTCTAGTACTGTCTGGAGCCCCAAACAGAAGCCAGCTGCCTCAGCAACATCAATGAATTCCTGAAAGGATGTGCGTCTCTGCAACTGGAGGTGAGCCTACTCAACTGGCTTGCTTTTCTCATCTTAAACTCTGGAAAATTAGAGTTAAGATGAATGGTTCACAGTGGTGGGTTGTTTGTGTCTGTCATTTGTAGAAACCAGTTCCAAAGAAAACAAAATCAAATCAGCATTCAAACATAGTGTCTTGGGGCTGGGAAGGTGGGTCAGTAGGAGAGTACTTGCCTTGTATATGAGGCCCTGGGTTTGATTCCTCAGTACCACATAAGCAGAAAAAGCTGGAAGTGGCATTGTAGCTCAAATGGTAGAGCACTAGCCTTGAGCTAAAGAGCTGAGGGACGTTGCCCAGGTCCAGAGTTCAGGCCCCACAACTGACAAAACACACACACACATACACACACACACACACACACACACACACACACACACACACACACAAAACAAACATTGTGTCTTTTATTACATGCCTGTGGCTCATGCCTTGTAATCTTAGTTATCCAAAAGGCTAAGATCTGGAGAATTGAGGTTCAGCCAGCCCTGGGCAGCAAAAGTTGGCAAGACTCCACTTCTAATTAACTAGCAGAAAAAGCTGGGCTGGAGTTATGGCTCAAGTGGTAGAGTGCCACTTATGAGCAAAAAAGCTGAACTGGCAAGGCTCTGAGTTCACACACACACACTTTTTTTTTGCCAGGCTTGGGGTTTGAACTCAGGGCCTGGGCACTGTCCCTGAGCTGCTTTTTGCTCAAGGCTAGTGCTCTACCACTTGAGCCACCGTGCCACTTCCAGTGTTTTCTGATTATGTGGTGCAGAGGAATCAAACCCAGGGTTTCATGCATGCTAGGCAAGCACTCTATCACTAAGCCACATTCCCAGCGCGCCCTCCTGCCCCCATCTTAAGTATAGCATCCCCTGAAAGCAGGCTTCAGGTGAAAAATCCTTTTTTTTTTTTTTGTCTGTTATGGGGCCTGAACTCTGGGCCTGGGTGCTGTCCCTCAACTCTTCAGCTCAAGGCTAGCGCTTTACCATATGAGCCACCGTGCCACTTCCAGCTTTTTCTGCTTATGTAGTACTGAGGAATCAAACCCAGGGCCTCATGCATGCAAGACAAGCACTCTACCACTGAGCCACCTTCCCAGCCCCTGAAAGATCTTTTGTACGTGTACTTCCCTAATAAGGAGAACCCAAAATGTGCCACTGGCTGCTGCAGAAGTTTACTGCAATCCCCTAAGCTGGGAAGAGAAGAAAGGCTTTTGTCACTCTTTCCTATTAACACCTCTAAATAAAGGCCTTGAAAAGCTAACAGAAGTGTGCTAGTAGTAGTACTTTGAGCATGGACTCAGGCCTTAGATTTCTTGTGCTTGAATCCCAGTTTCTACTCACTAGTGACTTTGTGATGTTAGGTATGTCACTTAAATACACCTCTACGCCTTGGTCTCTCTCCCCATGTGTAAAATAAGATTAATACCATCTCATAAGATTGCTATGCATTCAATTCACATGCTTTTTTTTCCCTTGTAAGTACTGAAGCTTGAACTCACTTCCTGGGCATGGTCCCTGACCTTTTTTGTTCAAGGCTAGCATTCCACCATTTGAGCCACAGTGCCACTTGTGGCTTTTTCTGAGTAGTTAAGAGTAGTTGGGGTTAAGGGTCTAATGGACTTTCCTGCCTAGGCTGGCTTCAAACTGTGATTCTCAGATCTCAGCCTCCTAAGTAGTTAGGATTACAGGCAAGAACCACTTGTGTCTGGCTTCTGGATTTTTTTGGGGGGTCTGGTGGTGGGGCCTGAACTCTGGGCCTGGGCACTGTCCCTCAGCTCTTCAGCTCAAGGCTAGTGCTCTACCATTTGAACCATAGCACCACTTCCGACTTTTTTCTTTTTGCTTATGTGGTGCTGAGGAATCGAACCCAGGGCCTCATGCATTCAAGGCAAGCAATCTACCACTGAGCCACCTTCCCAGCCCCTGGCTTCTGGATTTTTAAAAATTAAGTATTTTAAAATTGTTATTATAAAGGTGATGTATAGAGGGGTTACCATTTTGTAAGTTAGGTAATGAGTACATTTCTTTTTGGATAATGTCACCCCTTCCTTTGCTCTCTTCTAGTTTTTCCCTCCTATCCCCATACTTCTGGTTTTCTGGTAGTTAATTGAAGATAAGAGTCACACAAACTTTTCCTGCTGGTTTTGATCCAGGATCCTCAGATCTCAGCCTCCTGAATATCTAAGAGTACTGGTGCCTGGCTTGAATTCTCACATTTTAAGTCCTCAGAAGAGTGCCTAGAAATAGAAAATGTCCTTCTAATTGTAACTATTTATTACTACTACTAATAGTCACAGTAGGTTTGTCTCTTATAAACTTGGCTTCCTTCCCAGTTTTTCCTAAAGTTAGCCCTAGTATTAAGCTATACCTTATCCCAGGCTTCCTTATTGCCCGATTTGAGAGTGCTCTGTCTCTGTGTCTCTATGTATTTTTCAGGCTTTGGAGGTAGATATGGCTTCAGAGTATTTGATATCACTTAGAGAATGATGTCTATTATGGAACCTATTTTAGTATTTTCTTTAAAAGAATTCAAATAAAAACATAATGAAGTTGCCAGTGATTTCTGTGCTTGGAATCTGCCAGAAGGTATACTGAACTTTACAGTGCTAAGAATACTAGATGAAACAGAAGCAGCATCTGGGTTCTGGTATTGTTGAGGATTTTTCTGATAACTAAAGCTTACTCTGTTAAGCACAAATGTTGAAAATGTTTCTATTCACTTTGGATAGAAATTTTACTAAAAATGTTTTTTTTTTATCGAGTTTGGGTAGAAATCTTACTGAAAAGTGTATCATGATTTTCTATCTTCTTAATAATATGCACTGAGCACATTTTCATATCTCTGTGTCCCTATCCCTCTTTCTGTCTTTGTCTTTGACACCCTCTCCCTCTCTCTCTCTCTCCCTCCCTTCTTCCCTCCCTCCTGCCCTCCTTCTCTCTCTCTCTCTCTCTCTCTCTCTCTCTCTCTCTCTCTCTCTCTCTCTCTCTCTCTCTGTGCTATTTGGGCTGACCTAACATGATAAGACCATTGGAGTAAGGCAGTATGTGGCACTGTGGCTACTCACATGACTTCTTTATATTGATAGATATGAGTCTTAGCTTGGTCATTTACAGACTGTGTCACTGTGATAGTCACACAGTGGCATGTCTATGATCCTGTTTCCACATCTGGATAATGGAGACTTTAACAACATCTACTGCAGGGGGTTGTTTTAAGGATCAAATAAAAGGATGCATCTAAAGCACTTGATAAATCACTGCATATAAATATATACACTAGCTGTTTACTGGTACATGATTACTAAGCTTTCATTGTACTGCTGTCTGAAAAATTATGCCTGTAAGGTATATATAGGAGCTAGAACCCTGAGTGAGGGCTCACTGAGGACTGCAGCTGAAAGCCGAACTGGGGAACACTAAACAGACAAGTGTGTTGAATATCCAGTGTCAAGTTTCCTGGTAGGTAGGAAACAGACCTAAGTACAAGTGTTGGAACCTTTCCTTAGAGGGTATCCTTCAGGCCCAAAGTGCTTAGCCAGTGCCTGGCATAGGCCATGCCTGTTGACTCTATAAGACTCTAAATATGTGAAAAGCAAGAAAAGCAGATTGACTCCAGACAACACAGAGCACAGTAATTGATTGTCTAAGAAAGACTGCCAGTTTGAGGTTGTGATCATGGTTCAAGTGGTAGAGCAATTTACCCAGCAAGTATGAAGGCCCTGACTATAAATCCCAAGACCACATACAAAAAAGATCACCAGGTTAAAATGATCTGCTTAGAAATACAACAGAGCTGGGTACTGGCGACTCACACCTGTAATCCTAGCTATGCAGGAGGCTGAGATCTGAGGATCGAAGTTCAAAGCCAGCCTAAGCAGGAAAGTCTGTGAGACTCTTATTTCCAATAAACCACTAGAAAACCGGAAGTGGCACTGTGGCTCAAGTGGTAAAGCGCTTGCCTTGAGCTGAAGAGCACAGGGACAGTGCCCAGTCCAGAGTTCAAGCCCCATGATTGAACAAAAAAAATTTTAATTGTGTGTGTATGAGTGCTGGTACTAAGGCATGAACTCAGGGCCTTTGCATTGTCCCTTAGCTTTGCTGTTCAAGGCTGGTGCTCTAGCACTTGAGCCACAGATCTGCTTCTGCCTTTCTACTGGTTAACTGTAGGTAGGAGTCCCAACAAAGACTTTTGTGCCTGGACTGGCTTTGAACTATGATCCTCAGATCTCAGCTTCCTTAGTATCTAGGATTATAGGCATGAATACCAGTGCCTTACAAAATAGTTAAATTTTGATTAAGTCAAATTCAACTAGTTTTTGTTTTGTTGTTTATACTTTTGGTATTATCTAAGAACCCTTTTTCTAATCAAAAGTCATGAAGGCTTACTCCTGTTTGTTTTTTTTTTCTAACTGTGATCATTTGAGCTCTTACACTGGGGTCTTTGATCCATTTTGGATCAAATTATGTATATAGTAGGAAGTATGGGCTAAAGTAATTATTTTGTACGTGCACATATAGATTTCTTAACATCATTTAATGAAAAGACTTCCACTTGACTAACTGTAGTGCGTACCTCTGTGTGTGTGGGGGCAGGGGGTACTGGGGCTTGAATTCAGGGTCTGAGCACTGTCCCTTAGCTTTTTTCATATAAGGCTGGTGCTCTACCATTTGAACCATAACTCTGCTTCCAGAGTTTTGGTGGTTAGTTGGAGATAAGAGTCTCATGGGCTTTCCTGTCTTGGCTAACTTCAAACCATGATCCTTGGATCGCAGCCTCCTGATTAGGTAGGGTTCCAAACATGAGCTGCCAGTTCCCAGCATTAGTGTAGCTTAGTAGTAAGTTTTAAAACTCTGATGCTGTGAGCCCTCTAACTTATTCTTGGTTTTCAAAGCCATATTGGCTCTTCTAGATCCCTTACATGTCCAGGTACATTTTAGCACCAGACTTGACTTTTCATTAAAACAAAAAAAGCTAGCTCAGCTGAGATCTTAACAGGGGTTGTGTTCAATCTATAGGGGAATAATGCCATCTTAATAACATTGACTCTTTGACTCTATAAACATTGAATATCTTTCCATTGATTTATGTCTTCTTTAGTTTCATTCAGCCATGTGCTGTAGCTTTTAGTGCACAGATCTTATACCTTCTTGCTTCAAATTATTCCACAACCTCTTATTCTTGATGCTATTGCAGATGAAAGAGTTTACTTAATTTTGTATTTGTATTTTTCTTTTCAAGGGTATAAAATACAATTGATTTAAAATTATTAGTCTAGGGCTGGAAGAATGGCTCAAGTGGTAGATTGTCAGCTGAGAAAGCAAGCTGAGTGTGCAGAAGGCCTTGAGTTCAAACCTGAATAAAGCCAAAGTAAATAAACACATTCAAAATTATTAGTACATAATAGTTGTTCAAGGGGGTTCATTTTCCAGTTCCATACATACATCTAAAGTACCCTAATCACTCATTCCCTTCACACTCTTCCTTCTCTTCTTCTTAAAACCATGTCAGCAGGTTTCATTGTTCTATTTTCATACACTCTTACAAAGTTTTCGACTATATTCACCCTCTCTGTTTTCCCTCTTCATCCTGCTGGCATTCACCCCAGCAGAGCCTGTTTTACTTTACTATCAATCATGTTTTCATATTTTAGGATATAATAATTGTACAAAAGGGTTAACTTCTCTTTCCCCATCCTTCTTAATCCCATATTGTCCAATAGCTTTCAGTGAGTTTCCTTATGCTGTCTTCTTACATAGACATAGTATATTTTGATATTATTTACCTTCTATCATTGTTTCTTTTGTTTTCTTTTTTTTTGGGGGGGAGGGGTCTGGTCGTGGGCCTGAACTCTGGGCCTGGGCGCTGTCCCTCAGCTCTTCAGCTCAAGGCTAGCGCTCTACCGCTTGAGCCACAGCGCCACTTCTGGCTTTTTTTTCTGCTTATGTGGTGCTGAGAAATCAAACCCAGGGCCTCATGCATGCAAGGCAAGCGCTCTACCACTGAGCCACCTTCCCAGCCCTTCTTTTCTTTTTCTTTTGTCTGTCGTGGGGCTTGAACTCTGGGTTTGGGCACTGTCCCTGAGCTCTTCAGCTCAAGACTAGCACTCTACCACTTTGAGCCACAGCGCCACTTCCGGTTTTCTGGTGGTTAATTAGAGACAATAGTCTTACAGACTTTCCTGCCCAGGCTGGCTTTGAACTGCGATCCTCAGATCTCAGCCTCCTGAGTAGCTAGGATTACAGGCATGTCCAGCCATCATTGTTTCTTCCCCTCAGTCCTCCCAGTCATACAGTTATACTCATATTACCACATATGTATACATATCTAATATGTGCGTATATCTACGCATAAGAAGTTGTGCAAATTTGCTGTTATTCTTTTTTTTCAGTTGACTATGGAAATTTATTGGAGAAGGGGAGATTTTTTTTTTTTTGCCAGTTCTGGGGCTTGAACTCAGGGCCTGGGCACTGTCCCTGAGCTTTGCTCAAGGCAAGCACTCTACCACTTGAGACACAGCATCACTTCTAGAATTTTCTGTTTATGTGCTACTGAGGAATTGAACCAAGGGCTTCATGCATGCTAGGCAAGCACTCTACCACTGAGCCACCTTCCCAGCCTGAACAAGGGGAGATTGATCTGATATTATAGGCTTCCACATCCCCTTGAATTTTGTCTCATATTCTTTTTCTTGCTATGATTCTTGAATCATCTTTTGTTGTAGGAATGGAATTATTGTGTCAAATTTTGATAGATAATTTCAAAGTCTCCTACAAAAATGCTGTTCCAGATTTCAGTCCTGTCAATAGTGTAGAAAATGTCTTGTTTCTCAGGTCCTTGGCAATATTATTATCTTTAATGTTTGCTAAATATTAAATGGTACTCTTTTTAACATTTTTATTTTATTGTAAAGATGCTGTACAGAGGGGTTACAGTTACCTGAGTAAGGCAATGAGTACATTTCTTTTTACCCCTTCCCTTGTTGTTTTCCCACTATCCCTAACCTCCCCCTGGTATTTTTTTTTGGAGGGGTCTGGTCATGGGGCCTGAACTCTGAGCCTGGGCGCTGTCCCTCAGCTCTTCAGCTCAAGGCTAGCGCTCTACCACTTGAGCCACAGCACCACTTCTGGCATTTTTTTTTGCTTATGTGGTGCTGGGGAATCAAACCCAGGGCCTCATGCATGCAAGGCAAGCGCTCTACCACTGAGCCACCTTCCCAGCCCTCCCCTTGGTATCTTTTATGCTATGACTTACATATCATGATTCCTAATGAATTTGAATGTCCTCTCCTTTTTAACCTATTTCTTGTTTTCAAACTGTATCTTTCCTGTTTTCTTACAGAATGGAAACGTAGAGAAAACATTATGTCCTCAAGTAAAAACTTCTGAGAATATATGGAACAGCCCTCATTTCTAGGTAGTGTCATTAATGTGACCAGGCAGTCTTTCTAGAGCATGAGTTCTAACAACTGTAGCTACTTTGGTGTGTGTTGCCTTTGGATTTAGTGGGAATCAGAGCCGCATGCAATTCTAGTCCATTGCTTGTGTCCTATGTTGTCCATTTCTGCCTACATTGTTTTGGAAGCAGCCACCTGACTGGATCTGTGTCAGTTCTAGCTCTGGGGCTTTCTTCTCCTTTGCCACTGGTACTACCCTTCCATTGTCAGGGGCATCCTACTATCTCCTGTGTTGCTTCTGGGCCCAGGCAACTTTGTGAAAAGTTGTTTTGTTCATGAAGGGTTTCATTGAATGAATCTTGAGATTCTGCATATCAGAGTCCCTTGTGTCTGTCTGTCTCTCTTCCTCTTCTTCCTTCTTTCCTTCCTTCCAATACCAGCTGGTAGCAGTATAGTTTTTTTTTTTCCCTATGCCCCCACCCCCTCACTCCCTCCTGTCTCCCTGAGTCACTCCATCTGCCTTGTCACAGGAACAGCATGGGTGCACTCCTTAAAGTAAGTCCTGTGGGACAGACGATTTGCCATTTCCCAGGAGCTGCTCAGTAGGGAGGCATTCTGAAAGTAAGGCAGCTCTGCTGAGGATCATGACCCAAGGGTCAATTTCTCTTCTGGCCAGCTCCAGCTCTTGGAGAGTTGGCTTCCCTGGAACCCAGGCACAAAGGCTAAGTGACTAACTTTTCTCTAGACCTCCCTTCAAGCCCCATGGCTGCCTTTAGTGTGAAATCTGAGTCTTCAACCCTAGGCCTCAGTCAACTCATGTGTAAAATGGCAAGATTATAGTAGGGATTGTGTAATGTTTTGTGGTTCTCTGCAGTGCTTTTGATTGGCCTTTTCCCATTAGTTTCTACTGGTGGAAGCTTTGCATATTTAGCTGTTCAATTTGACCAGTGGGTAGACTACAGAGGATTTTGATAAGTTGTTTTCTTCCCGTTGAGTCAATCTGACACCCCTAATGGAATTTCCAGGAGTTAATTAAATGCTATCGTGACTTTGGCCATTGTAGTCTTTTACTGACTGCATTGCATTTGTGTAAACACTGGACATTATATGAGGTGGCAAATATCTCTCAGGAACCTTTTTATTCGCTCTCAGAGGCTATGTAATTAAGGAGCCTGTTGTAAGAGAACTCACGAAAGGGAAGGGAGGCATGTGAGGGGGGCTACCAGGTGCCTTTCTGCTTAGGTGCCACCTCCCCACCAGGCAGCTTGGGGGTGCTGAGTTGCTCGCCAAGATAGGAAGAGAAAATTGGCCACCACCGGGAAGAGCTCGTCTGTGTCTGGGTTTTGCGCCTGAGGCTTTGGCAGGCCAGGCGCCCATAGCCCTGGGCATGGGACTGAACTGGGCGGCAGCCACATGCGCAGTGTGGCTGCTGTCTCTCCACCGCAGCTTTTTGCTGCTGCCACGGATACCCTGGTTGTCGCTGCTGCTGCTGTTGCTGCTGCTGCTGCTTTGCTCTGCGCCGCTGTCACTTCCAGTTCCTACTTCTGTGATCCAGGTCCGGGTCACTGCTTCCCTGCTGTTGGCTGGGTCTCTCCAGGCCGTCCTCCCTCCCAGGCTGTGCCTCCAAGCGGGAGGAGGGCAGAGCAGGCGGCTTGAAAGGGGTCGGGAGGAGCCTCAGGGAGAGGCACTCGGAGAGCCAGTCCCCCCTCCATTAGCTACCCCGCGTACCCACACTTGGCTCACTGCCAGTGCACGCAGCGGGGCGCACCTCCCTCACCCCCCAATTGGGTCCTCGTGGTCCTCCACCCTCTGCTTGATCCAGCTCCAGCAGAAAGAACTTGAGAGCAAGAATCTCTCTTTTAAAAAAAAGGAAGAAAAGAAGCGATTCCCTGGACTGGAGAGGTTGCCGGCGCGGCGCGGCGCGGCACGGAGTTTGGAGACGGGCGCCCCCTCTTCGCTTGCGTCCAGGAGCAAAGTTGCAGCTGCCCCTCCCCGCTGGGGCGAGCCGAGCTCAGCTCTCCAGTTTCGCTCGGGTGACGGCTGTGCTCTGGGAAAGGGTCCCAGCTCTGGCTCAGGGGGGAGATCGGCTCCCGCAGCCTTGGCACAGGCTAGCTGGTCCGCTCCGGGCCCGGTGACACGGAAGGGCGAGCCGCTTCTTCCAGGAGGTGGTGGCAGCGGCGGCGCGGCTGGAGGGAGCAATCAGCGGAGGACAGACAGGCGGGCAGCAGCTGAGCCAGGTGACCTGCCTGGGGGGCATGGGGTCAGGGGGAATGGGAACACTCGAGGGTCTGGGGTTGGGTGCCAAAAGACACCCCGCCACCTCCACCAGGGAAAAGCTCTCCTGCCTCCTCATTACCGCGATTCCCAGCCCCAGCCACGGGGTCCGTTCTCTGCTAGGGCCTCTGTGGTGCCCGGAGCTCCTGGGAACACGGAGGGGTGGGGATAGGGGTGGTGCAGAGGCCCAGGACGCCAAGCTAGGACATGCCAAACTTAGGGGTGAGTTGTCCACTTCTGGCTACAAGGTTTTCATCAGACCAGATTCTTTCTCCCAGAACCACAGCAAGACTTAACAGGACTATTTGTGATATCAATACGATGCCTTGCCGAGCCAGACATCCATCCATTTGGGGATGTTTTACCCAGGTCTGTCGCAACAATGATTTGTGGATGGAAAAGAACTGTACTTTACAAGGAGTTCCAAAGTGCTCTAGTTAATGTGGACTTTTCATTTTCCAGTCATTTAGGAACCCAACAGGTATTTTAGCTATTTTGTTTCTTAGCTCTACGGGAGAGAACCCTCAAGTTTATCTGTCTCTCCAAATACCTTCTATTTTTATTTCTGGCTTGCTAGTGTTTTGGGGAATGTAGTGGTGATTTGCATGATTTTTTTCCTTTTCTTCATGGATAGAGGGAGTAAAAATATAATCAGGGGATTTTTTTCTATGCAAACAATGCATATTTTGATCAATAAAAGCTTCATATCAACAATAAAAAATCCTTATAGAATAGACTAATTTTGCTTACTGGTCTGTAAACTATTAAGAATATTTACAGGCAAGGTTCTAAGGTCTGAAATGCTTTTCATTATAATGTATTTGCCTGGAAAATATAGTTTGTCCTTGAACTTCCTGTCTTAATTTTGACATTGGCCATGGTAAGAGGATCTCCGATGACATCATTCACTTGGACTTCAGTGGAGGTATTCCCAAGGATTTCTCTTCAGCAAAGTATTATGGTACATGCCAGGCCATGCTGCAGTCCCTTCTTACATAAGCCAGCTTTGGGCTGTGTAGTCTCAGGGTATGCTCCATGCAGTTCAAACAAAAGAGTGTCTGTGTCAGTTTCGGTGCAGTCTCAGTGCCCAGGGAGATGGTTGGAGTTTTGAACAAAGTAAATTTCCAGCTAGTATTCTCAACTTGCATTTCTTTGGTGCCTAAGTTTTTGAAGGCCTGTTTATCTTATCTCAAACTCACCGTGTCCTTCTAAAGGATGCATTACTTTCCTCTAACCAAGAATCAAAAATTGAGTTAACTAAAGTTGTAAAGCTGACCAGTGGTAGAGTCAGAACACTCAACCTGGATTTCCTGCTTTCAGCCCAGATTTGGTGGCTTGTTTTCTCTAAAAATGTGGCAATCTTGTACAAAAGTGTTTCATTTGGTACATTTTCTGCCACTAGGTCTTTTTTTTTTTTTTTTGTCGGTCATGGGGCTTGAACTCCGGGCCTGGGCGCTGTCCCTCAGCTCTTCAGCTCAAGGCCAGTGCTCTACCACTTGAGCTACAGCACCACTTCCGGTTTTCTGGTGGTTTATTGGAGATAGGAGTCTCATGGTCTCTCCTGCCCGGGCTGGCTTTGAACCACGATCCTCAGATCTCAGCCTCCTGAGTAGCTAGGATTACAGGCGAGAGCCACCAGCGCCCGGCCCACTAGGTCTTTTGAGCTATTAATTTGTTTGCAATTCATTTTTCCAACTCCCATTTTCATCTTGTCTTTGCTTGTACATGGCTGGTACTGTTGTGAGGGGCAAGGACAAAAGCAAAGCTTTTCCATAGCCATCTGTGGTTTGCATTTACCAATATCTGCCTCTTTTCTACTCAGGAACAGCAGGTGTGCATAGTATGAGCAGCCAGGTCCCAGAAATTTCTGATATTCACTTGACCTCATTAGTTCCAGTATGATATGACTTCAGTCTTTAAACATTTATTCATTCATTCATTCAGGAGGAGAAATCTCAGAGCATGGATTTTGTTCATTTGCCACAGTATCACTGTGCTTAGGAACCTACATGAAAAGGAGGAGGAGGTCTGGGAATGTGGCTTACTAGTAGAGCGCTTGCCTAGCATGCATGAAGCCCTGGGTTCGATTCCTCAGTACCAAATAAACAGAAAAAAGCTGGAAGTGGTGCTGTGGTTCACATGGGAGAGCACTATCCTTGAGCAAAAGAAAAGAAGCTCAGAGACAGTGCCCAAGCGCTGAGTTCAAGTCCCAGGACTGGCAAAAATAAAGAAATAAAAGGAGGAAGAGTTGAGTAGTTATAGTTTCTCCCATACTTAATATGTTCCAGGTACTGTAGTAGGTGCTTTAAGTCTACTACCTTCTTTCATCCTCACCATAATCACAATGTGGGGACTGAGGTTTAGCGCTGATCCTGATCAATGCCTCGCTCTTCCAGGGTGAAGCTGAGCCACACTGTAATCAGTGATAGCTCTCACGCCACAAAACATATCTTCTTTGTCAAAGGCCAGATTCTTGCTTCCCAGAAGCTATTGCTGAACCCAGTGCCTTGACTTTTCAATGTAAGTAAACATTACAGTCCTCAAAGGTGCTGTTTTTTGGTTCTGGGCTTGAACTCAGGGCATTAGGCTCTTTTTTGACTTTCTTGTTCACAACCATTTTCCCACAGTGTTTTACTAATCGAGCCATGCATCCAGTCACACTTTTTCCTGGTTAATTGGAGAATAGTTCTTGTGAACTTTTTTTTGTTGTTGGTCATGGGGCTTGAACTCTGGGCCTGGGCGCTGTCCCTCAACTGTTCAGCTCAAGGCGAGCACTCTACCACTTGAGCCACAACATCACTACTGGTTTTCTAGTGGTTTATTGGAGATAAGAGTCTCATGGACTTTTCTGCCCTGGCTGGCTTTGAACCGTGATCCTCAGATCTCAGCCTCCTGAGTAGCTAGGATTATGGTGTGAGCCACCAGCGCCCGCCTCTTGTGAACTTTTTTTATGCCTAGGCTTGCTTTGACCTGTGTTCCTCCAGGTGTTTTTTGAGTAGCTAGAATTACAGGTATAAATTACTGTCTTTACTGGGCTATTTTAAAAACACAGATGTCAAGGAGTCTTATCATCCAGAGATTCAGAGTTAGTTGTTTTTAGTGAGACCTAGTCATTGGTATATATATATATATATATATATATGTTTTTTCTAGCTTTGTAGCATGCACTGAGGAAGTTGCACAAATAAATAGTAAATATTTAGTTTGATGAGTCTTCATAAACTGAATTTACCCATGTAACCTGTACACAGATGAAGAAACAACAGTAATAGCACCCAGAACCGCCCTGTGTCTCTTCCCATTCACAACCACTTAATAGGGACACTAAAAACCTGACTTCTAAGCTAATGAATTCTTATTTTTTCAGTCCGAAGCAGATACTTTATGAGAGTGGAATCATATGTACTCATGTTTACAAGGTTTCTTCCTCTCAACATAATATTTGGACTAGTTATCCATGCCATTGCAAGTATTGATAGTTTACTCTTTTTTTTATTGCTAAGTGGTATTCCATTGTATGGATATACTATATTTTGTTCTATTCATGCACTGACAAACATCTAGATTGTTTCCAGGTTTTGTTTTCCATGTTTTGGTTGTTATTAACAATGCTGCTTGAAATGTCCTATGGGTCTTCTGGAGAACATGCATGCACAGTTATTGGAAATTTATGTACAGCAGGGGAACTGCTAGGTTATAATGTAATAATAATATATACATATATATGTATATATTGAATAGGAGGGCAACTGCTAGGTTATAATGTAATATATATATATATATATATATATATATATATATATATATATATATATATATATATTCAGTAGGAGGTATTCCTGGACAGTTTTCCAAAGTTGTTTAACCTAATGATGATTATGTTTTGAAAGTCCTGAAAGTGATTGTGACATACATCCAGAATTGAGAACCATTTCCCTGCCTTATCTAGATTTTAGCAGTCTACTTCAAATATTGACTACCTGACTGAAAACCATTAAATAAAAAACAGATACTAGCTTTCTCTCTTCTGGATCAGGCAGCGGGATCAGGCATTTCCCCATAATCCTTTGCATCAAGGAAACCCTGAATATTCATGCTTGCTATGGTTATTTGTCAGCATTTCTTTTTTTTTTTTTTTGGGTCCGGTCGTGGGGCCTGAACTCTGGGCCTGCGCGCTGTCCCTCAGCTCTTCAGCTCAAGGCTAGCGCTCTACCACTTGAGCCATAGTGCCACTTCCGGCTTTTTTTCTTTTTTTGCTTATGTGGTGCTGAGGAATCGAACCCAGGGCCTCGAGCATGCAAGGCAAGCACTCTACCACCGAGCCGCCTTCCCAGCCCATCTGTCAGCATTTCTATCTGCTAGTTTGAGAACTTGTCAAAGATAGGAACCAAGTTTGGTCATCCTCAGAATTGTAGCACCTCAATGTCTAGTATAGTATAGTATAGTATAGTATAGTATAGTATAGTATAGTATAGTATAGTATAGTATAGTATAGTACTGCATAGGGCATTTCATATAATCAAGTACTCAGAAAATGCTTATTAAGTACGTAATTAAATAAGTGATTGAGTAATCAGAGATCTGGGCTTAAAAGGTGGTGCTCCAAGCCCGAGGCATTGGTGGCTCATGCCTGTAAGCCTAGCTACTCAGGAGACTGAGATCTGAGGATCATGGTTCAAAGTCAGCCTGGGCAGGAATGTCTGTAAGACTCATCTCCAATAAGCCACTCAGAAAACCAGAAGTAGTGCTATGGCTCAAGTGGTAGAGTGCTCGCCTTGAGCTGAAGAGCTGAGGGACAGCACCCAGGCCCAGAGTTCAAGCCCCATGACCGGACCCCCCCCCCAAAAAGGTGGTGCCCCATAACTTACATATTATTTTTTTTTGCACCATAACTTACATATTATTCATCAGAGCCTTATTGCTTTTACTTATCTCAGCCTGTAAGCATTATGGGTAACCTGGTTGTTTATCCCCAAACTAATTACAATTAGGAAATCAGATGAAATGAAGTAAGATACATGGAAATGTCCTGTAAACTGGGCATAGCATCTAGGAAATTTGGGATAAAGGGAGCAAAAGGCAGCATGTATGTATCTGTACTTCACATAGAAGAAATGAAATTGATAGCACATCAGCAATGGACTCAGAAAACAAAAGACTGGACCTGAGGTCCTTTGATGTGAGGTGGGTGCATGCCATGTGGGTCTGGTGAAGAGAATTTGTGTCTGTCTCTGCCTTGGTCTGCATTTGATTCTTACTCCAGGTAACCTGCTTTGTCTTCGCAAAATAGTATGGCTGGGGCTGGGAAGGTGGCTCAGTGGTAGAGCGCTTGCCTTGCATGCCTGAGGCCCTGGGTTCGATTCCTCAGTACCACATAAGCAAAAGGAAAAAAAGCCAGAAGTGGTGCTGTGGCTCAAGTGGTAGAGCGCTAGCCTTG